>NC_053393.1:163966193-164284296 GCF_905171765.1 Bufo bufo | reverse complement strand
TGGACCAGTGACTCAACCGCTTCTGGATCACGACTGGCTGATAGCAGATTTCGACCCTCCCAATTAGACTGAGGAAGGGCAATGATCCCCGTATGGAAACCTTCACGGAAACCGGAGATCAAGAAATCCACAAAGACTCGGACTTGGTGGTCTTTTAAGAGTACCGAGAGTAGGTCGACGTTAACGTCGGTTAGTCAGAATTGTTTAGAAGCCTTCCTAGGGCACGTGGCATGAGGGTGGGCCCTAAAACATAAAGAACAAATATGGAGGGACCTACATGTGTTGAATGCACAGCTCCCTTGGTTGAAATTGTTGCATAACTGGCTTTTACTGAGATACACTATAGGCCTGCCCAGTTTGTCAACAGTGCTGGAGTTCCCCTGAGCGCCGGAGGGGCCGGGCCACGCCCCTTGTGAGATAGCAGAATTGAAGTTCGGGCACCATTCGGCGGAGTGGAATATGGACTGGCAATTTGAGCAGGTGGGTGCCCGGAGACCCGCAAAATGCCGGCAGAATAGTTCCATCTCCGCCCAATTAGTGGTGAACTGCAATTGCGAGAGCTCTGCCGCCGCTTTGGCGGAGAAGGACCGGTGGTAGTCGTAGAAAGCCAACCCACCATATTTCTGACCCAGGTCAGTGACCCGATATAGATAATTATCCAGTTCTTCCCTTCTGTTCGGCTGGGCCGAAAAGATGACATCCCTGTATATACTGAATACCAGCACAAATTCAGGAATAGTTAGCTTCCTATTCAGGCGTGCGTCCTTCGCTTTTAAGACTACCGCCACATCCCCACAATTGATGACTCGATTTTCTGGGACATCTTGGGACGCTATGAGGATGGATGCCAAATTTACGTCTCTCCCTGCCACAATGTCCTTCTTGAGGTTGTCTGGTAAGAAGTGAGAAGGCGCAATTTGAGGGGTGGGCATGGGAATACCTTAAAGAGTCTGTGGAGAGGACAGAGTTGGTGCTGATGCCGGGGGTTGAACGGATGCTGACGGCTGAGATTCCAGGACCCCAACCCTAGACTGAATGTCTGTCACGGAGCTGACTCTACCGCTAATGGAGGATTGGAGTTGGGCTATGGATAGCTGAATTGAAGCTAGGGAGGGTTGTTCCCCTGAGGGCCCGGGCTCTGTCATTAACAATCTATAAAGTTCTGCTTTTCTCACAGATGCCGGATACCGGATCCCCTTTCTGTTGAGCTCAGCGATCAGTTTTGGGATAGTCTGGCCCGAAACCGATGAGCCTAGCATTGATAGATTATCATCTATGTCAGACACTTGTGACATCCCGTCTTTAATCCGAACCAAGACTTGTTCCCAGATTGCCGACGGACCTGTTCTGGATTGCCACTATCCAAAAAAAAAAACGGAAACAGGAACTTACAGAGGCTCTTGTCTGATTTGAAAAATGACACAGCAGCCTGAAGGGACTTCCAGGAATCTGAGGAGAACATGAAGTAGACTGAATACCGTAACCGTGAAGATAGGATGAGGACCGCGAGATCTCTTGACAATCCAGATGACTCCTAACTATACTGTAGACTGAGCCTGGGTAATCAAGGTAACATATGACAACTGACTTGGCCTAGACAATCCTGATAACAAACCATGACATATCGCATAGTATCAGCAGTGGCTGAACCTGGGCAATCCAGGTGACATACCACATTTAACTCGGCCTGGGCGATCCAGGTAACAAAACAATGACATATAGCATAGTATCAGCAGTGGCAGTGGCTGGACCTGGGCGATCCAGGTGACATACAACATTTAACTTGGCCTGGGCGATCCAGGTAACAAGACAATGACATATAGCGTAACGTCAGGAGCGAGCTGAACCTGGGCGACCCAGGTGACATACAATATTTAACTCGGCCTGGGCGATCCAGGTAACAAGACAATGACATATAGCGTAGCATCAGGAGCGAGCTGAACCTTGGCGATCTAGGTGACATACAACATTTAACTCGGCCTGAGCGATCCAGGTAACAAGACAATGACATATAGCATAGTATCAGCAGTGGCTGAACCTGGGCGATCCAGGTGACATACAAAATTTAACTTGGCCTGGGCAATCCAGGTAACAAGACAATGACATACAGGGAGTGCAGAATTATTAGGCAAGTTGTATTTTTGAGGATTAATTTTATTATTGAACAACAACCATGTTCTCAATGAACCCAAAAAACTCATTAATATCAAAGCTGAATATTTTTGGAAGTAGTTTTTAGTTTGTTTTTAGTTTTAGCTATTTTAAGGGGATATCTGTGTGTGCAGGTGACTATTACTGTGCATAATTATTAGGCAACTTAACAAAAAACAAATATATACCCATTTCAATTATTTATTTTTACCAGTGAAACCAATATAACATCTCAACATTCACAAATATACATTTCTGACATTCAAAAACAAAACAAAAACAAATCAGTGACCAATATAGCCACCTTTCTTTGCAAGGACACTCAAAAGCCTGCCATCCATGGATTCTGTCAGTGTTTTGATCTGTTCACCATCAACATTGCGTGCAGCAACAACCACAGCCTCCCAGACACTGTTCAGAGAGGTGTACTGTTTTCCCTCCTTGTAAATCTCACATTTGATGATGGACCACAGGTTCTCAATGGGGTTCAGATCAGGTGAACAAGGAGGCCATGTCATTAGATTTTCTTCTTTTATACCCTTTCTTGCCAGCCACGCTGTGGAGTACTTGGACGCGTGTGATGGAGCATTGTCCTGCATGAAAATCATGTTTTTCTTGAAGGATGCAGACTTCTTCCTGTACCACTGCTTGAAGAAGGTGTCTTCCAGAAACTGGCAGTAGGACTGGGAGTTGAGCTTGACTCCATCCTCAACCCGAAAAGGCCCCACAAGCTCATCTTTGATGATACCAGCCCAAACCAGTACTCCACCTCCACCTTGCTGGCGTCTGAGTCGGACTGGAGCTCTCTGCCCTTTACCAATCCAGCCACGGGCCCATCCATATGGCCCATCAGGACTCACTCTCATTTCATCGGTCCATAAAACCTTAGAAAAATCAGTCTTGAGATATTTCTTGGCCCAGTCTTGACGTTTCAGCTTGTGTGTCTTGTTCAGTGGTGGTCGTCTTTCAGCCTTTTTTACCTTGGCCATGTCTCTGAGTATTGCACACCTTGTGCTTTTGGGCACTCCAGTGATGTTGCAGCTCTGAAATATGGCCAAACTGGTGGCAAGTGGCATCTTGGCAGCTGCACGCTTGACTTTTCTCAGTTCATGGGCAGTTATTTTGCGCCTTGGTTTTTCCACACGCTTCTTGCGACCCTGTTGACGATTTTGAATGAAACGCTTGATTGTTCGATGATCACACTTCAGAAGCTTGGCAATTTTAAGAGTGCTACATCCCTCTGCAAGATATCTCACTATTTTTGACTTTTCTGAGCCTGTCAAGTCCTTCTTTTGACCCATTTTGCCAAAGGAAAGGAAGTTGCCTAATAATTATGCACACCTGATATAGGGTGTTGATGTCATTAGACCACACCCCTTCTCATTACAGAGATGCACATCACCTAATATGCTTAATTGGTAGTAGGCTTTCGAGCCTATACAGCTTGGAGTAAGACAACATGCATAAAGAGGATGATGTGGTCAAAATACTAATTTGCCTAATAATTCTGCACGCAGTGTATAGTGTAGCATCAGGAGCGAGCTGAACCTGGGCGATCCAGGTGACATACAACATTTAACTCGGCCTGGGCGATCCAGGTAACAAAACTGGGACATATAGTATAGTATCAGCAGTGGCTGAACCTGGGCGATCCAGGTGACATACAACATTTAACTCGGCCTAGGTGAACCCGGTAACAACAAATGACATATAGAATAGTATCAGTAAGGATTGACCCCGGGTGATCCAGGCTACATATGACCAATAACGGGGCTGCAGCTGTGACGTGTAGCCATTGACTGGACATGGATGATCCGGACAACCTAAAACTACACCTGGGTGGTCCAGGTAAAGCCCGAACAATACGTAGCATGGCTGCAGATGCCACAGATAACAGTATATCCAGCGGCAATGGCAAGTAAATGGACCTTGGATTTGTAGGGCTGGTTCCAATGGCTGAGTAAGCTGAACCCAGCGGGGGCCCCCTTCTTATTTAAGATTTTTTATTTATTTTTCTTTTGTTTATTATAAATCTGGAATTGATTATCATTGGTGTGGGTAGACTGGTGTGCACAGCACCCCCGGCCGCCTTTCCGGGGAAACCTAGAGCTTGCACTCCTTTTCTAACTCAACCTCGCCACCCCCCGCCTGCCTATTTCATGCCACCGGAGATGCTCCAGATGGCAGAGCGAGCGGTGGCCGTGGACGGGAGGATTGCTGGACCGGCCACCTTCCCCGGCGCTCGGCCGAACACGCCTGCGGAGGCCCGGGCGGTCACGTGTGCGTTCCACCGTGACCCGCACGCCATCCGCACTGACTTCTCGCGAGAGGGGGAGCCCGACACCATGGCCGCAAGTATTCGGCTCACTCCATTGGAGAAGTACTTACTTTGTGACGAATCAAATTCACTTGCACTGTTGCACTGTACCGTATAGCGTCCGAAGCTTGGAATTGGACGTAATGCTCGAACCTGCCGGAAGCTGGATGTGGCTCCTCCTACCAAGGGTACGTGAGACACACCGCTGGTGATCAGGAGTAACGGGTATATATATAGGGCACTGACGCCCCGCCCACAAATACAGGCTGTCTACAGCCTTAATACTTGTCGTTCAGTAGTGCAGTTATATGTTCTAAAACCCTTTTTGTCGTGTATTAGTGGCAAAAGAAAAATATATTTTCCCTTCAGTGGTGTAGTTATATGTTCTAAAGCCCTTTTTTGTGTGTATTAGTGGCACAAAAAAAGTACAGTGCCTTGCAAAAGTATTCAACCCTCTTGACTTTTTTCTTGTTTTGGTGCCTCACAGCCTGGAATTAACATGGATTGTTTGAGGATTTGCATCATTTAATCTACAGAACATGCCCACAACTTTGAAGATTATATATATTTTTTATTGTGAAGCAAACAACAAATAGAACAAAAAAAAAATGAAAAAGTCAATGTGCATAACTATTCACCCCCCTAAAGTCAATACTTTGTAGAGCCACCTTTTGCGGCAATCACAGCTCCAAGTCGCTTTGGATAAGTCTCTATGAGCTTGCCACATCTTACCAGTGGTATTTTTGCCCATTCCGACTTGCGAAACTGCTCCAGCTCCTTCAAGTTGGATGGTTTGCACTTGTGAACAGCAATCTTTAAATCTGACCACAGATTTTCTATTAGATTGAGATCTGGGCTTTGACTAGGTCATTCCAACACATTTACATGTTTCCCCTTTAACCACTCAAGTGTTGTTTTAGCAGTGTGTTTGGGGTCATTGTCCTGCTGGAAGGCGAACCTCCGTCCTAGCCTCAAATCACGCACAGAGTGGTACAGGTTTTGCTCAAGAATATCCCTGTATTTAGCACCATTCATCTTTACCTCAACTCTGACCAGTTTTCTAGTCCCGGCTGCTGAAAAACATCCCCACAGGATAGTGCTGCCACCACCATGTTTCACTGTGGGGATGGTGTTCTTTGGGTGATGTGATGTGTTGGGTTTGCGCCAGACATAGCGTTTTCTTTGATAGACAAAAAGTTCAATGTTAGTCTCATCAGACCAGAGCACCTTCCTCCATACATTTTGGGAGTCTCCCACATGCCTTCTCGCAAACTCACAACGTGCCTTTTTGTTTTTTGCTGAAAGTATTGGCTTTCTTCTGGCCACTCTGCCATAAAGCCCAACTCTTTGGATCATACAGCTTATTGTTGTTCTATGTACAGATACGCCAGTCTCTGCTGTGGAACCCTGCAGCTCCTCCAGGGTTACCTTAGGTCTATGTGCTGCCTCTCTGATTAATGGCCTCCTTGCCCGGTCCGTGAGTTTTAGTGGGCGGCCATCTCTTGGCAGGTTTGCTGTTGCGCCATGTTCTTTCCATTTGGTTATGATAGATTTGATGGTGCTCCTGGGGATCATCAAAGATTTGGATATTTTGTTATAACCTAACCCTGACTTGTACTCCTCAACAACATTGTCCCTTACTTGTTTGGAGAGTGTTTGGTTAGTGATGCCTCTTGCTTAGGTGTTGCAGCCTCTGGGGTCTTTCAAAAAAAGGTGTGTATATGTACAGTAATGACAGATCATGTGACACTTAGATTGCACACAGGTGGACATCATTTCACTAATTATGTGATTTCTGAAGGTAATTGGTTGCACTAGAGCTTTTTATGGGCTTCCTAACAAAGGGGGTGAATAAATACGAACATGCCAATTTTCTATTCTAAACAATAGTTTTATTTATATATTTTTCTCATTTCATTTCACTTCACCAACTTAGACTATTGTGTTCTGATCCATAACATAAAATTCAGATTAACAAAACATTGAACTTAAGGCTGTAATGTAACAAAACACGAAAAAAGTCAAGGGGCCATTGTGTGGTGAAGTTAGAAAATGACAGCACTTTTTGGCGTGTATTAGTGGGGAAAAAAGGGCTTATTATCCGTTGTGTGGTGAAGTGAGAAAATTACAGACTTTTTTGGGGTGCTTTAATTTCCTTTTTATTTATTTATCTGATCTAACAGTATGCCAGATAGAGAAGCGCCAGGCCCTGCAGAGGGGAGTGGCAGAGGCCAAAATGTTTCTGGCGCAGGCACAGGTCACAGCAAAGTAAGGGGGCATGGCATCAGGAGTCACAGCGAGAGGCCTGAGGTCCCGGTGTCATCTAGCGGTCGTGTCTTGACCAGCAACCCAACGGTTCTTAAATGGTTGACTCGGTCATCTCTGTTTTGGATCCATTCCTGTTTTTTTTTTTTTTGCATTAGCAATACTGATGGAATACTGGCCAAATATTGACCGAGTGAAGGCGGATGCTCAACAGAAAGGATCTGTTTTTTGGGGGTTATTGTTCTGACAGATCAGAGGAAGGGCAAAATAATCAGTGATGTCAACACAAAATTACTGCTGACACCCTCTCCACTCTGTCGGGGGGCTCTACTTGTATAAGCATTTAATAGAACAAGTTCTGTAGACATCTATGTGGAATCAGCTTACAACGGTGTAAAAAGAGTGCGCTTCTTCTTTACGCTAACATCGACCTGTAAGGCTGAGTTCATAGTTATTTGGTCAGTTTTGGCCCCGTGACTGCCCAAATAATTAAAGTGTGCAGTGATTCTAAGAGCGACGCCTATCATCTGCATGTTATACTGATTCACAGTATTGTTTCACTAATACAGCAGACTCCCTATGCGTGTTACTGCACAGTGTTCTACACCACTATAAAGACTCTCTACAGCCAGGAAATAGCCGTTTTTTAATGCGATTTGCCATGAATAAATTTGGGTCAAACCAAATTTTTTCAACAAATTCGGCAAACCGGCCAAATTGAATTTTTTTTAAATCCGCTCATCTCTAAACATTATAAATGAAATACCAATTGTTTGCCCATCATCAACTATATATAATCCTCTCACTTTGGTGTTTGATACATTTGTTAAATACTTTAGTGCTTCTACTAATGTACCTAACCTAACATAACCACAGTAGTGGACAAGTCTCTGACTTCCAGAAATCAACATAATAATCTTGCATTTTCTTTTGCAATAGCTCTAGTGGGTGCAGTTCCTATACTTACAGAACTTGGGCACTAGTACCTTATTCCAACACTGCGAATACAATTTCCAAAGAAAATATTTTTTGTGCCTACTAAACATTTTTGTCCTGATAGTTCAGGTAACTATGGCTGTGATGCACAGACATAAAGCACCAAGGAATAAAATATTTTGCTGCTGGAAACTTTTTTTTTTAAATATCTGCTTGCAGAAAAGCCATGAAGTTGAAAACACCACCTGGAAATAACTGTGAACATCTGTTTTGCAAAGTAGAGGTACATTTACAGTTATTACTCAATATTCTCTGAGGTTACAAATTGTAGAGCAGGTGCTAATGATGGAGGAGTGCTTAAATATTTAATGTGCACAACAGATCCCCACAGAAATAAATTAAGAACCTTTCCCTTGTAAAATATCTTTAGCAGTACTCTGCTTACATCTTCTGTGCAAAACCTGTAAAATATTGCTGCCGAAATTAATGAAATCTTAATACTTTAAAGAAGCCTTCCTATGTAAGAAAAAAAAAAGATATCTGATTATGCACATACAACTTCTCAAAGTCATGATTATTCTCTAAAGAAGTCTTTGGATTACAATGAGGACAAACAGAAAAGTTATAGGTTTTAAGGGAATGGAATCCATGTCTTAGACTTATGTACAATCTTTTCAGTTTCTGGGATGGTGAGGAAAAAAAGGAATGTTTATACATTGCATATTTCCGTGCAAAAAATCAACATCAGAGGATTCATAAACAGTAATGGGACCCATTATTGATAACAGTGACGTTTTGACCTCTAAACTCCTCATTAGCAGCCTTCTAAAAAATATAGCACCATTGTGGCTCCTTTTCATGCAGTAGGGAGCATTATAATATTTTTAAGGTAGTAGTGGTTCCCTTGCATGCAGGTTGCAAATATGGTTTGTCTAGCCCAGCTACAACATTTATTGCATTTAAATTTTTGTGTAACATTTCTACAAGAATTAACATTTTTACAAAAATAGAAAAAATATACAGTACATAATTGGAGATGAGTGAATCGATTCTACAAAATCAAACTTGTTATGAATTTTTCAAACAATATGAGTTTCTGCAAATATTTAACTTGCTATTTATCCTGCACAAATTGCTCAAAATGGTGGCCACTATTTTAGAGATAAGAAAACAGAGAAGGAGGGATCTGCCACAAAAAAAGGGTTAATTTACAGACCAATGTTTGTTTATACCAATATCATTGAGCATCAACATGTTGGCGATAGTTACATAAAGCTTTTAAGAACTGTGGAGCTAAGCGGCAAAAATTGCGAAATAGTCACGCAAAAGTATAACAGGCCAGACTATATACCTCTCTGTAAACAACATTTTGATACCATTACAATATCGATACTCACGGATCAAGCTAAACCTGTTAAATTCAAATACGGGAAAACTATCGTGCAGTTACACTTTAGACCTCGCACTGTGACGACGCATTAAAATGTTGTCCCAGAGAGTGTACGGTGACCCGGACACATTATTACATAGCGCAAGCCGGTCATGGTTTGGACGGCTTTCATGGTGCAGAATTCATGCACGGTTCTGGTCTTTCTGGGTTATTTCGTGGGTTGTTCCGGCGAGTCGTTCCCCTATTCAAGAAAGGTGTGGAACTTGTAAAACCACACGTAAAAACAGCTGCCAGGAATATCGCTAAAGATCGACCGCCGTTATGAATAGAATAAATAGACCTAATTACAAAAAACAAAATGGCTGCACACCATTATATATACAAACAATAGAGCTAGGAAATGGGGGTCATTCTAGATAAAAGTGGTACAATACCGACTATAAATGAGTATACATGAATAATGGAAGCTCTTAGAGCACATACGTGTCGGGCCCATCTACCAGGCGTCAAGGTGGCTTCCGCAGATAGGTCCCTATCACTAAAGAAACTGCCTCACTTTGGACTTACTTAAGCCTACAATATTGAGGGCAGTGTAGGAACCAGCTACAAACATATTCTGCTCAGAAGTCCCAGGTAGATGGGCGTGTCCAGTCTAAAAGGGGTGCCACCCCCAACATGTTGCAAGAAAATTTTGACTAAAACCCTCAGGATCACAGGTGCAAATCCATGAGGCAAACATAATTACAAAAAACAAAATGGCTGCACACCATTATATATACAAACAATAGAGCTAGGAAATGGGGGTCATTCTAGATAAAAGTGGTACAATACCGACTATAAATGAGTATACATGAATAATGGAAGCTCTTAGCGCACATACGTGTCGGGCCCATCTACCAGGCGTCAAGGTGGCTTCCGCAGATGGGTCCCTATCACTAAAGAAACTGCCTCACTTTAGAATAAATAGACCTACGCCAGGACAGGAAGGCTCTGGTGTCGTGCAAATTCGGAGAGAAACGCTGGAAAAAAAAAAAAAACACGGTCACAACGGCGGCGTCCTACCCCCTTTTATGAATAAAGTAGAGCCGACTAAGAGATGTCGCTGCTAGAAAACAAGAAGCCTTTCACCGACATCTTCTAATTAACAGCTATGGCTTTTGTTCATGACGCATCCGCCGAGTACGCAAAATCAGAGTTGGATATCTTTCAAATACCGTCCACACAAACAAGTATTGAAAAAACGTTTTTAGTAGAGGTACAACAGATAGTGGCCATTTCCGACAACGCGCCTTTGGAGTTCTTCATCTCAGGCAGCGGTGAATATTATTACCACCTAAATAACACCCTGTTACACATCGTTAGCAGAATCGTTAGCCCGGATAACACACCCATACCCGACGTATCCCGCGTCGCCCTTATTAACTACCCTATTGCTAGCCTTTTTAATCAATTGGACATAACGGTTGGCGACACAGCGACAACCTTTATACGTATACAGCGGATATAGAATCCCTAATAAATTATAATTCAGACTTTAGCGGCCAAATGTACAGCCGGCTTATTCTATAAAGATACTGCGGGACATCATGATGAACGGGCTCTCGACGGCCGTAATGTTGGTTTTGCCAAGAAAGCTCAGTATATGACTCGCTCTGGAAGTGTAGAATTAATGGGTCCCATTTACGCCGATATATTTAATCAGCCGAAGTTAATACTGAACGGCCTAGATCTAAAGATAAAGTTGACCAGAAACAAAGATTCCTTCTGTCTTATGTCTGCCGAGGTGACCGATTTTAAAGTCCAAATACAGCACGCTTCGCTGTTTGTCAAAAGTGTTCAAGTATTGCCCGCTGTGAGAATCGGACACAGTCATGCTCTGTTAACGCAAAGTACTCGGTCGATCGTGCGTTGCTTAAAGTGTATAGCATTCCCGCCGGTACTCGTATATCTAATCACGAGAATCTTTTTCTGGGAAACATCCCAAAAACAGTAATACTAGCGTTTATTGATAACAAATCATTTTCTGAAAAATCCTTTGTGCTTCAGTCACCATAATGTGAATTATGCCGCTTTATATTTGGACGGACAACAGATACCTGCAAAACCGTTTCAGCCTAATTTTCAAGACGATTCGGCTGTTCGTGAATATATGTCACTCATACACATTGCGGGGAAGCAAAACGCTTTATCCGTTGATCGGTTAGAATTTTAGAACAGGTGCACTTTGTTCGCTTTTGATTTATCGCTGGATCAAGAGCTTGGCAGACATTTCTTATTAATAAAAACTGGAAATCTCAGAGCTGAAATTAGATTTTCTGAGTCGGTGCTAAACACTATTAACATGATTGTGTAAACCGTTCGTGAAAATATTATTGAAATAAACAATAGAAGGGAGGTTTTATATGATTTTCAATAAAAATTAATAATTATGAAATTACATGCGCTATTAAAGCCGACTTTCACGCCCGCCACATATTTAAAGGTGTATTTCCGTGCGATTTATTACCGAAAAATAAAATCATCGACCGTCCGGCGGCCTATATTGTAAATACGGACAATTCGTATTAGCGGGAAAAGCACTGGATTTTAATTATATTATACCCTAATCATGTCTCTATTTTATTTTTTTATAGTTATGGATTATCGCCCGCGAATGAAATATTTCCTGGTGAATTTATGAAATTTTCATCTAAAAATTCTAAGATTCTAAGGTATCAAAACAGACAAATACAGGACGCCGCTAGTTTGGTCTATGGGCATTACTGCATCTATATCTTACATTGTATCGCTAAAGGAATGTCTTTTGAAAATGTCTTAAAAATATTTACGAGTGATGTTAGAAAAAATGACATGTTGTACACTCCTTTGTAACAAAGCGCATGAAACAATTATGTATATGTTGCTGTAATTACGCACAAACGTGTCTACCCTACTGAGTTATTGAAAAATGTACCGTGATGCATCGTAAATAAAGACAATTTGCTTAAATCATGTACGCCTTCGATTTTTTTATTAAACATAATTTCGTAATGAAGCAAATTTCCCCAACAAAATTATTTTGAGGCTCTGAAATAACGTATTAGGACATGTCCGACCGTAATGGTCTTTCTCAAGCAACTGGTGAAATAAATTCCACTGAATTGAAGACAAGAGAGTGCTGCGGTTTCTTCTATATGACGCATCCAAGGGGGAACTTCTGACTGGCTCCCAACACGGCTGGCACCACCACAAGATAAGGTTTTAATTTTTCGTTGTGCTGCTATACGCATTTTTTTCTATATTTTTTTCTATTAGGACATGTCCAGACATGCCTTCATCATGCTCTGCCATCCCCTGACGCGCTTCGCAAAATGGGGGCCATATTTCACAAAACGGACGCTGAATCGGCACCCGGAAAAGTTGAGTGCCGCAGCTGTCGCTCTTAATGATCAACTGTTTACTATTGTCACAGCTTCTCGTTAGGCTGAATATCGCTGTGGGCTTTGACGCCTCGTAACACATGTATAAACATTGTAGATTTGGTACGTGTTTGTGCAAATTGATCGACAGCTGTCATATTAGAAGATAGATATGTGTTATCCGCACCCGCGAAAGTTGGGTACCGCAATTAGCTATTGTTAATATTTATAAATGCTACATATCTGTATTAGATAGCTATGTTGAATATCTGTGATAGATGCGGTTATGAAATAGGACAAAATGGGAAGATAGAATCGGCACCCAAGAAAGCTGGATGCCGCGGCTCACGCAGCTTCTGTTGTTTCCGTCGCAGCTGCTGCAGCTGTGACAGGTCAATAGACAAATCTGTGTGAAGACGCAAAGGACGAATATGGGTTGGACATGTTATCGGCACCTGGGAAAGTTGGGAGCCGCAATTTGCTATAGTAATTATTTATAAATGATACATATCGCCGTTAGATACATATCGACGTTTTGCTTAAATCACGTACGCCTTCGATTTCTATTAAACCTAATTTCGTAACGAAGCAAATTTCCTAACGAGACAAAATGATTTAGCTGATCTTAAATAACGTCTTAGGACATGTCTTAACATGCCTTCTTCATTTCCGAACATACCATGCATCGGGAAGCTACTTTAGCTTTAGGAAGATAGACGGATCAATTAACCATTGTCAATATTTATAATGACTTAGTAAGAGGTTAATACAAGCATTTTATTTTTAAAGATATTAATACATCATTGAATTACTGACGCAATATCATATCTAACAGAATAAGGGGCTTTCAATGGGCATTGTTTAGGCGTGGTTTGGGGTGTGCGACGGGCGGCGCTTTAGGAGGGACTGGGAGGGGGTTGTGGGTGGACTGGGCGGGTTATGGCAGGTCCTGCAGTATCTAACAAAGGGACTGAGTCAGTTCCCCTTCCAGGACCTGTGGTGATATCAAAGTTACTTTAGCTTTAGGAAGATCAATTAGTCGCTGTCAATATTTATAATGGCTTAGTAAGGTTAATATAAGATTAATATCATTTTATTTTTAAAGATATTAAAACTTAATTGAATTACTGACACAATATCAGATCTAACAGAATAAGGGGGGAGATGAATGGGTTGGCATTTAGGCATGGTTTGGGTCGGTATTTAGGCGTGGTTTGCGAGGGACTGGGAGGGGTTGTGGATGGAGTAAGTGGGATTATGGGCGGGAAAAGTGGCGTGTCCACCTGTCACTTTTAGTTTATCAAGAACAGTATCCCTATACTACTCTTGTTCATCAGGACATCAATATGTATTTCTGAAAAACGCATTTAAGGCTACCTAGACAAGCAGGGAGAATCTGCACGCAATTCCTTGCTGATTTCTGTGGGTTTCCACATCAAATCCACAAGTGATCTTGTAGCAGATCTCACCCTTGCATTGAATCTCAGACACTGTTATTGTGTTACGCTGCGGTTTCTCAACGTGTGCAGGTACCCTAACAGCTGATTTACTAGTATATAGCTCTTTTGATGTTTTACGTTCAAATACGTAAAGTTTACTCGCTTTGTATTAGCCACAAGTTTACAGTGTTCACATGAAGAAGATCAATGTTTGCAGTACATTCCCTCTGATCCTCTTAATTTATGTGCGCTTGGAACATCCATTTGAGAAAAATAAATGTTCTTTTTTTATAGATTTTTTTGTGGAACAGCTGAATATGGTGCAGAATATAAACATCCCATGGCACTTAATCTTTTGGGTGCATGAGCAATACTAACATTTACATTTACATACTGAAGTTCTGATAAATATATTGTGGAAAATACAAAATGATAATGCAACGCATGTTTTATTCAAAATATCGCCACTTCAAGAGTTCACAAAGATTTAGAATATAGTGCTATATATTCGTATTTGCGAATAACCCTCCCTTCTTGCTTGTAGGCCAATGAGAAGGCTGCAATGTCTTTGTCTGAGCTTAGCAACATCCCTAGAAAGTTGCCTTCCCCTTACTATATAAGAACCTCCCCAGCAGCCTTTTTCTGTAGGTTTATAGAGTTCTGAGAGAGACAGCAGTGTTATTGCTGTGCTCTGTGCTTTACTGTTTAATTACATTAGATAGTTAGTTAGCCTCTCTCTATATATAATACAGATAGTCAGTGTAGGTTAGATAGTGATAGAGTGTAGCTGATAGGTTCCAGTGCAGGGTGTTAGGTTCTGCTGTCCATACATACATGCTACAGACATAGTGCTGTGATGTCACAAGTTCACAACAATACTTAGTGCACCAATCAGTAATATGTAGTCAGACCTGCTAAAATGTGAAGTTGCACGTATTGCGCAAAAATCTGCACATCATTAATTGCCGATTTGCGCAATAGCGAATATATTGGAGCACTCTATCTGCATATAAAGTTACTGTAATGTTCTGCCATGCCAACCAATTTCAGGAGTCTTCTAGCAGCTTGAAAAATGTAGCAGCAGTGACCCACGCCTGTATTGCGTGTGCCATACGCGCATATTACATTGCAGATTTTCGCAATCAAGAAAATAATTGCGAATTAGAATTCATGAAGAATATCGCAAATTTGAATATTGCCCCTGCGGCTCATCACTATGATTGAGTCCTTTTCAGAGTGTTTTTAAATATTTTATCTTTATAAACTACTTTCTAATATACTTTTTGTTTCAATCTCTGACCTAATTCAAGGTCTCTCTAATTCAAGCTTTCTATTCATATTTGAACTGTCGATCTAGTTATATGGGCTTAAATTGCAAATTGCGGTTCCACAAAACACGGATATCGCCCTTCTGCATTCCGCATTTTGTGGAACAAAATGGCTGCTCCCAAATAGAACTATCCTAGCCTTGTCTGTAATGTGGACAATAATAATAGGACATGTTCTATTTTTTGGCGGAACGGGCATGTGGACACACAGAATGCACACAGAGTCATTTCTTTATTTTTATTTTTTGCTGCCCCATTGAAGTGAAAAAATACGTTCATGTGCATGAGCCCTAAGACATACTGTATGTTCACACTTGGCATTTGACCAAGTGACTGGGTTTAAACTGCTAACTAGGGTTGAGCGAACCCGAACTGTAAAGTTCGGGTTCCTACCAAACTTTAGGATTTTTGGACCCCGGACCCAAACCTGAACATTTCAGTTAAAGCTCGGGTTCGGGTTCGGTGTTCGGCGATTTATTGGCGCTTTTTGAAAGGCTGCAGAGCAGCCAATCAACAAGCGTTTAACTCTGTGCCTTTAGAAGCCATCACAGCCATGCCTACTAATGGCATGGCTGGGATTGGCCAGTGCAGCATGTGACCCAGCCTCTATATAAGCTGGAGTCACGTAGCGCTGCACGTCACTCTGCTGTGCATAGTGTAGGGATAGGATGCTGCTGCTGTGAGGGAGAGAATAGGAAAGAATATTTAATCTGAAGTGCTTGTTAACTCAGCGATCTACATAGATTTAGTTTTGTGGGTGCAGTGCACAATCTTTTTACCCTGTCCTGAGCCCAGTGAAAGAGAAAAATAACTTTTATCCTTCTGTTAGTTAGGTGGGCGGCGGCGGCCATTTTATGCAAGCTCAGTGCACCAGCACAGCATATGTGCTTTTGTGACATTTAAATCCAAGCTTGAAATACTGCAATAATAATCTGGGTTTAAAAAAACACAAATTTTTGGCAATATCCTACATCTGGTGCCTTTGCAGCATTTGTCAGTGTGAATTACAAGCTTGAAATACTTCAATAGTTTTCAGAGTTTTTAAAAAACTCTTTTTGGGCAAAATATTAAATTTTACGGCCTTTGCTGCATCTGTCAGTGTGAGATACATGCTTTAGATACTGCTGTCATATTCTGTTAGTAAAAAAAAAACACCCATTTTGGGCAAAGTACTTAATATTGCAGCCTTTGCTACATCTGTGATTGTTAAAAATGAGCTTGAAATACTTCAATAATCTTCTAGGTTTTAAAAAACACCCATTTTTTCAATACCTTCCATCTGGGGTCTCTGCCACATTAGTCAGTGTGCAATTTAAGCTAGAAATACAGCAATAATTTTCTGGGTTTTAAAAAACACCCTTTTTGGGCAAAATACTCAATTTTACAGCCCTTGCTGCATGTGTACGTGTGAAATTCAAGCATTATTTACTGCTGTCATATTCTGTTATTCAAAAAACACCAATTTTGGGCAAAATACTTAAATTGCGGCATTGTCTGCATCTGTCAGTGTGAAATTCAAGCGTTATATATTGCGGTCATATTCTGTTATTAAAAAAACACCCTTTTTGGCCAAAGTACTTAATATTGCACTATTTGCTGCATCTGTTATTGTTAAAACAAGCTTGAAATACTTCAATAAATTTTTGGGTTTTAAAAAACACCAATTTTTTTGCAATACCCTCCATCCCAGATGCCGCATTAGTCAGTGTGCAATTTAAGCTAGAAATACAGCTATTATTTTCTGGGTTTTAAAAAACACCCATTTAGGGCAAAATAATTAATTTGCGGCCTTGTCTGCATCTGTCAGTGTGAGATGCACGCTTTAGATACTGCTGTGCTATTCTGGTATTAAAAAAACACCCATTTTGGGCAAAAATCTAAATTTGCGGCCTTGCCTGCATCTGTACGTGTGAGATACACCCTTTACATAGTGCTGTGCTATTCTGGCATTAAATAAACACCCATTTTGGGCAAAAATCTTAATTTGCGGCCTTTGCTGCATCTGTCATTGTGAGATACAACCTTTACATGCTATAGACAATGGGAGAAAAGAAGAAATGAATTGCACATCCACTGCTAATGCTATGATCTCATCCCTGCATTTCTGCAGGAGACAGCACTGAATAGTGCATGTGTACCAGCTTCTGTGCTACATGCTAAATGAGGCATTAGTGTACATTTTGATCAAAAGGCATAAGCTCACTCACCGCGCCAAGGTTGCCTCTATGAGTGGGTCCTAACCTAACATTTGGCGCGGCGCCGCCCGGCAGATCACTGACGCTGCGGCGCCATCCCGGCCGGCGGCTGGGCCCAGCGGCCAAACAGCACTCCTGCTGCCTGACCGTGCCAAACCTAGCTCTGGGCCCCACCAACCGGCCAGAAAAACAGCACAGTGGCCCCCGTGCTGCACCTCACCTTGACATCCCTTGCCTGGCGCATGTGCTGAATTTTCTGGTGCAGAGATTCCTTAAAAATTACCCCGATATGTCAGAGCTGCTGCATAAAGTGCGGGCAGTCTGTGCACACTTTTGGCGTTCTCACCCTGCTGCTGCTCGCCTGTCAGCGCTGCAGCGTAACTTCGGCCTTCCCGCTCACCGCCTCATATTCGACGTGCCCACAAGGTGGAACTCCACATTGCACATGTTGGCCAGACTGTGTGAGCAGCAGCAGGCGATAGTGGAGCAGCTGCAGCACGCACTGGTGAGTCGCTCTGCGGACAGCACCACTTCACCACCAATGACTGGGCCTCCATGCGAGACCTGTGTTCCTTGTTGCGCTGTTTCGAGTACTCCACCAACATGGTCAGAGCCGATAACGCCATTCTCAGCGTTACTATCCCACTTCTATGCCTGCTTGAAATAACGCTGCTGGCGATGATGGAAGAGGATGTGGTACAGGAGGAGGAGGAGGGATCATTTCATAGGGTTTCCGGCCAGTCATTCACAAGTGGCTCCGAGGGTGGGTTCCTGCACCCACAAACGCCAGATACACAATTGTCCAGCTAGGGCCCAGTTCTGGAGGATGACGAGGTGGAGGATGAGGAGGGGGTGATGAAATTCACCACTTTTTGGGTGTGATATACCCCGGCTGTACCAAGTAGACAGGTAAAAACATTTCATTAATTTGTCTGTTACATTTTCGGGTGAAATTCACCAATTTTTGGGTGTGATATACCCCTGGTCTACCTAGTAGACAGGCAACATTTCACTAATTTGTCTGTTACATATTTGGGTGTAAATCACCAATTTTTGGGTGTGATATACCCCAGCTGTACCTAGTAGATAGGTAAAAACATTTCACTAATTTGTCTGTTACATTTTCGGGTGAAATTCACCAATTTTCGGCTGTGATAAACCACTGCTATACCTAGTAGACAGGTAAAAAAAAAATCATAAATTTTTCTATTACATTCTTGGGTGACTTTTTTCAATTTTTGCCATGAATAAACCCCTGCTCTGCATAGGTGACAGCGACCAATTTTTTTTTAAAAATCATCTGTTCCATTGGTGGGTGACATTAACCCATTTCTGGCAATGAAAAACCCCTGCTCTGCATAGGTGACAGGGAATTAAATTTGTAAAATGTGTCTTTTATTCATTCGATCCTTCTGCTTTAATAATTTGTCCCACATTTCAGCTCGATCATATTGCAGCCATTGACCTCCCTTGGATGTGGTCTCCCTTTCTCACACTTCCTGTCCGGCGTGTAACCCTGATTCGCAGATAACCATGATCAACATGGTAGGCTCAGAAAAGAACATCGAAAGTTGATAGAGAAGATATCCAAATAAATCGTGGACGTCACAGGGACGTGCGATCAGGCAGAAGTTATCTAGAGTCAACAAAGCGGCAGCAGGGCCTCTCCTGTCTAACGTTTCCAAATCCAAAAATACCCCTGTAAAATTCCCTATAATTTTTTATTAATCATTCCAATAACAGGGCATCTTAAGAATCGTGTATTGTTATTTATCGTCACTACCTCCCCAAGTCGGGAGTGGGTAATTGCTGTGCGCCCCCTCCTTTCCTTCAATTCTTCTGTTTTAATAGCTTCTCCCACATTTCCGCTTGATCACAATTAAATTTAATCCATTGATCTCCCTTGGATGTGGTCTCTATTTCTCACGCTCCCACTCCGGAGTGGAACCCTGATTCGCCACTAACCGTGATCAACATGGTAGGCACAGAAAAGAACATCGAAAGTTGATAGAGCAGATATCCAATTGGATTGTGAACATCACGGGGATGTGCGACATGGTAGGGCAGTATGTTTGCACATGCCTACACGAACTGACTGATAGGTCTGCCCCCTGCAACTTCTGGGTCTCCAAATTGGGCACATGGCCTGAGCTTGCCCTTTACGCCTTGGAGGTGCTGGCCTGCCCTGGAACCAGTGTATTGTCTGAACTTGTGTTTAGCACGACTGGAGGGGGTTATCACAGGTTATATTTCCCAATGTTTTGGGGTGTACCTTAATTTAAAAAAAAAAAATTTCCTCCTCCACCGCCGTTTCCACCTACACCGCCACATCCACCTCGTCCTACTAGATCAAGATTATATTTTTTTTTAACGTATTTTATGTTATTTGAAGTCATTTCCCTATCCACATTTGTTTGCAGAGCACTTGCCATGCTCTTAACCACATTTTGATGCCATTTGCAGCCCTCTAGCCCTTTCCATGACATTTTTACAGCCATTTTAGTGCTCAAAAGTTCGGGTCCCCTCCTTGACTTCAATGGGGTTTGGGTTCGGGGTCAAGTTCCGGTCCCGAACTCTAACTTTTTTGTGAAGTTCGGCGGAACCTGTCGAACCCGAACATCCAGGTGTCCGCTTAACTCTACTGCTAACAGTAAGAACTATGGGGGTCAATTATCAAACTGGTGTAAAGTAGAACTGGTTTAGTTGCCCATAGCAACCAATCAGATTCCACCTTTTTATTTTCCAAAGGAGCTGTGAAAAATGAAAGATGGAATCTGATTGGTTGCTACGGACAACTAAGCCACTTCTACTTTACACTAGTTTGATAATTGACCCCCTATGTTCACACTTGGTATTTAAACAATATATTTGCTTCTGCGATTCATGAACTTATTTCTGAACATTGGGAAATAAATGCTAATTAATTATTGTGGTAATTACTATGGTTATTGAAGTAAAACAGTGCAATAATAGATTGTTTTGTTTCTAACCCTTCTACCCGGGTCGGGTTTTGCCTTCCTGCCCATGCCATTTTTTGCAAATCCGACATGTGTCACTTTATTTGGTAATAACTTTGGAACACTTTAATTTATCCAAGCCATTCTGAGAATATTTTCTCGTGACACATTGTACTTCATGATGGTCATAAATTTGAGTCAATATATTTCACCTTTATGCACGAAAAAAAATAAAAATTTATCAAAAATGAAAAATTGCAAAAAAGATTTTTAATTGCTCTATATTACGTTTTTTTGTGTGGCAAGGTAACAAAAAAATGGCTGTTTTGGCACCTTTTTATATTTTTTACAACATTCACCTGACAGGGTAGATCATGGGCTATTTTTTATTGAGCAGGTTGTTATGGAAACAATGATACTGTATAAAATATGTCTACTTTCTTTGTTTGTTTGTTTCAGTTTTACATAATAAAGCTTTTTTTTTTTTAAAGTATGTTTTTTTTTTTGTCTCCATTTTCTGAACGCCATATTTGTTGAGAGATTAGTCAACATGTCCTACGGTGTAGAACATGTCTAAGCCCGGACACCACGACAAGGTTTCTCAAGTAGCCCGGGACCCTACACTCTCCTACCTGAGCCGTATGGGCGATACCAGGAGCCAGTGGGCAAATTACAGGAGCATAAGGCCGACTCACAAACAACTCACAAACAACTACAGGCCACATTTAGGTGCACCTGTGAGGCCTGGGACATATCAGCAAGTCTTGAGTGGGACTCACAGACTCCTCCCTCCTCCCATTGCAAGCATGGCCACATGCTGGAGGTAACTGGTGAGTTGTTTGTGAGTCGGCCTTATGCTCCTGTAATTTGCCCACTGGCTCCTGGTATCGCCCATACGGCTCAGGTAGGAGAGTGTAGGGTCCCGGGCTACTTGAGAAACCTTGTCGTGGTGTCCGGGCTTAGACATGTTCTACACCGTAGGACATGTTGACTAATCTCTCAATTTTAAAATCAGTTTGAGGATTTAGTGATACTGCAGAGTGCACCTGTGTTTGTTATTGTTTTGTTATATTGTTATATTAATTATTACATCCGCACTTGTTACCTTGTGTAGGATGTCTATTGTGGTACTTGTGGTTCGCCGCGGGCATCCTCCATTGTATGCATTTTGCTGGGGATTGCCATTAGCAACGGGCCACAAGTGCAGGATTTGCTCCCCTATATATATGCACAACTGCATGTGGGTTTGAAGCACCATAGATACATTTTGGCCCAAGTTGTGTCTGTTATAAATGACAAAATCATGTAACAATTTCTTTTACAAACATAATCTTGTGTACAGCATATCAGATATAGTATAGAGTGTCTTCTATGTCCATTTCTACTGATGAAAAATCCCGTAATTGAAAGAAGGTAATCTTGTGATAGCGCGGTCCTATCCAAAACGCATCAATTTACTGTGTGAACTTGACCCACGTCACTTACTGGGACCTGCAGCTTTCTGAGACCAGGCAACGTATAGGAGTTTTTTTTTAAATATTTTAACAATTTCACTGCCTTTAGGTACGTCACATGCCAAACCAGGAAGTAGGATTCATCGGCCGGACAGAAACTGCTGCATGCTGTGGTTTGTGTCCAGCTGATTTCCGGAATTCTCTGCTGGAACTGGCTGCCGGATGACAATGCCAGAGATATGAATGTAGCCTAATGTACCGTAGCTATAGAAAGTTAGTTACATACACAACTGTGTACATGAAATCTATTGTGTGTCACAATTACAGGGCTGATATTTGCTGTAATATGACAAAAACGGTGATTTTTAAATATCGATATATTACAAAACTTAATGGGAATCTGTCAACAGTTTTATGCAGGTCTATCTGAGGGTAGCATAAATTGATGAAAAGGCCGTGATAATTTCTTGAATTCACCCAGATGTTTTGCCAAAATCAGTACTGAGCAGCTCCGATGTGAGTTAAGCATTGGAGTCCACTCATTACAGTGGATGAGCTGAATAGTCCTCATAATAATGAGGTCACCCTCTCATCTTGGTCCTTTGCCACTGATTGACAGCTTTCTTGCTATAGCAACTAGCAGTGCACTGCAATGGGCAGACTCTAGGACTCAACTGGAGCTGCTACACAATGATTTTGACAGAACAACTCTGTCAATTCAAGTGAATGACCAAACATTTTTAACAGGTTCCGATAGAAAGTGAAAAGTATTTACCAGGCACTTAGTCTCTAAAATTTATTTTATTTAAATCCATTAAAACAGCGCTGAGGAGTAGCTCAAGCGGTACAATAGAGATGTCCCGAACTATTCGCCGGTGAACAGTTCCCGGCGAACATAGCTTGTTCGCCGCGGCGGGCGAACATATGCAATGTTCGGTCCGCCCCCTATACATCATCATTGAGCAAACTTTGACCCTGTAACTCACAGTCAGCAGACACATTCCAGCCAATCAGCAGCATACCCTCCCTCCCAGACCCTCCCACCTCCTATCAAAAAGCAAGGACAGCATCCATCTTAGATTAATTCGGAAGCTGCAGTGTCACAAATTTGACTAAATTGTAATCGCAATGCGATTAATACAGGTTATATTAATCGCATTGCGAATTCAACTTAGAGCTGGGTTCCTAATGGTTGTATTGCTAGAATATAACGAAGATTGAGAGTATAGTGCTATATTCGTTATATTCGTCAATTCTAGCAATACAACCATTAGGAACTCAGATCTAAGTTGTAATCGCAATGCGATTAATACAGGTTATATTAATCGCATTGCGAATTCAACTTAGAGCTGGGTTCCTAATGGTTGTATTGCTAGAATATAACGAAGATTGAGAATATAGTGCTATATTCGTTATATTCGTCTTTTTCAGCAATACAACCATTAGGAACTTAGCTCTAAGTTGAATTTGCAATGCGATTAATGCAGGTTATATTAATCGCATTGCGAATTCAACTTACCACACTCTGCGTCAACTATGTAATTTTCCATAGGAGTTTTGCCATGGATCCCCCTCCGGCATGCCACAGTCCAGGTGTTAGTCCCCTTGAAACAACTTTTCCATCACTATTGTGGCCAGAAAGAGTCCCTGTGGGTTTTAAAATTCGCCTGCCTATTGAAGTCTATGGCTGTTCGCCCGTTCGCGAACATTCGTGGAAGTTTGCGTTCGCCGTTAGTGGATCATTTTATGCTTCTTGCACGTAAAGAAGCTTAAAACTGGTGACAGATTTTCTTTAAATTAAGATCATGCAAGCACTGGGTTTTTTATAGTTTTTAATAAATGTCATAATATGTTGTCATAATATCTATAAAGTATCCAAGCATCATCAGATATCTTTATTTTCTTTATTTTCTTATTTTTAACTGAAATTTCTTTATTCACAGGTCTTTTTTCTTCAACCAGCTGGAGAGAATCCTTGATTATTTTTGTGTCCTTCAGTTTGTTATGCTACAGGGCTTGAAGGATAAATTGCAATGTTTTCTTTAATAAAAGTTGGAAAATTTTAATTTTCATGAAAGATTTTTTGACTGATTCATACAAAAACTCTATGCTAAGAACATTTAAAGCTGTTTGTCCATTTTCACTTAGGGGTGTACTCACTTTTGTTGACAGCATTTTATACATTACTGTCTGTGTGTTGAGTTATTTTGAGGGCACACCAAATGTACGCTGTTATACAAACTGTACACTGACTACTTTACATTATATCAAAGTGTCAGACCTTCAGTTCTGTCCCATGAAAAGATATAATAAAATATTTACAAAAATGTGAGGGGTGTACTCACTTTTGAGAGATACCATATATATACAGTGTATATATATATATATATATATATATATATATATACACACTAACCTAAAGAATTATTAGGAACACCATACTAATACGGTGTTGGACCCCCTTTTGCCTTCAGAACTGCCTTAATTCTACATGGCATTGATTCAACAAGATGCTGATAGCATTCTTTAGAAATGTTGGCCCACATTTATAGGATAGCATCTTGCAGTTGATGGAGATTTGAGGGATGCACATCCAGGGCACGAAGCTCCCATTCCACCACATCCCAAAGATGCTCTATTGGGTTGAGATCTGGTGACTGTGGGGGCCATTTTAGTACAGTGAACTCATTGTCATGTTCAAGAAACGAATTTGAAATGATTTGAGCTTTGTGACATGGTGCATTATCCTGCTGGAAGTAGCCATCAGAGGATGGATACATGTTCTCATTCTGTTTACGCCAAATTCGGAATCTACCATTTGAATGTCTCAACAGAAATCGAGACTCATCAGACCAGGCAACATTTTTCCAGTCTTCAACAGTCCAATTTTGGTGAGCTCGTGCAAATTGTAGCCTCTTTTTCCTATTTGTAGTGGAGATGAGTGGTACCCGGTGGGGTCTTCTGCTGTTGTAGCCCATCCGCCTCAAGGTTGTGCGTGTTGTGGCTTCACAAATGCTTTGCTGCATACCTCGGTTGAAACGAGTGGTTATTTCAGTCAACGTTGCTCTTCTATCAGCTTGAATCAGTCGGCCCATTCTCCTCTGACCTCTAGCATCCACAAGGCATTTGTGCCCAAAGGACTGCCACATACTGGATGTTTTTCCCTTTTCACACCATTCTTTGTAAACCCTAGAAATGGTTGTGCGTGAAAATCCCAGTAACTGGGCAGATTGTGAATACTTAGACCGGCCCGTCTGGCACTAACAACCATGCCACGCTCAAAATTGCTTAAATCACCTTTATTTCCCATTCTGACATTCAGTTTGGAGTTCAGGAGATTGTCTTGACCAGGACCACACCCCTAAATGCATTGAAGCAACTGCCATGTGATTGGTTGACTAGATAATTGCATTAATGAGAAATAGAACAGGTGTTCCTAATAATTCTTTAGGTGAGTGTATATATATAGTGGGGTTTTGCTCCGATAGACAGGCTAGCGAAGTATAGAGGCAATCACAAAGTCTTTAACTTAAACAATTCAGTGTTTATTCACATATAAGGAAAAACAAAATGACCGTTCACAGTCTTGATGTTTGTTCACACCATGCAATGTCCATAGAACAAAATCTTCACCTGGTTAGCAGTTTTCCATCCGCAGTCCACAGCAGGCTTTAGGGGCCTGTTTCCCGACATGCAGCTCTCAGCCCTTTAGCACGGCACAAATTCACAGGTCCCAAAACACTCCCCAGCTTCTCTGTCAGATGAAGGAAAAACCACACCCAGGTGAGACTGCTGGCTGGGTTTTATGTAGGCCAAAAAAGACCCGGCCTGGAGCGTGGGGAGTAGCCACCCACCCAGCACTTTGGCTACTCCCAGTAAGAGCCGGCCCGGATCGGCTTTACAGCCATACTAACATCAAAACTGTGTCAGTCAGCACTAGCTGCCGCTGACACTTAAAACTACCGGCTCTTACCTCACTGAGGCCAGGAATCTCAGTGACACGTACCTTCCATCAATGACGGCCCCTTCCTACTATATATATATATATATATATATACATATATATTATAAATAGAATACAGCGGCTCACCCCTATCCCGTATGGATAGGTGCTCACCCTCCGGTCCTACCCTCAGGACCTGGAAGGAATATTAGAACGTATGCAAAAGCGAGGGGGCACACTCAAGAGGGAAACACTGAATGGGTGATAAATGGTATTTTTAATATTTTTAATACTCTAAAAACAAACCCCTAAAATACATAAAACATACATCAAATTACATATAGCAACCTACACAATGTGCTACTGCTGTAGGTGCGGTATAGCTGCGCAGAAAACAATGTCCCAATTGCAATAATGGTACTATGACCAAACGTCCAAATCAATAGTCTTGATTGTACAGTACCAATACGCAGGTATAGCCCTGCAACCAATTGGGGCAATGGTATAATATGATGAACGCACTATGGCCAAATCCGATGGAGCAGTAGTGGTAATAATATACCAGTGTCCGGTGTTATAAATATACAGAGATGCGTACAGGTATTGCACGTTAGATGTAGTCTCCAAGCTACTTACAATCTCTCGCCGCTTGTGACCTCCCGGTCTCACCCCTCCTTGCTGCCTAGCCACAGCGCTGGTTTCCCAGGTGGCCGTACACGGCCGATCGTGGCGTCCCACGTGACCAGGTCGTCTGGGGTTCCGGACGGACGCTTAGGTGACGTCACTGCTGTGCGGCTGTAACTTCAGACGGACGCTTGGATGACGTCACTACTGTGCGGCTGTAGCTCCGGTTCTAGAGGTAAGTATCATGCGCTTAAAACCTCTAGTCTCCAGCTTCTTTATTCTTTTCTTTGAATCCACGCTCACTCTGTGATGCCAGACGCGTTTCAGGGTCTTACGCCCCTTCCTCAGTGGCCACCGAGTGAGTGGATTCTCACTCCTTATGAATGGTGTTGTTCCACCCACAATTGTCCTTTTTGGTGCTTGTTCCAAAATGTGGAGTGGATTTGGTTGCTATTAACTTCATATTACAATTCAAAGTTAAAACATACTTAAAAGAAAATGCTAATCATAAATATTACTTCCCATATACTTAATATAGATTTAAAAACAGTTCAAAAACAATTCTTGGAGTGGACTGCAAGGTCAGAGCATCATTCTGAAGAAAACCGCATCAAAACCGCATCTATGTGAATTGTGTTTTGCATGCGTTTTTTGTATCTTTATAAACTACAGGGTCAGGTGAACCTTCTAATGGGAAATGGACCAAAAACGCATCAATATATTGTATTTTGTATGCGGTTTTGTAGTTTTTTGGTCATATTCATCAGAACACTCTTATTCCTAGGGTTTATTATATTGTAGTATCTGGGAGGAGCCGTCCAGCAGGGAGGGGAGATCACAGTGTCAATAATTGACCCAACTGCGATGTCCCATCCCCACCGGACAACCCCCCAATGATCACAGGAACCCGAACACCTCCATCTCGGCGTTGAGGCCCCTAGGAATAATGGTGTCATACTCAAAAATTCTGCGGGATTCCTGTCTCGAAATATGTGCAATATGGTTACCCCCTCTCCACATTTTTTTGACCCTTTCTATAGCAGTGAATTTCAGGCTAGTTGGGTCACAATTGTGCTGGATTTTAAAATGTTTTGATAGGGAGTGTGTTTCTAAACCTTTCTTAATATTTGCAAATTATAGTAATAGGCGAGCACACTTCATTTGGCATGTGAATAAAATTTAATTAAATCACTCAATAGTTGTACACGTGTATATGCAGGGAAATAAAACAATGATAAAATATTATTAAAATAGATAGAAGACCATATGTAGGGTATAAGCTTCGAAGCTATAGAGTCCAGCAAAGTCTACAAATATTGCAATACCTAAAAATAGTTCACACTACACACAGTGTTGAACTCCAATTGGTGGTATTAGTTGTGATCCCTTAGGGATAAGTCTATTGGTGTATATATGGATCTGTATCCAATTGATTGCTGTGCAAATATTGGAGGACTCAAATATTCCCAAAGTAGTTTGGGAAATCCACTTTGTAATTAAAATGTTCCAATAGACATCAGAGAATCAAGCCTTCATGTATCTGTAGCTTGTAATATCAGCTTAGACGTTCTTACCTTCCTCTGTGTGTCTAGCGAGGATCCGGGACGCTGGTGTTTGTCGAAGCTTATACCCTACATATGGTCTTCTATCTATTTTAATAATATTTTATCATTGTTTTATTTCCCTGCATATACACGTGTACAACTATTGAGTGATTTAATTAAATTTTATTCACATGCCAAATGAAGTGTGCTCGCCTATTACTATAATTTGCATTTCCTTGTTTTGAGAGGGTGGATGTCCCTCTAACTAGGCTAGCAGCACCTGTTCCTATATTTCGTTTGGAGTGAGCCACCATCTTTGATTTCTACCTTTCTTAATATTTGCCATATGTTCCGCTACCCTCTTTTTGAGTGTCCTTTTTGTCTGGCCTATGTACTGTTTCCTACATCCACATTCTAGCAGGTATATGACATCAGTCGAGTCGCAGGTCAAACATTCTTTTATTTCTAAACTAAAAGCGTTTACTGTAGATGCTACCATAGTTGTTTTTTTAGGGAAACTTGTGATTTTGCAATTTGCCCATCTACCACATTTAAAAAACCCATTGGTAATTAACCAATTGTTTTTTTGTTGTTGTCTTTCTTAACTTTCACGGTTGGGGCTATTTTACCTGCTAAATTATTCGCCCTCGTGTACGTTATTTTTGGTACATCACTCAAAAGTGGGCCAATTAATTTATCATTGAGCAGATGTCCCCAATGCTTTCGAATGCTTCTTTCCATCACTCTATATTGGGAGCTGAATGGAAGGATGATTCTCAATGTTTCATCTCGTGATTGTGGTAGACCTGTCTCAAAGAAACCTTTTCTTTCCATCTTTTTTACTTTCTCCAGTGATTTATCTTTAATCTGGACTGGGTAATCTCTTTCCAGCAATTGTTGTTTTAAGCCAGCGGCCTCTTCATCAAATTTGCTATCCACCGTGCAATTTCGCTTGAGTCTGCGAAACTGACTAGTTGTTATATTGATAAGCCACCGTGGGAGGTGGCAACTAGCAAATCTGATGAAGATGTTTTTGGCCACTGGCTTGAAAAACGTATTACATTGTAGCTGGTCTTCTCTAATCCATATCTCCAAATCCAAAAATTCAACCTTTTCTTTACTGACAATTGGACTGAATACAAGGTTCTTATCATTTTTGTTAATATTACTAAGGAATAAATCAAGAGATTCAGCTGTGTCCCGCCAGATGAACAAGACATCATCAATGTATCGCCGCCACAGCACCAGATCCGTCCCCAGCCTGGGTAAGATGATCTCTTTCTCCCATTGAGCCAAAAAAAGATTGGCGTAGCTGGGGGCGAATCTGGTGCCCATGGCGGTACCGGTACACTGCAAATAAAACTCCTGCTCAAAAGAGAAATAGTTATGAGCTAGAATATATCTTACTCCATCTAGCAGGAACTCCAGTTGTTCCACAGGGAGCCCGGCATCTCCCAACAGTTGCTCATATAATGCCTGTATCCCTCTAGTATGTTCAATAACTGTATAGAGGGATCCAACGTCCAATGTCCCCAAGATCCACCCGTCTACCCAATTGACATTTTCCAGTGTTTTGATAATGTCGGTGGTATCACGAATATATGATGGCACTCGCTTAACATAGGGCTGGAGCCATTGGTCAAAATATTTGGATAGATTGCATGATATGGACTGGATACCCGAAACTATCGGGCGACCCGGAGGTGCTTCCAGGTTCTTGTGGATCTTGGGGACACAATAGAACATTGGAATTCTCTTCTCAGTGTCCAGAATAAATTTAGCTTCCTGATCCGAAAGAAACTCAGCTTCTACCCCCCTTACACAATAGTCTTTCAAAATATTGTAGTACTCCTGTGTCGGGTCTCCTTTTAATTTTTGGTAGGTGTTCTCTGATCCTAACTGCCTGTAGCATTCTTCTCTATAGTCTGTCGTGTTAAGTATCACGACAGCCCCGCCCTTATCGGCTGGCCTAATTGTAATATTGTTTGCCTCTTGTAGGGATTTAATGGCCTTGATTTCTTCTTTGTTTAAGTTTGTATTGACCCTGCGACTTTTTATTCTCCTCAAATCGCGTTCCACATTGTTCTTAAATGTGGCCATTTCGCTACTGATCTCCTGCCTAGGACATTTTTTAGATCTAACCTTAAGATCTGTGTGTGGGTATTTGTTTGTGTTCCCTCCCATATCCATCTCCCTATTAATGGGATTATATATAAGCAAACACAGAGAAGGCAGCACTCCAGGAAAAATCAACGTTTTATTCACCCAGTGTCAGCAACATTTCCGCTGCTCAATGCAGCCATTTTCAAGCATACAAATGTGATACATACTGAAGTATATATAGGTGAAACTCAATCAACAATAATGAACATCAATTCCTTTAATTAGGCTAAAACCCAATCACTTATCAAACGTGAGATCAAATTAAAATCAAGTACATGATCTAATTGTGTAAATCAACATAAATACTGTGCCATAATCAATAAAAAAGTGTCATAAAGTGCTGAAGTAAATTATTGGGATAACGTTCTGCCACAGATTAGACTGCATATAGACTGTGACAGGTTCACTTTAAAGGAAGCTATATGTAATCCGTACTATAATATATATTCAGTGCTGCACTTTGTGTATATCGTCAAAGGTCTATATAAACATTATTTTCATTTGTATAACACATAAACATGGGCTTTGCAAATTCTGTGCCCAGAGGCATTATCCATATTAAATGTTTTCTCATTTGTCAGTAGTACAAATGAAGGAGTCAAATGATCTTAATGACAAATGATATATGCAGTGAGGCCAATATGTATTATGGAATTAGATTGCCATTTTTATACAATTGAAACCACATTTCACTCTACAGATTAGTCATAATGGTAATTTAATAAAAACAAAATGTTACCTATAAATCTTATTACCTGAAATGCAGTTTTATTCTCCTTTTCAATTAGACTAAACTAATCAGAAATATCATTGCCATAAGTCAAACCATGGGTAGGCACATTATTTATTAATTTATTTATTTTTGACTCTTTTTTTCTGCAGTACATTCAATATTAGCATCCAGAAAAGTGTTCAAAGGGCATAATTACAAGTATAATTTTTGATAATCAAATTCATTGCAAGTAAAAAAAAAATGATTAAATGCAGCTGCACAAGTATGACCTCTTAATCTCAACATACAATTTTATTGTATTTATTATTTGAAATTAATTAAAATGTTACAGAAATACTCTATCATTATGTCTCTCACTCCATCAATTAAACACAAGTGGTTACAAAATGTGTATGGTACACTGGAGGAACAGTGTAATGTTTAATTTAGGCCTCATGCACACAAACATATGTTTTGTCCTCATCCGATCCGCGTTTTTCTGCAGATCAGATGTGGACCTATTCATTTCAATAGAACCCCAAAATATGCAGACAGTACACCGTGTGCTGTCCGCATTTGCACATCCGTTCCGCGACCCCACAACAAAAGATAACGCATGCCCTATTCATGTCCACAAAATGCAACTCCACAAACTATGGATGACGTCCGTTTGAAGTTCATATGACATTGTTTTTTTTTTTTGCAGACCCATTGATTTCAATGGTTCTATGGTCGGCATTTGCAGTCAAGAATAGGATGCAGACCAGATGTCTTCTGTGTGTTTTCCGCACAAGATAGTTTAGACCAGGGATGCTCAACCTGCGCCCCTCCAGCTGTTGTAAAACTACAACTCCCACCATGCCCTGCTGTAGGCTGATAGCTGGAGGCTGTCCGGCATGCTGGGAGTTGCAGTTTTGAAACAGCTGGAGGGCTGCAGGTTGGGCATCCCTGGTTTAGACTATTTCATAAATCTCCCCAAATGAGTGTGCTAGTAAAAAAAAAAAAAATTCTAGTAAAGTACATACATAAAAAAATAAAAGCCATGGGTCATTTGTATGATCAGATACATAATTGTTCCTATCAAGTCCAACCACAGTTTCCCCCTTTTATTGACAGACATATACAGTTGCAAAAAAAGTATGTGAACCCTTTAGAATGATATTGATTTCTGCACAAATTGGTCATAAAATATGATCTGATCTTCATCTAAGTCACAACAATAGACAATCACAGTCTGCTTAAACTAATAACACACACAGAATTAAATGTTTTTATTGAACATACCATGCAAACATTCACAGTGCAGGTGGAAAAAGTATGTGAACCCCTAGACTAATTACATCTCCAAGAGCTAATTGGAATGAGGTGTCAGCCAACTGGAGTCCAATCAATAAGATAAGATTGGAGGTGTTGGTTACAGCTGCCCTGCCATATAAAAAACACACACCAGTTCTGGGTTTGCTTTTCACAAAAAGCATTGGCTGATGTGAATGATGCATCTCACAAAAGAGCTTTCAGAATATCTACAATTAAGAATTGTTGACTTGCATAAAGCTGGAAAGGGTTATAAAAGTATCTCCAAAAGCCTTGCTGTTCATCAGTCCACGGTAAGACAAATTGTCTATAAATGGAGAAAGTTCAGCACTGCTGCTACTCTCCCTAGGAGTTGCCATCCTGTAAAGATGATTGCAAGAGCACAGCACAGACTGCTCAATGAGGTGAAGAAGAATCCTAGAGTGTCAGCTAAAGACTTACAAAAGTCTCTGGCATATGCTAACATCCCTGTTAGTGAATCTACGATACGTAAAACACTAAACAAGAATGGATTTCATGGGAGGATACCACAGAGCAAGCCACTGCTGTCCAAAAAAATCATTGCTGCACGTTTACAGTTTGCACAAGAGCACCTGGATGTTCCACAGCAGTACTGGCAAAATATTCTGTGGACAGATAAAGCCAAAGTTGAGTTGTTTGGAAAAAACACACAACACTATGTGTGTAGAAAAAGAGGCACAGCACAACAACATCAAAACCTCATCCCAACTGTGAAGTATGGTGGTGGGGGCATCATGGTTTGGGGCTGCTTTGCTGCGTCAGGGCCTGGACGGATTGCTATCATTGAAGGAACAATGAATTCCCAAGTTTATCAAGACATTTTGCAGGAGAACTTAAGGCCATCGGTCCACCAGCTGAAGTTGAAGATGAGTGTTGCAACAGGACAATGACCCAAAGCATAGAAGTAAATCAACAACAGAATGGCTTAAACAGAAGAAAATACGCCTTCTGGAGTGGCCCAGTCAGAGTCCTGACCTCAACCCGATTGAGATACTGTGGCATGATCTCAAGAAAGCGATTTACATCAGACATCCCAAGAATATTGCTGAACTGAAACAGTTCTGTAAAGAGGAATGGTCAAGAATTACTCCTGACCGTTGTGCACGTCTGATCTGCAACTACAGGAAACGTTTGGTTGAAGTTATTGCTGCCAAAGGAGGTTCAACCAGTTATTAAATCCAAGGGTTCACATACTTTTTCCACCTGCACTGTGAATGTTTACATGGTGTGTTCAATAAAAACATGGTAACATTTAATTATTTGTGTGTTATTAGTTTAAGCAGACTGTGATTGTCTATTGTTGTGACATAGATGAAGATCAGATCACATTTTATGACCAATTTGTGCAGCAATCCGTATCATTCCAAAGGGTTCACATACTTTTTCTTGCAACTGTATTTCCCCTCATCCATGCCAGTCAGTTTCTACCCCACTAATACAACCCACTGTATGTCCCCTTTACTGATAAAAGTTCCTATGATAGTATCAACCATGCCAGCCCATTATTGCCAGTCTGCTTCTCCCTTTCCTCTATTCTCCCAATATTAATGCCAGCTAAAGTTTACTCCTTTTATTGATAGATTTCTCCATTAAAATGCCTCTGTCAGTAGATTTTTACATATGAAACTGGCTGATCTGTTAGATGTGCATGGCATCTGAAAGTATCTGTGTTAGTCCTATGTTCATATTTGCCCACATTGCATGCAAATAAAGGCATTGCTGTTACACCTAGAAGTTCTGTTCTCTATTCAACTGCTGCGCCCTCTCCAGTGGCGTACCAAGGGGGGGGGGGCGGCCCGCCCCAGGTGCCACTCACAAGGGGGGTGCCATGACGGAGTCACCCCTCCATCCACTGCTGCACCGCGACGCGACTCCGCCAGGCGCCGGCTTCTGTGGAAGGATTATTGCGGCAGCGCGCAACATGACGTCACGACGCTGATGCCGCGCCACCTTCACGGATCTTTTAAAGAAGCAGAAGGATCCATTACCAGCGGTCGGACGGAGCCTGAGGCATCATCAAAATGTGAGTAAATAATTGTGTAATTAAGGGGTGTGTGTGTGTGTAATTAAGTGGGGGTTTGTAATTAAGGGGGGGTGTAATTAAGGGATGTGTGTGTGTAATTAAGGGAGGGGTTTGTAATTAAGGTGGGGAGGGAGGGGGTGTAATTAAGGGGGGGAGTGTGTAATTAAGGGGTGGGTCTTAACTTTCTTGGGGGGGGTCGGGGGGGGGGGTGCCAAACAAAGGGTTCGCCCCGGGTGCCAAATGCTCTAGGTACGCCCCTGGCCCTCTCTATTATGATTGACATGTCCATGTCAAAGTGCTCTGTCAATCAAAGTGCAGAGAAAGTAGAGCCTCTAAGAATAATGGCAACACCCCTGTTGCTTCTAGCGGCTCGTTTGCATATATCAAAACCTTGTTTTCTCAGCAATGCAGGCGGTTTGTTGCGATCGCAACAAACCGCAGGTCAATTGAGACCTGCGGTTTGTTGCACTTTCTGCAGTTTCTGATCCCCGCGGTCCCTGACCGCGGCGATCAGAAACTTTAGTATTCCTAAAAGATATATGTTTCACCCCCCCTGCACCCCTGAATGATTTTATCCCGGTGGGAGGTGCAGGGGGGGTGTTGCGGGCGGTGCGGGAGGCGGGATCACGATCCCCCGCCCGCCTGCCCTTGAATAATCGTTGGTGTACAGTGGGTATACCAGGGTGTCAGCACATTGCTGACACCCTGGTATAAACGGCTGACATCTGTGATGCGATGTCAGCCGTGTAACCCTTTCCATACCGCGGTCCGTACGGACCGCTGTATGGAAAAGGTTAACAGCTCAGGGAGCTCCCTCCCTCTCCCATCGGGGATCTGCTGTGCCTTTGCAGCCCCCCGATGGAGAGGGAGAGAGCCCCCAGACAGCCCCCCTCCTTACCCTTCCCCGTCTGCGCAGTTGTGGCTACAACTGAGCAGACGGGGAAGGTTCCCATGGCAACAGGACGCCGTCTCAGGCATCCTGCTGTCCATGGTGCTGAACAGATCTGTGCTAAAGGCATAGATCTGTTCAGACAAAGTGTAAGTAAAATACAGTACAAAACACTATATGGTGTACTGTACTGTTTTATACAGACATCAGACCCACTGGATCTTCAAGAACCAAGTGGGTCTGGGTCAAAATAAAAGTTTAAAAAAGTGAAAAAAATTTAAAATAAAAAAACACATTTATCACTGATTAAAAATGAAAAAAATAAAATTCCCTACACATGTTTGATATTGTTGCATCCGTAACGACCTGATCTATAAAACAGTCATGTTACTTTACCCGAACGGTGAACGCCATAAAAATAAACAATAATAAACTATGATAACATTTTGCCCACCTTAATTCCCAAAAAAGGTAATAAAAGTGATCAAAAAAGTCGCATGTACGCCAAAATTGTAACAATCAAACCGTCATCTCATCCCGCAAAAATCATACCCTACCCAAGATAATTGCCCAAAAACTGAAAAAACTATGGCTCTTAGACTATGGAAACACTAAAACATGATTTTTTTTGTTTAAAAAATGAAATCATTGTGTAAAACTTACATGAATAAAAAAAAGTATACATATTAGGTATCGCCGCGTATCGACCGACTCTATAAAAATATCACATGATCGAACACCTCAGGTGACCACCGTAAAAAAATAAAAAATAAAAACGGTGTAAAAAAAGCAATTTTTTGTCATCTTACGTCACAAAAAGTGTAATAGCAAGCGATCAAAAAATCATATGCACCCCAAAATAGTGCCAATCAAACCAACATCTCATCCCGCAAAAAATGAGACCCTACTTAAAATAATCGCCCAAAAACTGAAAAAACTATGGCTCTTAGACTATGGAGACACTAAAACATTTTTTTTGTTTTAAAAATGAAATCATTGTGTAAAACTTACATAAATAAAAAAAATTGTATGCATATTAGGTATCGCCGTGTCCGTGACAACCTGCTCTATAAAATTACCACATGATCTAACCTGTCAGATGAATGTTGTAAATAACAAAAAAACGGTGCCAAAAAAGCTATTTCTTGTTACCTTGCCGCACAAAAAGTATAATATAGAGCAACCAAAAATCATATGTACCCTAAACTAGTACCAACAAAACTGCCACCCTATCCCGTAGTTTCTAAAATGGGGTCACTTTTTTGGAGTTTCTACTCTAGGGGTGCATCAGGGGGGCTTCAAATGGGACATGGTGTCAAAAAACCAGTCCAGCAAAATCTGCCTTCCAAAAACCGTATGGCATTCCTTTCCTTCTGCGCCCTGCCGTGTGCCCGTACAGCAGTTTACGACCACATATGGGGTGTTTCTGTGAACTACAGAATCAGGGCCATAAATAATGAGTTTTGTTTGGCTGTTAACCCTTGCTTTGTAAATGGAAAAAAAATATTAAAATGGAAAATCTGCCAAAAAAGTGAAATTTTGAAATTGTATCTCTTTTTTCCATTAAATCTTGTGCAACACCTAAAGGGTTAAAAAAGTTTGTAAAATCTGTTTTTAATACCTTGAGGGGTGTAGTTTCTTAGATGGGGTCACTTTTATGGAGTTTCTACTATAGGGGTGCATCAGGGGGGCTTCAAATGGGACATGGTGTCGAAAAACCAGTCCAGCAAAATCTGCCTTCCAAAAACCAAACGGCGCACATTTCACTTTACGCCCCGCTGTGTGGCCGTACAGAAGTTTACGGCCACATATGGGGTGTTTCTGCAAACGGCAGAGTCAGGGCAATAAAGATACAGTCTTGTTTGGCTGTTAACCCTTGCTTTGTTAGTGGAAAAAATGGGTTAAAATGGAATATTAAGCGAAAAAATTAAATTCTCAAATTTCATCCCCATTTGCCACTAACTCTTGTGCAACACCTAAAGGGTTAACGACGTTTGTAAAATCAGTTTTGAATACCTTGAGGGGTGTAGTTTATAGAATGGGGTCATTTTTGGGTGGTTTCTATTATGTAAGCCTTGTAAAGTGACTTCAGACCTGAACTGGTCCCTAAAAATTGGGTTTTTGTAAATTTCTGAAAAATTTCAAGATTTGCTTCTAAACTTCTAAGCCTTGTAACATCCCCAAAAAATTAAATATAATTCCCAAAATAATTCAAACATGAAGTAGACATATGGGGAATGTAAAGTCATCACAATTTTGGGGGTATTACTATGTATTACAGAAGTAGAGATACTGAAACTTTAAAATTTGCTAATTTTTCCAAATTTTTGGTAAATTTGGTACTTTTTCTGCAAAAAAAAAATTTTTTTTACTTCATTTTACCAGTGTCATAAATTAAGATATGTGACAAAAAACCTATCTCAGAATGGCCTAGATAAGTCAAAGCGTTTTAAAGTTATCACCACTTAAATTGACACTGGTCAGATTTTCAAAAAATGGCCTGGTCCTTAAGGTGAAATAAGGCTGTGTCCTTAAGGGGTTAAGTGATGGTAAATGTGGATCAATGGTTGATTTAAAAAAAAAAAATTTAAAAATGCAGCAGCATCGTGCGGAGACTCGTTCACGCCTGGGCAGCGGCAGAAAGTGCCATTGCTACATTATGGTTACTCAGTATTTTTACTAGGGCAATCAGCACACCGCTCTGATACTGCTCTTCCGATAAACATAGCTGCTTTATTTTCAGCAAAGTTGTTACTTTACATAGGTCTACCTTTTCTGTTCACTTCGATATAAAAAAATAAATAAAATTGTGGTGTTCTTTAGTCCTGGTTTGCATTCACTCAGACTGGTCTCCTTTACTTCTGGTTTGTATTCACTCAGATTGGTCTCCTGCCCCAGTTAACCAAATAGCTCCCTAGCGGTCAGTGGGCCAATAGGAGTAAGTTCCTGCTATGTTTTCACAGTTGTCTTTCCGATACGGAGGATAAGTCGAGTGCTGATCTTTCCCGCTTTTTTGAAGAAATAATGCCTACTGTATCTTTAAGCGAGGCTGAGCGCATGCTATCAGTGACCTCAAGGCGGCAGAATCCACCAAGTGATACGACAGCAACTGCACCGCCAACAATCTGGCCAGGTGGGAGTTAAGCTTGCTGGTTGCGAATAGTTTTCTTATGTCCACACATTCCATTATAGATGTCTCAAAATGAGAGGAGTACAATGAGGAGGTGAAGTCTGAGCAGGATAATGACAAGGACACTGTACTCCTTGGGGATAGGGTTTGGCTGCCACAAAGAAGATTGGGAGAAGGAGGAAAGACTTGTTCTGAGTTGGAATGCTGGTCAGTTCTGTTTACCCACAGGATCCGATGATGCCTCCTTATGTGCTACAATAGAGCAGGGGTACCTATGTTTATGTTTGCATGCCCCATGGTTTGTTTTTAACTCGTATAAGGCAGTAGTTTTGTGTGCATGCCTTGTGGAGTTGCTCGCACATAGCTAGGAGCAGCTGAGTTTGGCCTAGGTATGGCATATTTTGAGCCTGCACCCAGTGGCGTAGCGTGAGGCGGGGGGGGCGCTGCCCCGAACCCCAAATTGCAGGGGGTGCCCAGCAGCAGGCATTTATTAAAGGAGGGCAGCAGGCATATCCATTCTGCCTCATAGGCTTCAGGATAGGCCTAGAATGTATTGGCTTCTTCGAGGGCATGACGTCATGAGATCATGCGACTGCTTCCTCCCACCCCTTACAGACTGTGCCAGATGCAGGAAAAGGGCTGTAAGGAGAATCAGAGCAGCGTCCAAAGCAGGGAGAGTGCAGGCACTTACAGTATGCTGTGGTCAGTGATTTCTGGTGAGGGGTCTGGGGGCTGTATTTTTATGTAGTTTGTAGTGGAGTATATGAGGGGTGTGAGAGCTGCTAGAAGCTTTCATAAAGTCATCTACAGTTACATTGCACACCATACAGTACATCCCCTTACATTAGGAATTTTAACTCCATAAGGTGGTTTTGCCTCGTCTGTGCGCTCTCCACACTGTGGGTGTTGTCTCCTCTGTGCCCCCTTCACACAGTGGTAGAGATAATTTCAGATTTTGAAATTTGTTTACACTTCGTTTGGTAGTAGAAGCAGAATTGCATTATGGATTCCGTTACCACGGACCATAACGCACTTCTATGACGTAGAATGCATAACGGAATGCCTTTAGAGGCATTCCGTTATTCATTCCGTCATAATAGAAGTCTATGGGCTGCATAACGGATCCATCCCATTTCCGTTATGCAGGGGAGTCCTCTCCTGCATAACGGAAATGGGACAAATTTGTTATGCAGGCCATAGACTTCTATTATGACGGAATGAATAACGGAATGCCTCTAAAGGCATTCAGTCATGCATTCTGTAAGGGGGGAATATTAATCACCAATATTTATGCAAATATCGATAATTAATATTCATAAATGGGAGGAGCCACCTAGTGATAACTCCGCCCATTTATGCCTTTATATAATAACACAATACTTTCGCTATGCTTTACACTAATCACTACGCTAGCTGCAAGCGCCTTACTATCACTATACTATGGCGGCGACTACTAAAAACACCATACACTGCATTATGAACAATAAGGAATATTTATTACACAATACAATTATATCAGTCTAGCAATACGTTATATCTATATAGATTCATGGATCAATGGATATGAATATATATACATATAGACGTACACACCGCAGTACAGAAACAGTACTACAATAAACACAATACAAGCCTAACTACACTACACAATCCCAAATTCCACCCCACATACTATCTATACATTACAATAATACATCATACACACAAATATCAGTAACCCACCCCACCTGACTATTCACTGTCCCTACGGGGTACGACGAGGGTTAATGGTGGCCTCACAGGGGTGTAAACCGACCACAAACACAAAGGGTTAACAATGGGGATAATATCAGAACTGTACAGCAATGCAAGGGTGAATATCCTGCAAGTGTACAGTGGGAAGGGGGGGGGGGTGTGTGGCAGGGTTAGAGCAGGGGTTACCACCAGGGGTTAATCAGGGTAGGGAAAGGGTTACACGGTGGAGCAAGGGTTTGGGGGATCAGGGTGTCCAGTAACATGGCAAGGGTAAGGGGTTACAGGACCAGGGGTGATATGTGAGGGGTAGGTAGGGGCTACACAGGTATACTTAGGCCTTATCCAGGTGGTCATCATGAAGCTGCTCTCTCCCCTGCATCTCTGAATCTAGTCTGGTTGCAAGAGACAGCACCTCTGGCCGGTTCGGGGTTTTATAGCCCAAAAGCAACCCCCTCCTCAGGGATGTGACATCATAGTGTCACTGTGACGTATGCCTGCCTACAATCCCCAGAGTCCCCCCCCCCCCCTAGTCCCAAAGATGCTGGGAGTAGTGGGATGGAGTTTTAGCCATGGGCAGAGGTGTGGAAAAACAGGTTCTCAGATTCTTGATGTCTGGTTAGAAGGTCCCCTCACAAACGGTGCCAAAGCGTCTGATTGCTTTGGGCCTGAACAAAAGGGGACTAGATGCTAATCAGCTGTTATCCTACAGGCTATAACAACTCTGTAGATAACAGTTGGAATTGCATATATGCATATATATATATCCACAGATGCTTGGGGGCTCATCTATAAACACATACAAAACCGGGGGTATGAATGGGCAGCAATAAGCCCACATACATACTGTCATGCTGACATAAGTGTATATACATAGACACGTGTGCAAATACATACACACATATCTATATATACACACACCCTCGCATATATCTGGGGCATACAGGGGACATATATAAGAGGGCACATATATTTACTAATATAAGGGGGCACAGCTTCCAGGGACCACATATTTCCCACAGGGGCCACCATGAGCCCCTGGGGATCACCATGGGCAGACGTGCGCAGATGCTGGGCACATCTGCGCACATCACCCCATGATGCGGTGGTTAATGTATGCATATATATACCATACATGCCCGCACGTGTTTGCAGGCATGCATGGATATATATGCATACGTCTCAACCGCTCCTCAACAATCCCCCTGTTGTCGGAATATAATACGACAATATAATGGGGGAACGGGTTGAGATATGTTTGCCCCCCTTCAACCCCATCTTTGGTGGAAGTTCAGGAAGAACTGTAGTGCACACTGATCTTTAGGTACTTAGACATCCCCAATCCAGCTTCCTCCGACCTGCCCTTCTGTCTTCTTCTTGACATCTTTAGGATACCACACACCCACAGTCTCTTGGTTAGCTGGTCTTTCTTTAACAGTCTTAGTGTCGGCCACCCCCACTTTGGAGTGACCACACCCCCACAGTCTCTCGGTAATTCTGCCGATCTTCAGGTATCTTCGTCCCCCCCAATTCTGGAGCGGGTTCACCCTTACAGTCTTTACCTTTCTATAACAGTCTCTTGGTGTCGGCCACCCCCACTTTGGAGTGACCACACCCCCACAGTCTCTCGGTAATTCTGCCGATCTTCAGGTATCTTCGCCCCCCCAATTCTGGAGCGGGTTCACCCTTACAGTCTTTGTCCCAACTTTCTTCTATCCAACATCTGTTTCCATCTTGATGGGTGCGGTTCTCCCGTGGACAGATTAATAGGTCTTTACAAGGCAGGTCAGACTCTTAAGCGGTGATGTCATAGTACCTAAATTCTACTGCGGAGAACACCTCCGCCACACTACACCTCCAGCCCTTCCCTTAAGAACCTCACCGTTCCAGGGTTCAAGGTGGCAAATGAATGATGCCTGTCCCTATCGTGACCTAACCTTATCCCCATTCACACAAAACACATGTCACATCCCTCCCAACACCACCAAAATCATTATATGTATGTGTACCCATAGAGACTCATGCAACCTGGCATATCTCTACACCTCCAAAGACACAGGTAGGTCGCAGACCCCTGTGTCAATGGGAAACGACTATAGGATGCAAATGTGTACAGCCGAATATAGGCTGTCACACATTTGTACCTAGAGTGTCCATGGGTACACCATCGAGCAACAAACACAATCAATCAATAAATACAATGTGCTATGGGGTTTCGAGGTAGTACAAGTTATACGTCCCGAACCCTCATAGGAAACAAAGTGTGTCCATACAATATTTGGCTACAGGAACAATGTTTGAGTTATGTCCTGAGCCTACTCCTCCGGATAGTTCTGTAAAGTTCTGTCTGGTTCTGGTGTATTTGGTCAGTAAGTCCCTTGACCCTCCGATTACGATGACCAGAACCAGAAGAAGTTTCACTGGGTGAAACAAGTGATAAGTTCTTCCACCCGAACGTCTCCCAAGTCTTCCTCCAGAGCCTTAAATAATGCTCCCGCTGGATTGTGGCAGTCTTCATTGCTATAACACCTCTAGGCAGAGGTCGCTTTGTTGCCAAAATCCAGTGGGATCCTCTGGAGCTTCACAACAGTGTCAGGGGGAATAGCTGGTCTCTTCTGTGGTGTCTCCTAGGTTTTTCTTCCGCTCCATATCCTATGGCAGAAGAAAACACCAGGCGCTCCCAGGGGAATTTCTCCCCTAACAGTGCAATTAATGTGAAAATTTCCAGCACCAATACCTTTGACCCATGGGTAGAGAAAGGTATTGGGCTGCCCTTTGTCTCACAGGACCCCTCGTCATCCCAACACTGGTGTCTGAACACCCTATCTTCAGAGGATTGAGTCCTCTGCTGCACATCCCTCTGCACCAACAGATAAGGATGGCCACCCTACTAGGTTGGGATAACTGGAGTTCTGTGGACAAAGCACCATCTTGTTATTGATGGCACCGCATCCCTGTCCACCCATGTGCACCCAGGCTGACTTCCCCCTGTGATCCCGTCCTGTGGAGGCCTGCAGAACCAATGGCATAGTCATGCCCCGGCTCCCCAGGACCCCACAACACAAGAACACAGTCCACACTCTGCTGCTAAACATTCCGCGTCCAATCCCTATCAGAGCTGTGCCGCCTGCTCGGACTAGAATTAAGTGCGCAGCACAACATTACACCAATGTTGTCTGTCCGCCTCAGTCCCCAGCGCAACACAGCCCTACCGAAAACCTTGAGCACAACAGTGTTATCCGTATTGATCTGAGACCCTGGTTGCCCAGAATAATATCACATCATCCTTTGTGTGCTGCATGGAGAAGCTCCATGCCTTCTCCCGACCAGCAGGATTTCCCGTGTGATATTATCTGCTCGCGAACCTATACGTTCTCGATCCACAGTATAACACTGTTCCACTCCAAGGGGACACAGAATGACCAAAGACAGCAGACGGGACTTACAACACTACATAAATCAGCATGGTAGAACACATCCGTAGACAAGGACTACCACCATCAACATCAAGAAAAACTTACAAACAGATAACAAAAACACACAACATGGACATACACAGGGAACACACGGTGTAACAAATAGTACAGGGGTGTCAAATGTTGCCTAGCCTAGCCTGGCCACTCTGACCCCTCAGCAGCTGGTGATGCTGCCGAGAGGTAACCCCGTTATGGCCAGACTGACTAGACCCCACTGCACAATTTGTTACCTGGCTGATACTGTTGGACGCATTGCAATTACTTGCACAAGGCCAATTCCTTGCAATGTGTCCTTTGTTCCCACACCTGAAACACGTGACTTGGTTTCCTGTCCTGTGTGTTTTGCAGTGTCTCGCTATGTGACCTAGGCCACCACATGCAAAACATCTGTAGTTTGCTCTGCATGGCCCAGGTCCATCTACACTGCATCCGTGCTCCCTTCTCCTGAATTGTTCCATCCTCAGGGACGCACTCTTCACCACAGTTGTTTTTCCCAAAGTCAGGGAAAAATCTCTGTTAGTCTGGACCGGCTTGACCTGATGATCAGACCGGTCACAGACTACTCTCCCCCCTTGTGGCCCTGCACAGGGCAACATTTTGGGAGATTCCGACACTGGCTTTACGGAAAAAGAAAGGGCCGGCACCAACTTGGTGATAACCTGTTGCATGCCAGACATTAGCTGGGACCTTACAGCAACCTGAGCCTTCAATTTGGCTACCGTCACGTCAGTAGAGGCAGTCCGCTCCTTGAAGGCTTTGACTTCAGTATAAGACTGAGTCAACTTAGCCTCAATTTCCTCCTTCTGCCTCTGCAGCTCTACCAACTGTGACTCTATCCTAGCCACCTGCGCATCTCGGTCAACAGTAGACCGCACATTCTCTGCCAGCTGTGCCCGCAATGCCGAAACCTGGTCCGAATTACTAGCACAGCATTGGCAGTGAATGGCTGGAGGAATTGTCTCCGTTGACTGAGACACCAGCGCCACTTCCTTTGGCTTACAGATGCTAGCCTCAAACGTATGAACGAGTTTGGCTAGCATCCGAAGCCGTTTAGTGGCCTTGTTCAAAACCGTCCGTTTGTTAACACAAAGCTTGTCGTAACTACAAGCCTGTGCTAACAAATCGGACCACAGCATTTCTGCTGACTTGTATGTAGTGGGGAGGATGGGGTTAAATGTGCTGTGTTTGCTCAAGTGTTGCAGTGTGGGGAAGTCCATACTCACCGTTTGATGAGTGTCCATCTTCTCCTTGGCGCCGTATCTCGCAGCTGCTTGGAAGAAGTCCATTTTCCCGGATCGCCTCTTCCCGACCAGCCTGACTTGTACGCCGCTCCCACGAAGATGGATCTCCTTCAGTGACGTGTGCTCTTCTCCCTTGCAATCACTTGAGCGATGCTTGTTGGTGCTGTACTTTTCCGTGTCTTCTTACCCCCGCAACGGTGACCGTGTAAAGCAAATACAAAAATATTAATTCACAGAACAATTATAGATTCTCTGCAAAAGATTTTGTTTTAATTCTGGTACTCTAAGGGAAGTATCGCTTCTCCTGTACGAATTATCGGGTCCTAGACACTCAGACACTCCGCTGACCGCGTCTCTCCTGCCCGCTAATTCACAGTACTAGCGACCCTCAACCTTAAGACCAAAAATAAGCGCAAAATCCACGCAGTGGGCCTGGCTCGCCAATGTAAAGGGGGAATATTAATCACCAATATTTATGCAAATATCGATAATTAATATTCATAAATGGGAGGAGCCACCTAGTGATAACTCCGCCCATTTATGCCTTTATATAATAACACAATACTTTCGCTATGCTTTACACTAATCACTACGCTAGCTGCAAGCGCCTTACTATCACTATACTACGGCGGCGACTACTAAAAACACCATACACTGCATTATGAACAATAAGGAATATTTATTACACAATACAATTATATCAGTCTAGCAATACGTTATATCTATATATATTCATGGATCAATGGATATGAATATATATACATATAGACGTACACACCGCAGTACAGAAACAGTACTACAATAAACACAATACAAGCCTAACTACACTACACAATCCCAAATTCCACCCCACATACTATCTATACATTACAATAATACATCATACACACAAATATCAGTAACCCACCCCACCTGACTATTCACTGTCCCTACGGGGTACGACGAGGGTTAATGGTGGCCTCACAGGGGTGTAAACCGACCACAAACACAAAGGGTTAACAATGGGGATAATATCAGAACTGTACAGCAATGCAAGGGTGAATATCCTGCAAGTGTACAGTGGGAAGGGGGGGGGGGTGTGGCAGGGTTAGAGCAGGGGTTACCACCAGGGGTTAATCAGGGTAGGGAAAGGGTTACACGGTGGAGCAAGGGTTTGGGGGATCAGGGTGTCCAGTAACATGGCAAGGGTAAGGGGTTACAGGACCAGGGGTGATATGTGAGGGGTAGGTAGGGGCTACACAGGTATACTTAGGCCTTATCCAGGTGGTCATCATGAAGCTGCTCTCTCCCCTGCATCTCTGAATCTAGTCTGGTTGCAAGAGACAGCACCTCTGGCCGGTTCGGGGTTTTATAGCCCAAAAGCAACCCCCTCCTCAGGGATGTGACATCATAGTGTCACTGTGACGTATGCCTGCCTACAATCCCCAGAGTCCCCCCCCCCCCCTAGTCCCAAAGATGCTGGGAGTAGTGGGATGGAGTTTTAGCCATGGGCAGAGGTGTGGAAAAACAGGTTCTCAGATTCTTGATGTCTGGGTAAAAGGTCCCCTCACAACGGTGCCAAAGCGTCTGATTGCTTTGGGCCTGAACAAAAGGGGACTAGATGCTAATCAGCTGTTATCCTACAGGCTATAACAACTCTGTAGATAACAGTTGGAATTGCATATATGCATATATATATATCCACAGATGCTTGGGGGCTCATCTATAAACACATACAAAACCGGGGGTATGAATGGGCAGCAATAAGCCCACATACATACTGTCATGCTGACATAAGTGTATATACATAGACACGTGTGCAAATACATACACACATATCTATATATACACACACCCTCGCATATATCTGGGGCATACAGGGGACATATATAAGAGGGCACATATATTTACTAATATAAGGGGGCACAGCTTCCAGGGACCACATATTTCCCACAGGGGCCACCATGAGCCCCTGGGGATCACCATGGGCAGACGTGCGCAGATGCTGGGCACATCTGCGCACATCACCCCATGATGCGGTGGTTAATGTATGCATATATATACCATACATGCCCGCACGTGTTTGCAGGCATGCATGGATATATATGCATACGTCTCAACCGCTCCTCAACACATTCCATCATAGAATTGTGTTATGGTCCGTGGTAACGGAATCTATAATGCAATTCTGCTTCTACCACCAAACGAAGCACAAACAAATTTTGTAACATGAAATTCGCTCATCCCTACACAGTGGTTTTGCCTCCTCTGTGCCCCCTCCACAAGGATTAGAATATATAATGCCCTCTGTATTATTATAATATATAATGGCCCCTCTGTATTATTATAATATATAATGGTCCCTCTGTATTATTATTATTATATATAATGGCTCCTCTGTATTATTAGTATATATAATAGCCCCCTCTGTGTTATTATAATATATAATAGCCCCCTGTGTATTATTAACCTATATAATGGCCCTTTTGTATTATTATAATATATAATGGCCCCTCTGTAATATTAGTATATATTAGTGTGTGCCTCAACTCTGGTCCTCCTATCTGTCTGGCTCTACCACAGTATTGGGGGGCAGCAGGATACCAGTGTTGAGGTACAAGGAGGGGAGGATGATAGTAAAGTGAGGAATCTAAAAATGCTTTCTGTGAAACTCTGTAGACGCAGCTGAAAGAAGGTATCATGGCGGTCTTATCTCCGAATGAAGATGTTGTGGAAAGTCTACATCACAGGAGATGTCACTGGATGGATGAGGTATGTGGTGCTGTATTATACTGTATATTTCATAGCAATGTATGTCATGTCCATCCACATATCTATTTCACGGTAGGGTTGGGGGGTGGATTGAGAATATGGCCCACCCTGCTGCATCCTGGCCCCAGAATTCAGGTCACACTGTGCGTGTTCTAAATTCTGGGGCCTAAAACCCATCTACTACATTATCTGTACTCAGAGAGTTATCACTGAGTTATCTGTGGTGTTACATAGGACTGCAGGTGACATCTACATTATCTGTAAAAAGGGGCGAGTCCACAGGTTGGGGGGGGGGGGGGGGGGGGTCGCGCGCAATACATGGCTTGCCCCGGGTGCTGGCAACCCACGCTACGCCACTGCCTGCACCCACAGTACCAGCAACCCCACCAGTTCCCAAGCTGACTAAAATAGAAGTAGATCTGGCCCTGGCAGTTTTTGGGGAAGTTTCAGACGTACGTTGTCTTTGCACTTTATTGTTGCCCCTGAAGCCGCCACCCTCCTCCTTTTTCTGTAATTTTAAAAGGTTGTCCATGTTATTCTTTCATTCTTTGTATGTTTATATCTAAACAAATGTAATGAATTTTCAATTGATTAACTTCTACAGTGGCCCCTTTCTCATGACCTGTGACATTAGCTTTTTTGTCTGCTCTGATGATGTTACAAACACCAACCTAGGGCTGCAGGAGGGAGCAGTCCTGCCTCTGTACACTGAACATCACTGAAGCCTGATCTGTGAGCTGTGTTTGTTGGAGGGAAGTCACACCCCATGTGCACGGGTCCTCACTACTGTCTGCAGGCTTAGCTGTCTCCTCATGTTCCATCCATCCTTAGCTGAGAGCTGTCCGGCAGTTCATACAGAAGGCAACAACACGCAGCAGCTGCCAGTGTGCATGGGCCATAGTCATGTGTAAGGAATAACAGTACTGCGGTCCAAAAAGTTGGCGGAAATTATTGATGTGAAGCTGTTATTAGAGGCACAATGTGGAATGGCTTAGAATTAGCTTTTATAACCCGAGCATAAGAGGAATCATAGTGAAAGTTAACTGTGTTGGTTTACTAGACTGGAACAGGTGAAATACTCTCCCTTAGTGTTTAGCGAGCATGCTCGGCCAAACTGCTGTTCGGCTCGAGCATTGCTATGCTCAGCATATGGTGGTACTCCGCCGAGTACCACATGTGCTCGAGCGCCATGCTTGAGTCTCCTTCCAGCACGTTTTGCGGCTGCTATGCAGCCAATAAACATTCAGGTAAGTACTGCCCTCACTGTAATGCCATGTTGGCTCTGGCATTACAGTTATTGGCTGGCCGGAACACGTCATCAGGTGCTATATAGCACACGATGATGCATGTTCGGCTGATTTGTAGTCAGGGAGAGCTGCGCTTAGAAAGGGACAGATAGTGTTACTTGATTTGGCCCTCTCGCCAAGCACGCTTGAAGAGGGATATGAGATCTTGTGCCCTGGCAGCTCATCTCATCAGGCCTTTTTTAGTCGAATGTATCGCCCACTGTCAGTCCCTTCGGGATCCATCCCTCATTCATCTTAATAAAGGTGAGGTAATCTAGACTTTTTTGACCTAGGCGACTTCTCTTCTCAGTGACAATACCTCCTGCTGCACTGAAGGTCCTTTCTGACAGGACACTTGAAGCGGGGCAGGCCAGAAGTTCTATCGCAAATTGGGATAGCTCAGGCCACAGGTCAAGCCTGCACACCCAGTAGTCAAGGGGTTCATCGCTCCTCAGAGTGTCGATATCTGCAGTTAAGGCGAGGTAGTCTGCTACTTGTCGGTCGAGTCGTTCTCTGAGGGTGGACCCCGAAGGGCTGTGGCGATGCATAGGACTTAAAAAGGTCCGCATGTCCTCCATCAACACGTCTAAAGCGTCCTGTCCTTGCCGGCGTGGTCGTGGTAGGAGGAGGATTACTTTCACCTCTTCCCCTGTTAGATTCCCGTTGTGCTGTGACATCACCCTTATACGCTGTGTAAAGCATACTTTTTAATTTATTTTGGAACTGCTGCATCCTTTCCGACTTGCGGCAATTCGGTAACATTTCAGGCACTTTCTGCTTATACCGGGGGTCTAGTAGCGTGGCCACCCAGTACAGGTCGTTCTCCTTCAGCCTTTTTATACGAGGGTCCCTCAACAGGCACGATAGCATGAAAGACCCCGTATGCACAAGGTTGGATGCCGAGCTACTCATGTCCCGTTCCTCGTCCTCAGTGATCTCACTAAAGGTATGTTCTTCCCCCCCAGCCACGTACAACACCACGGGTACCAGATAGGTGACAATGAGCACCCTGGGATGCCTGCTGTGGTTGGTCTTCCTCCTCCTCCTCAAAGCCACATTCCTCCTCTGACTCCTCTTCCTCACACTCCTCTTCCAGCGTTGCCGCAGGTCCAGCAAGCGATGCTGATAAGACTGTTTCTGGTGGTGATGGTGACCACAACTCTTCCTCTTCCTCTTCACGCTGATCTACGGCCTGATCCAGCACTCTTCACAGGGCACGCTCCAGGAAGAAAACAAATGGTATGATGTCGCTGATGGTGCCTTTGGTGCGACTGACTAGGTTTGTCACCTCTTCAAAAGGACGCATGAGCCTACAGGCATCGCGCATGAGTGTCCAGTAACGTGGCAAAAAAATTCCCAGCTCTGCAGAGGCTGTCCTAGCACCCCGGTCATACAAATACTCGTTGACAGCTTTTTCTTGTTGGAGCAGGCGGTTGAACATTAGGAGTGTTGAATTCCAACGTGTCGGGCTGTCGCAAATCAAGCACCTCACTGGCATGTTTCGCCGCTGGATATCTGAAAAGTGCGCCATGGCCGTGTTGGAACGCCTGAAATGGCCACACACCTTCCTGGCCTGCTTGAGGACGTCCTGTAAGCCTGGGTACTTATGCACAAAGCGTTGTACGATCAGATTACACACATGTGCCATGCACAGCACATGTGTCAACTTGCCCAAATTCAATGCCGCCAACAAATTGCTTCCGTTGTCACACACCACTTTGCCGATCTCCAGTTGGTGCGGAGTCGGCCACTGATCCACCTGTGCGTTCAGGGCGGACAGGAGTGCTGGTCCGGTGTGACTCTCTGCTTTCAGGCAAGTCAACCCCAAGACGGTGTGACACTGTCGTATCCAGGATGTGGAATAGCCCCTGGGATCTGGGGGGGTGCCGTTGATGTGGAGCAAGACGCATCAGCAGAAGAGGACTCAGCCGAGGAGGTTATGGAAGAGGATGGAGTAGGAGGAGTAGAGGAGGTGGCAGCAGGCCTGCCTGCAAGTCGTGGCGGTGTCACCAACTCCTCTGCAGAGCCACGCATTCCATGCTTGGCAGCCGTCAGCAGGTTTACCCAATGCGCAGTGTAGGTGATATACCTGCCCTGACCGTGCTTTGCAGACCAGGTATCAGTGGTCAGATGGACCCTTGCCCCAACACTGTGTGCCAGACATGCCATGACTTCCTTTTCCACAATTATTTGGAGATCCAAATAGTCATTAGACAGCTCTTTCATACCAGCTTTTTGTTTTTGGGCTGCAAGTGTTATGTTAAAAAGCTTTTAGTGGCTTACATCTTAGTAAATTTAGTATGGCAAAAAATATATATACGCCTTTCACTTCTGCAGTTATTTCTGTTGAAATCGTATAGGGCGTACTTCAATACAACAAGAAAAATATATTCTCAGTTCACTTCAGTAGTTATTTCTGTTAAAAGCGTATAGGTGTGTATTTCAGTACAACAAGAAAAATATATATGCGCTGCAGTGTTGCAGTTATTTCTGGTGAAAGCAGATAGGAGCGTATTTCAGTCAAACAAGAGAAATATATACGCATTTCACTTCTGCAGTTATTTCTTTTGAAAGCATGTAGGGGCGTATTACAGTAAAAAAAGAAAAATATATACGCACTGCACTGTTGCAGTTATTTATCTTTAAAGCGTATAGGGGCGTATTACAGTAAAAAAAGGGGGGGGGGGAACCACACTGCACTATTGCAGTTATTTCTTGTGGAGGCGTAAAGGGCCATATTACAGTAAAAAAAAAAATATATATATATATGCACTGCACTGTTGCAGTTATTTCTCTTTAAAGAAGATGAGGGCGTATTACAGTAAAACAAGGGAAAAAAACACACTGCACTGTTGCAGTTTTTTCTGGTGAAAGCATTTAGGGGCGTATTTCAGTCCAAAAATAAAAATATATACGCATTTCACTTCTGCAGTTATTTCTGTTGAAAACGCATAGGGGAGTATTATAGTAAAAAAAGGCAAATATATAAGCACTGCACTGTTGCAGTTATTTCTGGTGAAAGTGTATAGGGGCGTATTACAGAAATATGAGAAATTTGTATGCACTTCACTATTTGTTTGTTTTTTGGTCAAAGCATCCTCGACCCAAATTAAGGCCCTTACTGGTGCTGACTGCAGCCCCATAACCAGACGGAATCTGAGACTGAAGGGCTTCAAAAACAAAAAAAATTATTCAAACACCTCGTCTCCTTGAACGCCACAAAACTGCTTGTTTGGACTTTGCAAGAGAGCACCAAACGTGGGACATTGTCACGGATGGTGTTGCAGAAAACTAGAAGTCACAAATAAAGATCCGACTGACTTGATCCCAAACTAAGGAACATATGGGTGAGCCCTATAAAAGCCCTAGAGCTCTCCCTGACTGCTCAGCCCATGCAAAGATCTTTATGATAGAAAATTGCATGCCCACGTACCTAGACTGAGTGACACCTGAAAACCCTATAATAGTGAGGACACACGACCACCGGCTCCCTGCACTCAATACGGAGGGAGTCAGGGTCACCTAGAATCAAGCCAACAGGATAACACAAATAAAGGAATAGACTTATCTGAGGAACCAGCAGTTGCAGCATCTAGCAGTGAGCACAATCCAGGAAGTAGTATAAACCGCAAAGTGAAGCAGTATGGGAGGGGATATAAAAGGAGGCAATCACTGCTAATAGATGACAGCTGGGAGAGGAAGCAGAGATGACAAACCAAAAAAATATCATGCAAGAGGTACTGAATGTCTGTCAGAACTTCTCAGAGATCTGGCGGTGACAGACATTCAAATGTGGAAGAAAGTTTTATTCTCTGAGAAAAAATTTAACCTTGATGGTTTCCAACGTTACTGGCATGACAAGCAGATCCCACCTGAGATGTTTTCTACGTGCCACAGTGGAGGGGCCGCCATAATGGTCTGGGGTGCTTTTTCCTTCAGTGGAACAATGGAGCTTCAGGAAGTGCAGGGGCGTCAAACGGCTGCTGGCTATGTCCAGATGTTGCAGAGAGCATTACTCATGACCGAGGGCCCTCGTCTGTGTGGTAACGACTAGGTTTTTCAACAGGACAACGCTACAGTACACAATGCCCGCCGGACAAGGGACTTCTTCCAGGAGAATAACATCACTCTTTTGGCCCATCCTGCGTGTTCCCCTGATCTAAATCCAATTGAGAACCTTTGGGGATGGATGGCAAGAAAAGTTTATAAAAATGGACAACAGTTCCAGACAGTAGATGGCCTTCGTGCGGCCGTCTTCACCACTTGGAGAAATGTTCCGACTCATCTCAGGGAAAAGCTTGCATTAAGCATGCCAAAACAAATTTTTGAAGTGATAAACAATAACGGCGGAGCTACTCATTACTGAGTTCATGTTTGGAAGTTGGATTTCTGTTTTGGGGGGGGTTTAGTTTTAGTTTTGATCAGCTGAAAAACAGCCTGTTTCAGTTTATTCGTTGTTTTCATTAAATTGAATGCTCAAAAAATGTTTTGTCTCTCTCCCATTTCTTCTTGTTGCATGTTTAAGCTCTACTTGGAACCTTGTTAAGATCCAGCCATGCTAAATATGATTTTTTGCCATTTTTCAAGTGGTCTTAAACTTTTGATCAGGACTGTATGCATGTGTATATATATATATGTGTGTGTGTGTGTGTGTGTATGTATGTATATATATACAGGGAGTGCAGAATTATTAGGCAAGTTGTATTTTTGAGGATTAATTTTATTATTGAACAACAACCATGTTCTCAATGAACCCAAAAAACTCATTAATATCAAAGCTGAATATTTTTGGAAGTAGTTTTTAGTTTTAGCTATTTTAGGGGGATATCTGTGTGTGCAGGTGACTATTACTGTGCATAATTATTAGGCAACTTAACAAAAAACAAATATATACCCATTTCAATTATTTATTTTTACCAGTGAAACCAATATAACATCTCAACATTCACAAATATACATTTCTGACATTCAAAAACAAAACAAAAACAAATCAGTGACCAATATAGCCACCTTTCTTTGCAAGGACACTCAAAAGCCTGCCATCCATGGATTCTGTCAGTGTTTTGATCTGTTCACCATCAACATTGCGTGCAGCAGCAACCACAGCCTCCCAGACACTGTTCAGAGAGGTGTACTGTTTTCCCTCCTTCTAAATCTCACATTTGATGATGGACCACAGGTTCTCAATGGGGTTCAGATCAGGTGAACAAGGAGGCCATGTCATTAGATTTTTTTCTTTTATACCCTTTCTTGCCAGCCACGCTGTGGAGTACTTGGACGGGTGTGATGGAGCATTGTCCTGCATGAAAATCATGTTTTTCTTGAAGGATGCAGACTACTTCCTGTACCACTGCTTGAAGAAGGTGTCTTCCAGAAACTGGCAGTAGGACTGGGAGTTGAGCTTGACTCCATCCTCAACCTGAAAAGGCCCCACAAGCTCATCTTTGATGATACCAGCCCAAACCAGTACTCCACCTCCACCTTGCTGGCGTCTGAGTCGGACTGGAGCTCTCTGCCCTTTACCAATCCAGCCACGGGCCCATCCATCTGGCCCATCAAGACTCACTCTCATTTCATCAGTCCATAAAACCTTAGAAAAATCAGTCTTGAGATATTTCTTGGCCCAGTCTTGACGTTTCAGCTTGTGTGTCTTGTTCAGTGGTGGTCGTCTTTCAGCCTTTCTTACCTTGGCCATGTCTCTGAGTATTGCACACCTTGTGCTTTTGGGCACTCCAGTGATGTTGCAGCTCTGAAATATGGCCAAACTGGTGGCAAGTGGCATCTTGGCAGCTGCACGCTTGACTTTTCTCAGTTCATGGGCAGTTATTTTGCGCCTTGGTTTTTCCACACGCTTCTTGCGACCCTGTTGACTATTTTGAATGAAACGCTTGATTGTTCGATGATCACGCTTCAGAAGCTTTGCAATTTTAAGAGTGCTGCATCCCTCTGCAAGATATCTCACTATTTTTTACTTTTCTGTGCCTGTCAAGTCCTTCTTTTGACCCATTTTGCCAAAGGAAAGGAAGTTGCCTAATAATTATGCACACCTGATATAGGGTGTTGATGTCATTAGACCACACCCCTTCTCATTACAGAGATGTACATCACCTAATATGCTTAATTGGTAGTAGACTTTCGAGCCTATACAGCTTGGAGTAAGACAACATGCATAAAGAGGATGATGTGGTCAAAATACTCATTTGCCTAATAATTCTGCACGCAGTGTATATATAAATATATATACAGTACAGACCAAAAATTTGGACACACCTTCTCATTCAAAGAGTTTTATTTTTTTTATGACTATGAAGGCATCAAAACTATGAATTAACACATGTGTAATTATATACATAACAAACAAGTGTGAAACAACTGAAAATATGTAATATTCTAGGTTCTTCAAAGTAGCCACCTTTTGCTTTGATTACTGCTTTGCACACTCTTGGCATTCTCTTGATGAGCTTCAAGAGGTTGTCCCCTGAATTGGTCTTCCAACAGTCTTGAAGGAGTTCCCAGAGATGCTTAGCACTTGTTGGCCCTTTTGCCTTCACTCTGCGGTCCAGCTCACCCCAAACCATCTCGATTGGGTTCAGGTCCGGTGACTGTGGAGGCCAGGTCACTCGTTTTTTTCTTTACTTAGCTGCTTTTTTCTTGCCATAATACACATTCTAACAGTCTATTCAGTAGGACTATCAGCTGTGTATCCACCTGACTTCTCCTCAACGCAACTGATGGTCCCAACCCCATTTATAAGGCAAGAAATCCCACTTATTAAACCTGACAGGGCACACCTGTGAAGTGAAAACCATTTCATGGGACTACCTCTTGAAGCTCATCAAGAGAATGCCAAGAGTGTGCAGTAATCAAAGCAAAAGGTGGCTACTTTGAAGAACCTAGAATATGACATATTTTCAGTTGTTTCACACTTGTTTGTTATGTATATAATTCCACATGTGTTAATTCATAGTTTTGATGCCTTCAGTGTGAATCTACAATTTTCATAGTCATGAAAATAAAGAAAACTCTTTGAATGAGAAGGTGTGTCCAAACTTTTGGTCTGTACTGTATATATATTTATATATATTATATACAGTCGTGGCCAAAAGTTTTGAGACTGACACAAATATTAGTTTTCACAAAGTTTGCTGCTAAACTGCTTTTAGATATTTGTTTCAGTTGTTTCTGTGATGTAGTGAAATATAATTACACGCACTTCATACGTTTCAAAGGCTTTTATCGACAATTACATGACATTTATGCAAAGAGTCAGTATTTGCAGTGTTGGCCCTTCTTTTTCAGGACCTCTGCAATTCGACTGGGCATGCTCTCAATCAACTTCTGGGCCAATTCCTGACTGATAGCAACCCCATTCTTTCATGATCACTTCTTGGAGTTTGTCAGAATTAGGGGGTTTTTGTTTGTCCACCCGCCTCTTGAGGATTGACCACAAGTTCTCAATGGGATTAAGATCTGGGGAGTTTCCAGGCCATGGACCCAAAATGTCAACGTTTTGGTCTCCGAGCCACTTAGTTATCACTTTTGCCTTTTGGCACGGTGCTCCATCGTGCTGGAAAATGCATTGTTCTTCACAAAACTGTTGTTGGATTGTTGGAAGAAGTTGCTGTTGGAGGGTGTTTTGGTACCATTCTTTATTCATGGCTGTGTTTTTGGGCAAAATTGTGAGTGAGCCCACTCCCTTGGATGAGAAGCAACCCCACACATGACTGGTCTCAGGATGCTTTACTGTTGGCATGACACAGGACTGATGGTAGCGCTCACCTTTTCTTCTCCAGACAAGCCTTTTTCCAGATGCCCCAAACAATCGGAAAGAGGCTTCATCGGAGAATATAACTTACATCCACTGAAATACTATCATAGACCTAAATAGTAAGTAGTGTGTAATTTTACACCACATATTTAGCAGTGTGTGTTTTCATTACGCTAGAGGGTTCTAGGGCTTGTTTGAATGACAACCCCTGGAGGTAATGGGGAACCTAGGGATAGGACACCAGTACCTCTACTTTGGATGGATGTACATGGTAATTAGTCACCCTACTGACTGAGGTGCTGACTTTTACCATACGCAATGGCGGGCACGGCTGTGTTAAGGGGCGTCCTCCCGTTCACTCGGTTGGACCCCCACACAATGTGACCCTAAGCGTTGAATGTGTAAGGACTATTTGGCGGTTACATATCACGGTGTGACTTTGCCAGTGTCTGAGCTTTATATCCCTTGCCCACCCTCTCCCATATTGAGACACCATTGCATTACTGTCTATATTGGAGTTTTCTCCCACTACAGGTCATGATACTTTAGAGGACTGTATGTTATAAGTATACTTGCTATACATTTTTGCTGACACCTAATTTCATAAACCAATGCTGTAATTACTATCTAATATTGCTTTCCAGACCCCCACACCTAGTGCCCTTATGCCCCACATAGATATTATTGATGCGATACAGCCGACATTGCCTAGGGGAGTACACTATCTAGGTACTGTTACCAGCCGGCTGACAGCACACTCACTGAGCATGCGCGAGCTCCGCTACTGACGCCTGCGCTTTGGGTAACTGGACGACGACCTCCGGTGCGCCTGCGTGGGATCGCGCCTGCGCACATCTACATTTCTTCTGCGCACGCGCGAACCCTGTTCCGATTCGCACGCGCATTGTGAACAGAGAGACGCTGCGAGACTAAGTCTTTTGGCGCGCGTCCAGCCTCTACACGCCTGCGCACTAGCGAGAGACACAGGCATGCGATCAACATGCTGTATACAGCACCTTTGTTTACACCCACCAGCAGTCCACAAGGGCCAATCTTAAGTAAGTAATATTTATTACTGCTATGCATATATGTGTATAAACTGTAACATGATGCTTAGCCCTATTTTGGAAGGAAGGCCCATGATGTTTAAACCTTCTTTCCACATATGTGCCAGCTCCATGATTTAGGTTGATTTATTATGTTTACACAATTTTTTGACATGCGTGTTAGCTCCTCCTGGTAGGAGGGTATTTAAACCTGGTAAATCTGTATTGTCAGTTGCTTGAGAAAGACCACACAGGTCGAAACGTCGCATGAATTTGATGGAATAAAGGGATTTAAAGATACAAGAGAGTGCTGCGGTTTTTCTATTTTTTTGGATACTTGGAGGGACGCTACGGACTGACGTTCAACACCGCGTGCACCACCACATCAAGGCCGGTATACCCTGAGTGCTGCTACATCATCCATTTTATGCAACCTCTACTCTAGGCACCACACAGAAGCTCTGCCCCCTCACAGCGACATCCCAAAGGTCTTTCACCAGTCCTTTGCACTGGTCATTTGATGACATCACCAAAGGTCCTTTAGACTTCTGCTGCACTGCTATTCCTTGGCTTCCTGCACTGGTCACATGGTTGATGACATCACCAAAGATCCTTCTCCACTTCTTACATTCTGTTTTCACACAGGTAGCTAGCAATACAACTGTAATTAGTGGGCGGAGCCTATCCTCCAATGCGAGCCCCCTTCCCTCAGGGGCCTCATAGCAGCTACGTGGTCTGCCTCTATAGAAGGTACGCCACTGGCTGAATTCCTACCTCAGTTATTTGGTCAGTTATTTCGATCAGTTATTGTGAGCCAAAACCAGGTGTGGGTCAAAAACACAGGCACAAATCAAATAATTACGCCTGATCTCTGTGTATGCTTCACTACTGGTTTTGGCTCGCAATAACTGAAGGAAATAACTGACCAATAATGAAGGACGAACATCGGCCGGGACGTTTTGCAAACGCACATTCGCGATCAAATGTTCGTGAACTGTGCGTGTCGCGGCGGGCCCCATTCACTTTAATGGCAGGCGAACCTGAAAAACCTTCAGGTCATATTTTCAGCCACCAAATACTTACTAGAAGTGCACAAATAGTCCCACAACATGGACAGTGACATACCAGAGGGGGATCAATAGCAAAAATTCCCACAAAAAATATGTATTTTAATCAATGGCCATTTTTATGCGTCTAAAATGAAAACTCAAAAATGTGCCCTGCTCGAGCCTAGAAATTTTTTATTTTATGCCACGGGAGTACAGGCCCAAAAAATTAGGCATTCACCTGACAGATAAGAACAAGTGATTATGTTGCTGGAGGTACATTTGGCGGCCACTGAATAACAATTTTACTGTAGGCCAGTGGAGTACAGGTCTCAAAAATTAGGCATTCATCGGACAGAAAAGAACAAGTAATTATGTGGCTGGAGGTACATTAGGCGGTCACTGGATAACAATTTTAATGTAAGTTACTGGAGTAGAGGCCCCTTTAGGCGTTCACCTGACATAAAAGGCCTTTTATGCCGCTGTATATACATAAAACAAGGACCATTCTTTGGTCTGGGTAGTGTTGGATATGTGTGGGTTGGCATGTGGAAATTCAATTACACGTGGTCATCACAGGTGTTGAATTCCTCCGAAATTTATGCCTCATTCATTTTTAGAAATGTGAGGTAGTCCACATCGTTGTGAGCTAGGCGAGTGCGCTTAATGGTCACGGTACCCCCTGCTGCGCTAAACGTCCTTTCGGACAAGACACTTGACGAGGGGCAAACCGAGAGTTCCATGGCAAATTGTGCCAGCTCTGGCCACGCATCAAGCCTGTACACCCAGTAGTCCAGGGATTCCTCGCTTCTCAGAGTGTCCAAATCGGCCGTTAACCTAATGTAGTCGGACACCTGTCAGTCTAGGAATGTGGCTTAATGCTTTTTATACGGGGATCCCTCTTCAAACACTGGAGCATGAAGCCCCCATTTGCACGAAATTGGAAGCAGTGGAGCGCCCTTGCTCCTGCTCATCGCCCAGGAGAATGTCATCCTCGGTCTCCTCCCCCCAGCCACGGACAACCCCAGGGATCCCCGAAAACTTTAAAGTACCCCTCAAAGCCTGCTCTTCTTGCTCCTCCTCCTCCCCCCAGCCACCATCCTCCTCTAACTCCTCTTCAGACTCCTGCTGACTTGTTTCAGATGGAGTAGCCCCCCTGGGAATTCTTTCAGCATTGCGACTTCCTCATCTTCCAGCTCCTGCTCCTCGACGGCTTGATCAATAACATGACCCAATACACGCTCCAGAAAGAAGGTGTAAGGTACGATGTCACTGATGGTCCCCTGGCTGCGAAATAGCCGCAGAAGTCTGCATGCGTCATGCATGAGCAGCCACTGGCACGGTGAAAAGAAACCAAGCTCCCCAGAACCTATCCTGCTGCAGAGTTTGTACAGGTAGTCGTTAACAGCATGTTGCTGCTGGAGCATCCTATCAAGCATATACAAGGTGGAGTTCCAGCGTGTCGGGTTGTCACAAAGCAGACATTTGACGGGCAGGTGGTGTCACCGCTGAACGTCAACAAGGCGAGCCATGGCCGTGTAAGATCATCTAAGATGGCCAGAGATTTTCCTGGCCTGCCGCAAGACGTCCTCAGGGTATTTGGAAACGAAGCGCTGCACGACTAAGTTCAGGACGTGTGCCATGCACGGCATGTGTGTCATCTTGCCCTGTTTCAGCGCACTCAGCAGATTGGCACCCTTGTCGCACACCACTTTACCAACTGTCAAATTGAGCGGGGTTAGCCAATGATCAGCCTGTGACAGCAGACCTGAAAGCAGTGCAGGACCGATGTGGCTCTTGGCTTCAAGGCACAACAGCCGCAGCACAGCATGGCAACGTCTCACCTGGCATGTCGAATAGGTTCTGGGGAGCTTGGGGGTGCAGCGGAAGAGGCGGTAGCAGTGGAAAATGAGGAGTCAGAGAGGTAGGCCTGCATGTTAACGTGGCGGTAACACCAAATCCACACGGGTGCCACGGGTTATATATTTGACGTCCGTGAGAAAGTTCACCCAGTGGGCAGTAAAAGTTATGTACCTTCCATGCCCGTGTTTGGTAGACCACGTGTCTGTGGTCAGATGCATCTTGGCACTGACACTGTGTGCCAGAGATACATTCACTTGCGGCTGAACATGGCCATATAGCTCCGGGATGCCCTTCTGGGAGAAATATTTCCTTCTGGGGACCTTCCATTGCGGTGTGCCAATGGCCACAAATTTTCTAAAGGTCTCCGACTCCACCAGTTTATATGGCAGTAGTTGGCGGGCTAGCAGTTCCGACAAGCCAGCGGTCAGCCGTTGGGAAAGAGGGTTTTCCAGCGTCCTCTTCTTTTTTTGCTCAAACATTTGGGCCACGGAAGCCTGCCTTTTGCCAGATGTACATGACAAAGGCACGGTGGAAGGTGAAGTGGAGGACAAATGGGAGGAGAGCGGAGAAGAAGAGGCAGGACGTTGAGCGCCAGGAGTATGGCTTTGTAGGTTCTGATGGTGTTGCTCCCACTGGGCTCAGTGATGGGAGGCCAGGTGCCTTCTGGCAGTCGTCCCTAGGTGAGTGTTGGGCTCACTGCGACTTATGCATTGACAGCACAGGCTGCAGATGGCAACACTATTGTCAGCAGCAGACACGTTAAAACAAAAAAGCCCACACTGCGGAGCCAGGTGCCGGCGTCCTTGGAGAGCCAGATGTGACCGTGCATGGTGGATGGCTATTTCCAGTTACATTAGCAGTCTGCTTTTTGCCTCCTGTGCACTGTAAGTTCTGCCTGCTTCTCCTCCTTCTCCTCCCAATCTGTTGCTCCGTCTCTCCCTCTGAACTCCCCTCTTCTTCATCTCTTGTGGGCACCCATGTGACGTCCATCGACATGTCATAATCGTCACCTTCACCACCACTGACATTAGAGATCTCAGAGTAAGCAGCAACAGCGGGGACCACCCTCCTTAGGCTGATCTGGGTACTGTATTCAGACCACTGGGTGGCGGCCGATGCTACCTCCTCTTCCTCATCCAATGCCAAGAATGGCTGCGCATCGGTAAGGTCTGTGAATGGATGAGAAAATAATTCCTCTGACTCGAGTGGAGGGGCTATGGTGGTGGTGGTGATGGTAGTGTCTTTTGGGGTGCAAACAGCAGAGAGTGAGGAGGTTGCAGATATAGAGGATGAGGAGGGTGCAGAAGCGGAAGGATGAGTGAGCCAATCAACCAACTCTGGTGCATCCTTTGACGTAATCGCAAGCACCTTCTCCAACTTCCCACTTAGGCTCCGGCCTGGCACACCTGCCCAACCCCTACCAACCCTGCGGAACGGCCTGCCTCTTCCTCTGCCTGTCATTTCAAAATAATCCTGTTCCAAAGTCCCTAGAGAAGAGCAGTATTTGTGGAAGCAGGTATATCATAGGCCTCAATCAATATTTGGTGGAAGCAGGTATATCAATCCCCTTAATCAGTATTTTGTGGAAGCAGGTGTATTGCAGGCCTCAATTCAATATTTGGTGGAAGCAGGTATATCCATCTCCTTTATCAGTATTTTGTGGAAGCAGGTATATAAAACCCTTTAATCAATATTGGTGGAAGCAGGTATATCGCACCCCTCAATCAGTTTTTTGTGGAAGCGGGTATATAGAACCCCTTAATCAATATTTGGTGGAAGCAGGTATATTGCGCCCCTCAATCAGTATTTTGTGGAAGCAGGTATATCGTATGCCTTAATCAATATTTGGTTGAAGCAGTTATATCAAACCGCTCCGCTGAATCAGTATTTTGTAGAAACAGGTATATTGCACCCCTCAGTTTTTTTGGAGGCAACAGGTATATCACACCCGTTGCAAATAGTTGTTTCAATAGCACTTGTCCTATATACCTGCGGTATTGCAGCAGAACAGCACACAACTGCTGCACAATACAAATGCACTATATACTTTCTATGTTAGAAAGTATACATGGAGTGCAGAATTATTAGGCAAGTTGTATTTTTGAGGATTAATTTTATTATTGAACAACAACCATGTTCTCAATGAACCCAAAAAACTCATTAATATCAAAGCTGAATATTTTTGGAAGTAGTTTTTAGTTTGTTTTTAGTTTTAGCTATTTTAGGGGGATATCTGTGTGTGCAGGTGACTATTACTGTGCATAATTATTAGGCAACTTAACAAAAAACAAATATATACCCATTTCAATTATTTATTTTTACCAGTGAAACCAATATAACATCTCAACATTCACAAATATACATTTCTGACATTCAAAAACAAAACAAAAACAAATCAGTGACCAATATAGCCACCTTTCTTTGCAAGGACACTCAAAAGCCTGCCATCCATGGATTCTGTCAGTGTTTTGATCTGTTCACCATCAACATTGCGTGCAGCAGCAACCACAGCCTCCCAGACACTGTTCAGAGAGGTGTACTGTTTTCCCTCCTTCTAAATCTCACATTTGATGATGGACCACAGGTTCTCAATGGGGTTCAGATCAGGTGAACAAGGAGGCCATGTCATTAGATTTTATTCTTTTATACCCATTCTTGCCAGCCACGCTGTGGAGTACTTGGACGCGTGTGATGGAGCATTGTCCTGCATGAAAATCATGTTTTTCTTGAAGGATGCAGACTTCTTCCTGTACCACTGCTTGAAGAAGGTGTCTTCCAGAAACTGGCAGTAGGTCTGGGAGTTGAGCTTGACTCCATCCTCAACCCGAAAAGGCCCCACAAGCTCATCTTTGATGATACCAGCCCAAACCAGTACTCCACCTCCACCTTGCTGGCGTCTGAGTCGGACTGGAGCTCTCTGCCCTTTACCAATCCAGCCACGGGCCCATCCATCTGGCCCATCAAGACTCACTCTTATTTCATCAGTCCATAAAACCTTAGAAAAATCAGTCTTGAGATATTTCTTGGCCCAGTCTTGACGTTTCAGCTTGTGTGTCTTGTTCAGTGGTGGTCGTCTTTCAGCCTTTCTTACCTTGGCCATGTCTCTGAGTATTGCACACCTTGTGCTTTTGGGCACTCCAGTGATGTTGCAGCTCTGAAATATGGCCAAACTGGTGGCAAGTGGCATCTTGGCAGCTGCACGCTTGACTTTTCTCAGTTCATGGGCAGTTATTTTGCGCCTTGGTTTTTCCACACGCTTCTTGCGACCCTGTTGACTATTTTGAATGAAACGCTTGATTGTTCGATGATCACGCTTCAGAAGCTTTGCAATTTTAAGAGTGCTGCATCACTCTGCAAGATATCTCACTATTTTTGACTTTTCTGAGCCTGTCAAGTCCTTCTTTTGACCCATTTTGCCAAAGGAAAGGAAGTTGCCTAATAATTATGCACACCTAATATAGGGTGTTGATGTCATTAGACCAAACCCCTTCTCATTACAGAGATGCACATCACCTAATATGCTTAATTGGTAGTAGGCTTTCGAGCCTATACAGCTTGGAGTAAGACAACATACATAAAGAGGATGATGTGGTCAAAATACTCATTTGCCTAATAATTCTGCACGCAGTGTATTATAGGTATATCGAACCCCTTAATCAGTTTTTTTGGGGGCAACAGGTATATCACACCAGTTCAATTAGTTATTCCAATAGCATTTGTCCCTCTATATAGCTGCGGTATTGCAGCAGGACCGCACACAACTGCTGCACAATACAAATGCACTATATCATACTTTCTATGTTAGAAAGTATATTATAAGTACACTGCTCAAAAAAATAAAGGGAACACAAAATAACACATCCTAGATCTGAGTTAATTAAATATTCTTCTGAAATACTTTGTTCTTTACATAGTTGAATGTGCTGACAACAAAATCATACAAAAATAAAAAAATGGAAATCAAATTTTTCAACCCATGGAGGTCTGGATTTGGAGTCACACTCAAAATTAAAGTGGAAAAGCACACTACAGGCTGATCCAACTTTGATGTAATGTCCTTAAAACAAGTCAAAATGAGGCTCAGTAGTGTCTGTATGACCTCCCTACAACGCCTGTGCATGCTCCTGATGAGGTGGCGGACGGTCTCCTGAGGGATCTCCTCCCAGACATGGACTAAAGCATCTGCCAACTCCTGGACAGTCTGTGGTGCAACGTAACGTTGGTGGATAGAGCGAGACATGATGTCCCAGATGTGCTCAATTGGATTCAGGTCTGGGGAACGGGCGGGCCAGTCCATAGCATCAATGCCTTCGTCTTGCAGGAACTGCTGACACACTACAGCCACATGAGGTCTAGCATTGTCTTGCATTAGGAGGAACCCAGGGCCAACCGCACCAGCATATGGTCTCACAAGGGGTCTGAGGATCTCATCTTGGTACCTAATGGCAGTCAGGCTACCTCTGGTGAACACATGAAGGGCTGTGCGGCCCTCCAAAGAAATGCCGCCCCACACCATTACTGACCCAATCCCCAAACCGGTCATGCTGGAGGCAGCAGAACGTTCTCCACGGCGTCTCCAGACTCTGTCACGTCTGTCACATGTGCTCAGTGTGGAACCTGCTTTCATCTCTGAAAAGCACAGGGCAGCCAGTGGCGAATTTGCCAATCTTGGTGTTCTCTGGCAAATGCAAACGTACTGCACGGTGTTGGGCTGTAAGCACAACCCCCAGCCTGTGGATGTCGGGGCCCTCATATCACCCTCATGAGTCCTGTTTCTGACTGTTTGAGCAGACACATGCACATTTGTGGCCTGCTGGAGGTCATTTTGCAGGGCTCTGGCAGTGCTCCTCCTGTTCCTCTTGCACAAAGGCGGAGGTAGCGGTCCTGCTGCTGGGGTTGTTGCCTCCTACGGCCCTCCTCCACGTCTCCTGATGTAACTGGCCTGTCTCCTGGTAGGCGCCTCCATGCTCTGGACACTACGCTGACAGACACAGAAAACCTTCTTGCCACAGCTCGCATTGATGTGCCATCCTGGATAAGCTGCACTACCTGAGCCACTTGTGTGGGTTGTAGACTCCGTCTCATGCTACCACTAGAGTTAAAGCACCGCCAGCATTCAAAAGTGACCAAAACATCAGCCAGGAAGCATAGGAACTGAGAAGTGGTCTGTGGTTACCACCTTCAGAACCACTCCTTTATTGGGGGTGTCTTGCTAATTGCCTATAATTTCCACCTGTTGTCTATCCCATTTGCACAACAGCATGTGAAATTGATTGTCACTCAGTGTTACTTCCTAAGTGGACAGTGTGATTGACTTGGAGTTACATTGTGTTGTTTAAGTGTTCCCTTTATTTTTTTGAGCAGTGTATATCACACCCCTCAGTATATCACACCTATCGATAGAACACCTATACCAGTCCTTAAAATGACTGTTGTGGCCCTATTAGCTAGCATTTGGTGTCCATAACAATCTGTCCCTGCTTCACAAAGCAACCTCTCCCTACAGTGGCAAAACACAGAATGTAAAATGTCTGCCAGATCGGGTTCTGTTATAGGGTAGGGGGTGTGTCCATGTGCTGAAAGATCTCAATTGGCTGCCCTGTCCCACCTGATGTGTGTGTCATGGGTCAAAGTTCTTCACAATGCAAAAAAAATATGGCGCCGGCGGACATCGCCATACATTCGCATGTTCTGCGAATCGCGAACGTGCAAAGTTCTCCGCGAAATGACCATCGGGCATACAACCAGACCATCTCTACTAACCAAATTACTGAAGTGTGAATTCATCTTTAGTGTACTGTGTTTTACTTTGCTGCACCCTGCCTTTAGAGATGTCCCGAACTATTCGCCAGCGAACACCGCTTGTTCGCGTTCGCCGCGGCGGGCGAACATATGCGATGTTCGGTCCGACCCCTATACATCATCATTGAGCAAACTTTGACCCTGTACCACAGTCAGCAGACACATTCCAGCCAATCAGCAGCATACCCTCCCTCCCAGACCCTCCCACCTCCTATCAAAAAGCAAGGACAGCATCCATGTTAGATTCATTTGGAAGCTGCAGTGTTAGTGAGAGCAGGGACAGTGCAGCTGCTGCTGATTTAATAGAGAAATCGTTACCTAGGCCAGTTTTCTGTGTCCCCTCCAGTCCTCAAAGACTCATCTGATCTGCTGAAAGGACAGCGTCCTGACAGCACCCCCAAAATGCCCTTTTTAGGGCTAGTACATCAGTCTGCTTCTTTTTTTTTTTCTCTGTAATATAATTGCAGTTGCCTGCCAGCGTGTGTGTCAGGCCCACAGCGTGTACTGTGCCCACTACTCATATCTGGTGTCACAGTAGCTTGCATTTAAGACAGTGAAACAATTTTTTCACTGTAATATAATTGCAGTTGCCTGCCAGCGTGTGTGTCAGGCTCACAGCGTGTACTGTGCCAACTACTGCCAGTGCCCACCACTCATATCTTGTGTCACAGTAGCCTGCATTTAAAACAGTAAAACAATTTTTTCACTGTAATATAATTGCAGTTGCCTGCCAGCGTGTGTGTCAGGCCCAGAGCGTGTACTGTGCCAACTACTGCCAGTGCCCACCACTCATATCTTGTGTCACAATAGCCTGCATTTAAAACAGTAAAACAATTTTTTCACTGTAATATAATTGCAGTTGCCTGCCAGCGTGTGTGTCAGGCCCACAGCGTGTACTGTGCCTACTACTGCCAGTGCCCACCACTCATATCTGGTGTCACAGTAGCTTGCACGAATAGTACCACTAATCAGAAAAAAAATGACAGGCAGAGGCAGGCCACCCCGCAGGGGCCGTCGTGGTCGTGGTACTGTGATTTCCTTTGGCCCTAGAATAATGCCCAGTGTTCAGAGGCCACGTACCCTGAACTCGAAAAGTTCTGAGGACATAGTTGACTGGCTAACACAGCCAATCTTCTACAGCTTCCGCTCGGAACCTTGACGCACCATGCTCCTCCAGCTCAGCTTCGGGCACCTCTTAAGTTACCACTCGCCCGCCTGCCGCCACCACCAACACTAGCACCACAGTTGCTTCACTTGATCTGTCAGAGGAGTTATTTACACATCAGTTGGAAGAAATAAATGATGCGCAACCATTATTGCCAGAGGATGTAGATAACAGGGATATGTCTGTCAGGCAGCATTACACACATGGACGTACGGTGTGATGGTGATGATGTTGTACCCGCTGCTGCTTCCTTTGATGAGTTGTCAGATACAAGTGAAGCGGTTGATGATGACGATGTGTCCGTGGATGTCATGTGGGTGCCCGCTCGAAGAGAAGAACAGGGGGAAAGTTCAGATGGGGAGACAGAGAGGAGGAGGAGACGAGTTGGAAGCAGGGGGAGGTCGTAGAAAGGAGCTAGTGGCAAATTCAGACAGCATGTATCGGCACCCGGGGTCAGCCAGACAGCACGCCAATAAACGCATGCTGTTGCCACCACCAGAATGCCATCATTGCAAAACTCAGCAGTGTGGCATTTTTTGTGTGTGTCTGCCTCTGATAACAGCGATGCCATTTGCAACCTGTGCCAAAAGAAGTCCAACACCCACCTAGGTACAACTGCTTTGCGAAGGCACATGATCTCACCTCACATACGCCTATGGGATCAACACTGATGAGTACAAGGCAGCACACAAACTCAAAGGCACCATCCCCCCCCTCCTCCAGGTCCAGCATCTTCAGCACGTCAACCACTGCTGTCCTCACTTGCCCCCTCTCAACCCTCCGCCACTCCCCCCGCCTCTCACCCTTCAGCAGTTCCCGCTCATCTGCCCACAGATCAGGTGTCTGTCAAGGAAATGTTTGAGCGTAAGAAGCCAATGTCACCGAGTCCACCCCCTTTGCCTTGCATCCTGAAACAGCTGGCTTTGTCGAACTCCTTAGCTCGCCAGCTTTTACCATACAAGCTGGTGGAGTCTGAGGCCTTCAAAAAATCTGTAGCTATTGGGACATCGCAGTGGAAGGTACCCGGCTGAAAATCTTTTTTCACAAAAGGCAATCCCCAACCTGTACTCTATTGTGGAAAAGGAAGTCATGGCATACAGTGTTGGGGCAAGGGTCCATCTGACCACTCATACCTGGTCTGCAAAGCACGTTCAGGGCAGGTATATCACGTACACTGCGCATTGGGTAAACCTGCTGACGGCTGTCAAGCATGGAATTCGTGGCTCTGCAGAGGAGTTGGTGACACCGCCACGACTTGCAGGCAGGCCTGCTGCCACCTCCTCTACTCCTCCTACTCCATCCTCTTCACTAACCTCCTCGGTTAAGTCCTCTTCTGCTGCTGCGTCTTGCTCCACATCAACTGCACTCCCCCAGCTGCCCAGGGGCTATTCCACATCCCGGATACGACAGTGTCACGCCGTCTTGGGGTTGACTTGCCTGAAAGCAATATCACACCGGACCAGCACTCCTGTCCGCCCTGAACGCACAGGTGGATCAGTGGCGTTCAACACTCCTAATGTTCGACCGCCTGCTCCAACAAGAAAAAGCAGTCAACGAGTATTTGTATGACCGGGGTGCCAGGACAGCCTCTGCAGAGATGGGTATTTTTTTGCCACGTTACTGGACGCTCATGCGCAATGCCTGTAGGCTCATGCGTCCTTTTAAGGAGGTGACAAAACTAGTCAGTCGCACCGAAGGCACCATCGGCGACATCATCCCATTTGTTTTCTTCCTGGAGCGTGCCCTGCGAAAAATGCAGGATCAGGTCATAGATGAGCAGGAAGAGGAAGAGTTGTGGTCATCGTCACCACCAGAAACAGCCTTATCATCGCTTGCTGGACCTGCGGCAACGCTGGAAGAGGAGTGTGAGGAAGAGGAGTCAGAGGAGGAATGTGGCTTTGAGTAGGAGGAAGACCAACAACAGTAGGCATCCCAGGGTGCTCGTTGTCACCTATCTGGTACCCGTCGTGTTGTACGTGCTGGGGGGAAGAAACAGACTTCAATGAGATCAGTGAGGACGAGGAACGGGACATGAGTAGCTCGGCATCCAACCTTGTGCAAATGGGGTCTTTCACTGCTGTCCATGCCTGTTGAGGGACCCTCGTATAAAAAGGCTGAAGTAGAACGACCTGTACTGGGTGGCCACCCCCGGTATAAGCAGAAAGTGGCTGAAATGTTACCGAATTATCGGAAGTCGGAAAGGATGCAGCAGTTCCAAAACAAGTTAAAAACTATGCTTTACACAGCGTATAAGGGTGATGTCACAGCACAACGGGAATCTAACAGGGGAAGAGGTGAAAGTAATCATCCTCCTACCACGACCACGCCGGCAAGGACAGGACGCTTTACAGACGTGTTGTTGATGGAGGACATGCGGAGCTTTTTAAGTCCTACGCATCGCCACAGCCCTTCGGGTCCACCCTCAGAGAACGACTCGACCGACAGGTAGCAGACTACCTAGCCTTAACTTCAGATATCGACACTCTGAGGAGCGATGAACCCCTTGACTACTGGGTGTGCAGGCTTGACCTGTGGCCTGAGCTATCCCAATTTGCGATAGAACTTCTGGCCTGCCCCGCTTCAAGTGTCCTGTCAGAAAGGACCTTCAGCGCAGCAGGAGGTATTGTCACTGAGAAGATAAGTCGCCTAGGTCAAAAAATTCTAGATTACCTCACCTGTATTAAGATGAATGAGGCATGGATCCCGAAGGGACTGACAGTGGGGGATGCATTTGACTAAAGGCCTGATGAGATGCCTTGGGCTAAAAATGGTCCACACGCTGCTGTATTTAATCTCTGCATGCCAGATGACTTGCGTGACTTCTCCTCCACCAACTAGGGTTCAAGCCGCAATGTTTTAGTGCACTTTCTGCTTGGAAAACATCAATTTTTCCGGTCGCTGCTACAGCAGCAGCTGCAACAATACCAAGTTTTCAGGCATGTGTACATGCCTAATTTTTCTGGCCTCTCGTGCTGCACTGTGGCTGCAAAAACAAAACAAAAAAAAAGGCACATACATGTGTCAATTCCCCTTTGTGATCGTTACCTTGTTGTGGTTAAGGGGCTTGCGTATCACAATGAAGAGATCACCTCTATGAGTGTGTTGGCAATGGCAATGTTGGCACACCCTAAATAAGGTCGTTGCTTCATTTTGAACAGACCAAAAGCGATTGGCTGGATAATGTTGCATAGAAAAAACATTAATTTTCTTTGTGATCATCTAAGGTGATCATTAAAGCCTACTAGGCCAACAATGGGCCCACACTGCAGAATCATTGTTTTCTGGGTCACTTAATTGTCACTGAACTACCTCAGTCCACGACCATAGGCTTTGAAAAACCGCCATCGCCTGCAATCTCCCAAACTGTGGCACTAGCACAGTCCTCACTACACCAAGATTGACACATAGAGGAATAAAATTTGTCAGAGTGTGTCAACTATTGACAACTCTTTGCGGTTGTCTAAACTCTATTCGATACACGTCCCCCTGATAGGGGACGTAACAGGGATTATTAAACTGATTTGAATAGTACTACTTAACATACCCACCATATAGGGTGGCACAGTACATTGCATGGCGCATGCACCGTGCCCCAAATTGGAAGTAAGAGGGACCAACCAAGCATCCTTTTTCCATCTCCCGGTTCCTAAAATCTATTCCATACACCACACCGGCCCTGATAGGGGACAAAACAGAGATTAAACTGGTAAAGAACAATTTTTTTAATTAAAAAAAAGGACAGCCTCTGCGGAGCTGGGTATTTTTTTCTGCCGCGTTACTGAGCGCTCAAGCACAATGGCAACCCAAGGCAACATCATCGACCTCATCCCATATGCGTTTTTTCTGGAGCATGCCTGCGAAGAGTGCTGGTCCAGGCCGTAGATGAGCATGAAGACGAAGAGTTGTGGTCACCATCACTACCAGAAGCAGCCTTGTCGCCGTCGATTGCTGGACCTGCGGCAACGCAGAGAGAGGAGTCTGAAGAAGAGGAGTCAGAGGAAGAAGGTGGCTTTGAGGAGGTGGAAGACCAACCACGGCAGGCCTCCCAGGGGGCTTGTTGTCACCTTTCGGGGACCCTTGGTGTTGTACGTGGCTGGATGGAGGAAGAGACCTTCAATGACGTCAGTGAGGACAAGGAACGGGACGTGGCTAGCTTGGTATCCAACCTTGTGCAAATGGGGAGTTTGCGGTTGTGCAAATGGACTGTTTGCGGTGCATTAAACGGTGAGTTTGTTCTGTCATAGTTTGGTCTGTCACTGTGAAGTGGGCGTAACCCTTACACTACCTGATCGATACAACATCATACCTGATTTTTCCCCAAAGAACTGATTTTTCCCCAAAGTGGTTCTCACTCCTTTTCTCTTAGGCTGTTGGCTGGGACCCCCTCAATTCTTGCTATTCACCAGCCGTGGTCACAGCCTCCAGTGTCTCCAGAGACCCCTGCAGGCCTCAGCCTGCTCTTTAGGGCATCTCTTTAGGACATGCACAAGCTCTCTGGCTCTTAAAGAACCAGCGCGCACCCTTGTTGCCTCCAATCAATGTCTGGCCATCCCTATGTGATTAAAGCACCCTCTTCAGTGGGAGGATGCCTGAGCTTTAGGTTTTTAAAGTTTCGAGTAATAAGCCAAGATGTTATCTCTGTCCGACTACTCATTTACTGTGCTTTAGCCTTGCTACTGACCCTGACTTCTAGCCACTCACCCTGATTTTGGACTTGTCTCACAGATATGCTTGTATGCTGCCTGCCCTCACCTAGGCTCATCTCCAGACTACACATTTTGCCTGACCCCACAGTGCTTCACACCAGTGTCTCTAACTCTCTTGGGTCAGCTGGCAAAGGTATGTAACTTGTATGTATGCTAAGTCTAATGTTAGTTCCCAGTGACCACCCTATATACAGGGAGTGCAGAATTATTAGGCAAGTTGTATTTTTGAGGATTAATTTTATTATTGAACAACAACCATGTTCTCAATGAACCCAAAAAACTCATTAATATCAAAGCTGAATATTTTTGGAAGTAGTTTTTAGTTTGTTTTTAGTTTTAGCTATTTTAGGGGGATATCTGTGTGTGCAGGTGACTATTACTGTGCATAATTATTAGGCAACTTAACAAAAAACAAATATATACCCATTTCAATTATTTCTTTTTACCAGTGAAACCAATATAACATCTCAACATTCACAAATATACATTTCTGACATTCAAAAACAAAACAAAAACAAATCAGTGACCAATATAGCCACCTTTCTTTGCAAGGACACTCAAAAGCCTGCCATCCATGGATTCTGTCAGTGTTTTGATCTGTTCACCATCAACATTGCGTGCAGCAGCAACCACAGCCTCCAGACACTGTTCAGAGAGGTGTACTGTTTTTCCCTCCTTCTAAATCTCACATTTGATGATGGACCACAGGTTCTCAATGGGGTTCAGATCAGGTGAACAAGGAGGCCATGTCATTAGATTTTCTTCTTTTATTACCCTTTCTTGCCAGCCACGCTGTGGAGTACTTGGACGCGTGTGATGGAGCATTGTCCTGCATGAAAATCATGTTTTTCTTGAAGGATGCAGACTCTTCCTGTACCACTGCTTGAAGAAGGTGTCTTCCAGAAACTGGCAGTAGGACTGGGAGTTGAGCTTGACTCCATCCCAACCCGAAAAGGCCCCACAAGCTCATCTTTGATGATACCAGCCCAAACCAGTACTCCACCTCCACCTTGCTGGCGTCTGAGTCGGACTGGAGCTCTCTGCCCTTTACCAATCCAGCCACGGGCCCATCCATCTGGCCCATCAAGACTCACTCTCATTTCATCAGTCCATAAAACCTTAGAAAAATCAGTCTTGAGATATTTCTTGGCCCAGTCTTGACGTTTCAGCTTATGTGTCTTGTTAGTGGTGGTCGTCTTTCAGCCTTTCTTACCTTGGCCATGTCTCTGAGTATTGCACACCTTGTGCTTTTGGGCACTCCAGTGATGTTGCAGCTCTGAAATATGGCCAAACTGGTGGCAAGTGGCATCTTGGCAGCTGCACCGCTTGACTTTTCTCAGTTCATGGGCAGTTATTTTGCACCTTGGTTTTTCCACACGCTTCTTGCGACCCTATTGACTATTTTGAATGAAACGCTTGATTGTTCGATGATCACGCTTCAGAAGCTTTGCAATTTTAAGAGTGCTGCATCCCTCTGCAAGATATCTCACTATTTTTGACTTTTCTGAGCCTGTCAAGTCCTTCATAGACCCATTTGCCAAAGGAAAGGAAGTTGCCTAATAATTATGCACACCTGATATAGGTGTTGATGTCATTAGACCACACCCTTCTCATTACAGAGATGCACATCACCTAATATGCTTAATTGGTAGTAGGCTTTCGAGCCTATACAGCTTGGAGTAAGACAACATGCATAAAGAGGATGATGTGGTCAAAATACTCATTTGCCTAATAATTCTGCACGCAGTGTAATTCCAAGTGCTGGGTCTGAGCCCGATCAGGGAGGTGTGCACCAGTCCATATATTATGTATATTACTATATTTTCTGTGTGTATGATACACAGTTTTAAGTGGAAAAGAAATCAACTTGTTTCTGGATGGATTTAAAGCCCTAAAGATCTATAGCCCAATTGAACTAGATTTTAGGCTGGTACAATAAACTAAGGAGGTTGTTACAAACTTACCTGACTATGTGCTGTCTCCACCCAGCAGATACCTCTCAAGTTTGTGCTATGGTGCTGGGTAGATCTGGAGCAGCACTGAGGCTGTTCCAGAGGAGACAAGGAGCTGTGTGTACAACAGTTGCATGACTGTTCCCTTAAGGTTGCTGTTCCCTTAAGGTTGCTGTGCCAACCAGTCAAATTCTGGCTAGTCAGCCAATTAGAGACTAGAGACAATGTGAGGCGTAGCTTTGAGATTTAAACCAGGCACTGACACTTGGTCAGTGCCTGTGATTGGATATTGTGTCCTAGCTCTTTTTTGTGTTTTTGTGTCTCAACTTTGTACCTGCTTGTTTACGCTCTACAGGCACACCTTGGCTAGTTCCACTGATTTACCTCTTGTCTACCGATTTGGCTTTATCTGTACTCTCCAGGTTTGGACTTTGGCTTGTTCTACTGAACCTGTTGTATACCGTTTTGGCTATAACTATACCCTCCGGGTTTTGACTCTTGGCTTCTTTGATTATCCTGTCTGCTTTCATTTGGTCAGCTGGTAAGGTCTAGGAACTGCAAACTTGCTCCTGTTTTCGGTCACCTTACTCCACAGACTCCAGAGTGGTATATGATGTCAGGTAGCTGTTTTAAGTTTGCGGGCTGTGTTTCTGGCCAGTGATCTCTGTAGTTATCATTACTGATTTATTCAAATCTGCATGGTAACATAGTAACATAGTAACATAGTACATAAGGCCGAAAAAAGACATTTGTCCATCCAGTTCGGCCTGTTATCCTGCAAGTTGATCCAGAGGAAGGCAAAAAAACCCTGTGAGGTAAAAGCCAATTTTCCTCACTTTAGGGGAATAAAAAATTCCTTCCCGACTCCAATCAGGCAATCAGACTAACTCCCTGGATCAACGACCCCTCTCTAGTAGCTATAGCCTGTAATATTATTACACTCCAGAAATACATCCAGGCCCCTCTTGAATTCCTTTATTGTACTCACCATCACCACCTCCTCAGGCAGAGAATTCCATAGTCTCACTGCTCTTACCGTAAAGAATCCTTTTATATGTTTGTGTACAAACCTTCTTTCCTCCAAACGCAGAGGATGTCCCCTCGTCACAGTCACAGTCCTGGGGATAAATAGATGATGGGATAGATCTCTGTACTGACCCCTGATATATTTATACATAGTAATTAGATCTCCCCTCAGTCGTCTTTTTTCTAACGTGAATAACCCTAATTTTGATAATCTTTCAGGGTACTGTAGTTGCCCCATTCCAGTTATTACTTTAGTTGCCCTCCTCTGGACCCTCTCCAGCTCTGCTATGTCTGCCTTGTTCACTGGAGCCCAGAACTGTACACAGTACTCCATGTGTGGTCTGACTAATGATTTGTAAAGTAGTAGGAATATGTTCTCATCACGGGCATCTATGCCCCTTTTGATGCAACCCATTATCTTATTGGCCTTAGCAGCAGCTGCCTGACACTGTTTTTTTGCAGCTTAGTTTGCTGTTTATTAAAATTCCTAGATCCTTTTCCATGTCAGTGTTACCGAGTGTTTTACCATTTAGTATGTACGGGTGACTTGCATTATTCCTTCCCATGTGCATAACCTTACATTTGTCAGTGTTAAACCTCATCTGCCACTTATCTGCCCAAGCCTCCAATCTATCCAGATCCCTCTGTAGTAGTATACTGTCCTCTTCAGTGTTAATTACTTTACACAGTTTAGTGTCATCTGCGAAAATTAATATTTTACTATGCAAGCCTTCTACAAGATCATTAATAAATATATTGGAGAGAATAGGGCCCAATACTGACCCCTGAGGTACCCCACTAGTGACAGTGACCCAATCTGAGTATGTACCGTTAATAACCACCCTCTGTTTTCTATCACTCAGCCAGTTACTTTACCCACTTACAGATGTTTTCTCCCAGTCCAAGCATTCTCATTTTATATACTAACCTTTTATGTGGTACAGTGTCAAATGCTTTGGAGAAGTCCAGATATACGACATCCATTGATTCGCCGCTGTCAAGTCTAGAACTTACCTCCTCATAGAAACTGATTAAATTAGTTTGACATGACCGGTCCCTTATGAAGCCATGCTGACAGGGCCGGCTCCAGGTTCATGTGGGCCCTTGGGCGATAAATCCCAGTGGCCCCCATGAGGCATTTTTTTACATTGACATGTCCCCCTGTGGCTCCTACACGGTATAATGACCCCCAGTGGCCCCTATACAGTATAATGACTACTAGTGGCCCTTCACACAGTATAATGACTACTAGTGGCCCTTCACACAGTATAATGAACCCCCAATTCCCCCCCCCCCACTGTATAATGACCACCTGTGGCCCTGCATTCAGATAATAACCCCCAGTCGCCCCCATTTAGAATAATGACCCCCAGTCGCCCCCACACTGGGGAATACTGTATGGTGGGGGCTCTGGGGGTCATTATACTGAATGGAGGGTCATTGGTGATCATTATACTAAATGGGGGACACTGAGGGTCATTATACTATGTAAAGGGGCCCTCACAGTATAATGACCCCACAGTGACCCTCCATGTCAGAATAATGACCCCAGTCGCCCCCACACTGGGGGTTATACTGTATGGAGGGGGCACAAGGGGTTATTATATTTAATGGGGGCTCTGGTGGTCATTATGCTAAATGGAGGGTCAATGGGGATCATTATACTAAATGGGGGGCACTGGGAGTCATTATACTGTGTAAGGGGCCCTCACAGTGTGATGAATGACCCCCCAGTGGCCCCCTCACATACCTATCATTGCAGGGGAGCTGGTGGTCCTGTCATTCACTAACCGCAGCTCCCTGCGCTCCTTCTCTACGGCGGCCCGCTGCAGCAGTGAGCCAGGCCTGGAGGAGAGAAGGAGATGTGCAGTGATGTAGCTAGAACTGACTGGGGCCCCACAGCGAAATTAAGTTCGCCCCCCCTCCCCCCCCCAATGTGTGTTCACATTACGTTTTTTCCTATCGGTTTTGATGTATACAAATGTGCAGCACTCCATGTTTTTGTATCCTGCAGAGTCAAGTAAAAAAATGCATACGTTAAGGTATATGTTTTTTTTACCATGGAACTGTATGGTGAATGGACGCCACTGTACGGCATCAGTCTGAGGCATCTGTTAACGCATACATTTTTGGTATTCGTTAAATGGATGGAAAAAATAGGATGTGAACCCAGCCTAGTGTCAGAATAAGGCTACTTTCACACTTGCGGCAGAGAGATCCGGCAGGCAGTTCCGTCGCCGTAACTGCCTGCCGGATCAGGCAAAACGTAAGCTAACTGATGGCATTAGTATGACTGATCAGGATCCTGATCAGTCTTAAAAATGCCTGATCAGTCGAAAAAATGCATTGAAATGCCGGATCCGTCTTTCCGGTGTCATCCCGTCAAAAACTGATTCCGGCATTTATTTTTTTCGACCTTTTTTTCAGTCTGCGCATGCGCATACCGGAAGGACGGATCCGGCACTAATACATTCCTATGGGAAAAGTATTCAGGCAAGTCTTCAGTTTTTTTAGCCGGACATAAAACCGTAGCATGCTGCGGTTTTCTCTTTTGCCTGATCAGTCAAAACGACTGAACTGAAGACATCCTGAATGCAAACTGAACGGATTACTCTCCATTCAGAATGCATGGGGATAAAGCTGATCAGTTATTTTCCGGGTATAGAGCCCCTGTGACGAACTCAGGGAGGCCGCCATGTACTGACAGAGCGCTACCTGGTCCTGGTGGTCAGGGGTGAGGACTGTGCTTCCCAAGGATCATTTTCTACTGGGAAATACAGGGCGCAGTATAATACACTAGAATATATATACTATAAAGATATTAGCCCTACCCCCGAATAACATACAATTAGGGGGTCATTTATTACATAGAAATACGTCTATGTTAGGCGATTTCTGACACAGATTGTGGCGGCAAAGGTCCTTAGCACCGCAATCAGCATCTGTTTCCCGCTCATGCCAGGTCTAAAAAAAGTGGTGTGGGCAGGGAAAGGGATACAGTTATGGCCATTCAATTATTGGATACCACCGCCATATAGTGATAACACCGCCATATAGTGACCCGATAAAAGGGTATAAGAGGGGCACAGTACAGGGAATGACTATGGGCACTGCACAGGGTGTGTAGGATGGCACAAGGCAGGGTATAAGGGGGGGGCACCGTACGGGGTGAGGGGCACAGAACGGGGTGGGGGGGCACTGTACAGGGTGGGGGGGCAACAGTCACTTGACCCTGTGACGTTAGAAGGTCCTTATGGTGAATGCGGTTCAGATGCCACCATATGAGAGGCAGAGGAGTGAGACAGGGGGCCCTAGATGGACAGGAGGGGTGGACACAGCAAGTAGGTGGAAGGGGCTCTGAGGGGGATTCATACAAGAAGTAGGGGCAGGAGGGTCTGTGCAGGGCAGAAATAGGAAGGTGGACAGAGCTCTGGATACATGAGGAGGAAAGGAGACAGCAGGGCTCCATGAGGATGAGATAGGACAGGATGGGGGGGGGGGGGGGCAGTGTCATGGAGACAAACACTTAATGAAACAGTAAAACCACTAAATAGAATGAAGCAGCAGATCGAAGAGTCCCCCTTCCTTTCCTTCTATCCCACAGAGAAGAGACAGTCACAGTGCAGACTCACTCACAGACTGTCTCCACACTTCTCTGCTCCAGCTCCAGCCCTGCGGTCTCTCTCCTCAGGCTGCGGTCTCTCTCCTCAGGCAGCATGTCCTGTGTAGAGGGGGCGTGTCCTGAGTCTCTGCAGCTCAGAGGGCCCACCAAAGGGGTACTGCATATGTGAAATGACAGCAGTGAGAGCTCCCATCTGTATTGATGGAAGTGCTCATAGCAGCTCAGTGGGCCCCCCCAGGAGCATTGGGCCCCGGCACTTGCCCGGGGATGCCGGGTTATGACGCCGGCCCTGCATGCTGATATGGCGTTATTTGCTTATTTCCGTTAAGATGCTCTAAGATAGCATCTCTCAGAAAACCTTCAAACAGTTTACCCACAACAGATGTTAAACTTACCGGCCTATAGTTTCCAGGCTCTGTTTTTGGACCCTTTTTGAATATCGGCACCACATTTGCCATGCGCCAATCCTGTGGGACATTCCCTGTCAGTATAGAGTCCGCAAATATCAGAAATAAGGGTCTGGCTATGACATTACTTAATTCCCTTAGGATACGGGGGTGTATGCCATCCGGTCCTGGCGATTTGTCTATTTTGATCTTTTTAAGTCGTTGTTGTACTTCTTCCTGGGTCAGACAGGACACTTTTAATGGCGAATTTATTTCAACATTCAGCATTTTATCTGACAGTTTATATTCCTCAGTAAATACATTGGAGAAAAAAATATTTAACAGCTTTGCTTTCTCCTCGTCGCTCTCTGCGACTCCCCCCTCATTACTCTTTAAAGGGCCGACACCTTCAATTTATACTTTTTTAACATTTATATAATTGAAGAACATTTTAGGGTTAGTTTTAACTCTCTTTGGCAATTAATCTCTCGGGTCTCTAGTTTGGCCGCTTTATTTGTTTTTTACATGTTCTGTTTTTTCCTTATAGTTTTTCAGTGCTTCCGTGCTACCCTTCTGTTTTAGTGTTTTATATGCTTTCTTTTTGTCATTTATTGCTTTCTTTACAGTTCTGTTTATCCACATTGGTTTCTTTTTGTTCCTTAACCTTTTATTCCCATACGGTATGTACCTCTCACAATGAGATTTTAGGATGTTTTTAAAGATGTCCCATTTTGTGGCTGTATTTTTATTTTTGAGGACTTTGTCCCAGTTAGTTAGGCCTATGGTCTCTCTTAGTTGGCTAAATTTAGCTTTTTTGAAGTTGGTATTTTTGTTCCTCCCTGTAGAAACGCTCTTTTGAATGATAATTGGAAGGTTATTACTTTATGGTCGACTATTTCCCAGGTGTCCCCCAACCTGCACGTCTGTTGTTCTGTCAGGTCTATTGGTTAATACTAAGTCCAGTATGGCCGTCCCTCTAGTCGGGTCCTGAACCAGTTGGGAGAGGTAATTGTCTTTGGTTATTGCCAAGAATCTGTTTCCTTTATGAGATATACAAGTTTCAGTTTCCCAGTCTATATCTGGGTAGTTGAAGTCCCCCATAATAAGCACCTCATTATGATTTGCCGCCTTGTCTATCTCGTTTAGTAGTAGATTTTCTGTGGACTCTGGTATATTAGGTGGTTTATAGTAAACTCCTATTAGTAATTTATTGTTGTTTTTAGCTCCATGTATCTCTACCCACAGTGACTCCACATGTTCATGTCCCTCACTTATATCTTCACGGAATGTGGGCTTTAGACAGGACTTTACATAAAGGCAAACATCTCCCCCTCTCCGGTTTTGACAATCCTTTCTAAACAGACTCTAACCTTGTACATTAACTGCCCAGTCATAGCTATCATCCAGCCATGTTTCAGTTATTCCCACTATGTCATAGTCCTCCTCACACATCATTAATTCCAGTTCACCAGTTTTATTAGTCAGGCTTCTGGCATTAGTATACATACATTTGAGAGGTTTATGTATATTTTTTACCCTACACCTTTCCTTCTGAGCTGTTCTAGTCCCTCCTTCCATTCCTCCCCCAGTCCCACTACCTTGCCCCCGGTCTCTATCTGCACTATCTTCCCCTTTTATAGTGTAATTACCCTCCCCCCCAGTCCCTAGTTTAAACACTCCTCCAACCTTCTAGCCATCTTCTTCCCCAACACAGCTGCCCCTTCCCCATTGAGGTGCAGCCCGTCCCTACGATAGAGCCTGTAGCCGACAGAGAAGTTGACCCAGTTCTCCAGGAACCCAAACCCCTCCATCCTACACCAGTTCTTGAGCCACTTGTTAATTTCCCTAATCTCCCGCTGCCTTTCTTGTGTGGCCCGTGGTACAGGTAGTATTTTCCGAAATACTACCTTTGAGGTCCTTGCCCTAAGCTTTTGACCTAAATCCCTGAAATCATTTTTAAGGACTCTCCACCTACCCCTAACTTTGTCATTGGTTCAGATATGGACCATGACCGCTGGATCTTCTCCAGCCCCTCCCAGTAATCTGTCAACCCGATCCGCGATGTGTCGAACTCTAGCGCCAGGAAGACAGCACACTGTTCGGGCGATCACGGTCTTTGGGACAGATTCCCTATCTGTTCCCCTAATAATTGAGTCTCCCACTACCAGCACCTGTCTGGCCTGCCCTGCTCTCCTGGTCCCCTGCTTACCGGAGCTGACATTCCCCTGACTGGCAGAGGAAGTGTCCGTCTGCGGCAGTGCCGTCCCTGGACTGATATGCCCCTCATCTGTCAAACGTGCAAACTTGTTGGGGTGTGTCAGATCAGGGCTAGCCTCCCTGGCACTCTTCCCTCTACCCCACTTTCTAACTGTTACCCAGCTAGCTACCTCACTTTCCTCAGCCTCCTCTCTGTCACTCTCCCCCTCATCTACCCCAAAGAGTGCTTGCTCGGTGAGAAGCAAACTCTTTTGCAAATTGTCAATGCATCTCAGTGTTGCAACTTGCTCGTTTAGAGACTCGATTAGTGATTCCAAACGGGTAATTTGCTCACATCTTGAACAAAGAAATTCACCCTGGAACGGCTGTTCCAGGACTGCATACATCATGAAAGATGTGCACTGGACTGCGTTGTCAATTGTGCAACACATACTAAATGGGGATTACACCACAAAAGCAAAAAACAATACAATGTAGTACTAAGAAACTGGCTAATTGCAGAAACTTAATAGTACCAGATAAGTTTAATCTTAATCAGAACAGTGAGTATACTGCATATGGGGAGGAAACTAAGAAATCTAAAAAACACCAGTTGGTGGAGTAATACAGAGAAAATAAAACAGTTGTCATGTCTGTAGGACAATTCTAAAGACTGAATAACAGGACAAATTATGGGGTTTATTTATTAAAGAAGAACTCCCGCCTAAAATGTTATTCTCTGACTTGCTACACAGGTACATGATGTAATCTGTAGTGAATGTGATCTTCTTACCAGTGTCTGTATTTGTGAGTTATCCCTTCACTTCTGATCCTCAGCTATGTCATATGACCAGCAATCACACTTTCCAAATAACACAGCATTTTATGTGTGGACAGGAAGTCAGTTTCTCTATGTATTCCTATGGGAGCCTCAATGTCAGTCTCATAGGAACGAACAGAGAAGTAACTGACTTCCTGTCCTGTGTCAGTTAGAGATCAGAAAGTTGGTCATAGGACACAGCTAAAAATTAGAAGGGAGGGGATAACTCACAAATACAGTCACTGATGAGAAGATTACATTCACTACAGATTACATCATGCACCTTTCTGACAGGTCAGAGAATAAAACTTTTTGCGGGAGTTCTTCTTTAAGACTGGTGTTTTAGACACCGGTCTTAATAACTCCACGTACTGGTGGTGGATCCTCCGAAGTTATAGAGAGGCGCTGGGCTCTACATAATGTAAGCCAGCTTCCTTGCTGGCTTAAAATTTAGACCATTTTCTACTCCTACTTAAATTTAGACCATTCTGTATACCTGCCCCTTTCCCTGCCCATTTCATGGCCCCTTTTTTAGACCTGGCATGACTGGGGAAAGTCAGTTTGCAGCATAAATAACCTTTGCGCCGCAAACTGCGACAGATATACACCAGAAAACTGGGGTATATCACTTTATAAATGACCTCCTTTTTCTTTTGTTAGTTGTGTAACTCTTTACGACCATCATTGATTTAAACTGTCCTATACTAATCCTGCATTTTCTTTATTTGAAATAATGAGAATTTGTTCTCTTAATGAAGGGAAAAGGCAGACAACAATGATTGAAGACTTGTTCGCAGAATGACAGATACCTTCTTGCTTCAGTGACAGTTATGCCCTTTTGAAATCATCAAGATTTAATGCATTATTCTGAAAGTGTAATGAGAAACATGGGTCCAGGTTGTAGACTTTGCCTGGTTCATATTCATCCATTTTAATAAATGTTACTAGACAGTGTAGATTATCTATGTATAGATGACGTTCCTATATTGTCATGATAGAATTATAGTGAACCACAATTTTAGATAATACAGAGAATTTCAGAAAAGCATAAATTCACTTACCACTCTTGTAAGGATAAGTGAACTGGTTCTAGTAAGAATATTTTGGGGAAATCTAGAGAAAGATATCACTATATCAATTAAGACATTTGGTGCTTGCTTTGCTCCTAGTTGGGCAACCAAACGGGCTACAATTATCTGATTTACAACATATGATCTATTCAAAGGAACAGTATTTTATTGTGTATTAAATATACTTTGGCAAAAGAGGATATGTTTGTATATTTGATTTTGACTCAAAGGTAATAATTTGTTGGTTTTATCTTTTATCATATTGCAGTGTTTCATGCTTGGAAAATTAGTTTGATTTATTGCAGTTTTAGTGTACAACCAACAAAATTTCATTTTCAACCTTGTCCCTAAGGTAAGTATTGTTATGAAAATACTGTATATGAAAACTGAAAAGTGAATTTAACCCCTTAAGGACCCATCACTTACATGTACGTCATTTCTGTCCGGGACTTAAAGACCCGTGACGTATATGTACTTCATGGTGATCGGGCGGGTGCAGGAGCTGTGCCCGCCCGATCAGTGGCAGGGATCCGGCAGTCACTGACAACCGGACCCCTGCTGCATGCGCCGGCATGGGTGAAATGACACTAAAACATGATTTTTTTTGTTTCAAAAATTATATCATTGTGTAAAACTTAAATAAATAAAATATACCGGTAGTATACATATGAGATATTGCCACATCCGTAATGACCGGCTCTATAAAAAATAGCATATGACCTAACCTCTCAGGTGAACACAGTTAAAGAAATTTAATAAAAACTGTGCTAAAAAGCAATTTGTCACCTTACATCACTAAAAATGCAACACCAAGCGATCAAAAAGGCATCTATACCCCCAAAATAGTACTAATCTAACCGTCGCCTTATCCTGCAAAAAATCAGCCCCTACCTAAGACAATCGCCCTCCCCCTCATCTACCCCAAAGAGTGCTTGCTCGGTGAGAAGCAAACTCTTTTGCAAATTGTCAATGCCTCTCAGTGTTGCAACTTGCCCATTTAGAGTCTCGATTTGCGATTCCAGACGGGTAATTTGCTCACATCTTGAACAAAGATATACACCCTCGAACGGCTGTTCCAGGACTGCATACATCATGCAAGATGTGCACTGGACTGCGTTGTCAATTGTGCAACACATACTAAATGGGGATTACAATAGTAAAAAAGTAAAACAGTAAATATGATTTAGAATTAGACCCTGTCTTCTGTAGTTGAAGGACTACCTAGAATTAAGCCAACAACACACAAGGAAAATATATCCAACCTTAGTTTCCAACTCCTTTTCTTAAACTCCCTTATTTTAACTCCACTTAATAAGAAGCCCACTTAGTAGTTTTTATTTTTGTTGTAAATCAGACCTGAACTGGTCCTTAAAAAGTGGGTTTTGGAAATTTTCTGAAAAATTTTAATATTTGCTTCTAAACTTCTAAGCCTTCTAACATCCTCAAAAAAGAAAATGTAATTTACAAAATGATCCGAACATGAAGTAGACATACGGGGAATGTAAAGTAATAACTATTTTTGGCAGTATTACTATATATTATAAAAGTAGAGAAAATGAAATTTGGAAATTTGGTAATTTTTTATAAATAAAAATGAAAATGTTTGACTCAATTTTACAAGTACAATATGTGACGATAAAACAATCTCAGAATGGCCTGGATAAGTAAAAGCATTTTAAAGTTCTCACCACATAAAGTGACACATGTCAAATTTGCAAAAAGTGGCCGGGTCTTTAAGGTGACATATGGCAGGGTCCTTAAGGGGTTAAGAAGAGAGTACAGATGAGTGAACCAGGCAAGATTCGGTTTGTTTGAAGTTTTGTAAAAATTTAGAAAAAGAACATGAGACTAGTATACAAACATATATTCCTCAACAATATATGTGATTTCTCGAAGGGATACTCTTGCCATTATGGAGAGCCCCTAGTATGCCTAGTATATTAAACTTTATAAATCATATAAATGTTGCCCGTTTGGTTGTCCAACTAGGAGCAAGCACCAAATGTCTTAATTGATGTAGTGATATTTTTCTCTAGGTTTTCCGTAAATATTCTTCAGCTTACCCTACAAATAACTAGCTAATAATTTATAACTTAGGATCTTCCTAGGTTGGTAGCTATAACTCTGTTACCTCACATCTTAATAAACTCATGTCTTAACCCAAAAGATTACTTTGTCAGTATTTGGATTTGTCAGGTGGGCTTCAGGGATATACTGTAAAAAAAGACACTCATTTACCGTTCAGGCATAATCTTTGATGGTGTATTAATGGAAGGTTAATTTAGTTATAATGTCTTCCCTGTTAATAAAATGTGTAATTTGAATGATTGTAATAGTCCATCAATACTCTCTTTTAAATCATGTATCTAAGGAAAAATAAGGAAAATTTATCGTTAAGGGGAATTTTTAAACTCAGTCTTATAGGATTCAGCATTTTCATAAATTGGGCAAGATTTATTAAATATCATACATTAGAGGACTTTTATCAAAACTGGTGCAAAGGAAAACTGGCTTAGTTGCCTATGGCAACTAATCGGATGAATCCGTTTCCCAAAGGACCTCTGAATCTGATTGGTTGCTAAATCTCCCCCTTGCTGTTTTTTAGTGATTTTTTTTTATTTTTTTTTGCCCGAAAGATATAACTGTATGTGTCCCTGCATGCACAAATCTGCTTAGCCATTTTTTGCTCATCTAAAAAGGTACCATAGAAATTCCTCCATTTTTTTCCTACTGCCTACAAACGTGCGGAGAGGAGACTCGAGCATCGCGCCCGAGCACATGCGGTGTTCAGCCAAACAATGCGATGCTCAAGTCTCCTCCCCGCGTGTTTATTGGCTGCTATGCAGCCAATAACCATGCGGGGAAGTACTGGCACTCACTGTAATGCCCTAGCCATGTTGGTTACTGACATTACAGTAATTGGCTGGTCGACACGCGTCATCGGGTGCTATATAGCACTCGATCACATGTGGTTCGGCTCAGTCTTAGTCAGGGAGAGCTGCAGCAGAAGGTACAGATAGTGTAGGGACAGGAATAGTTTTTTTAGGCAGGGTATAGACTTGAAAGTTGTTAGAGACCCAAAAGTCCTTTTAAGGACTATTATTTTATCTGGCTCCAATATATTATTAGCGGAACCTGCGCTACATTGTGTGCAATTGTTTGGCTGCTGCTGACAGTGACACAACCTCTGCTACATCTGTTGTGTTACATTTGTGCATCCTAAATATCTGTGGCATTCAGCGCAATTGTTTGGCTGCTGCTGACAGCGACATTACCTGCTATATATCTCCTGTATAACGTTTGTGCATCCTAAATATCTGTGACATTCAGTCAAATTTTTTTGCCGCTGCTGACAGCGACATTACCTGCGCTACAGCTCCTGTATAACATAGTTACATAGTTAATACAGTTGAAAAAAGACAAACGTCCATCAGGTTCAACCAAGGGATAGGTGGGGACACAAATCCCAGAAGGAAGTGAGACATAGATTTCTACACGTTTTCATAAGCATTTATGTTTTTTACTTTTAAGAATTTGTCTAAACCCTTTTTGAAACTGTCCACTGTTCCTGCTGTGACCACATCCTGAGAAAGTCTATTCCACAGCTTCACAGTTCTTACAGTAAAGAAGCTTTGACCCTCTGGAGACTGAACTTTTTCTTCAGTAGGAGGCAGTGCCCCCTTGTCTTTTGAGCACATTTTACATGGAACAGCTTTTCGCCGTATTTTTTGTATGGCCTATTTACAGTATATACTTGTACAGGTTAATCTTGTCCCCCCTTAGACGTCTCTTTTCAAGACTAAATAAATTTAATTATTTTAATCTTTCTTCATAACTAAGACCCTCCAAGCCCCTTATCATTTTAGTCCCTCTCCTCTGTACTTTTCCAGCTGCAGTGCATCCTTTTCTATGTACTGGTGCCCAGAACTGGACAGCGTATTCCCGATGAGGCCACACCAGCGCTTTGTAAAGTGGTAGTTTTACATCCCTGCCCCGCCAGTCCATGCATCGTTTAATGCATGACAATATCCTGGTGGCCTTAAAAGCAGCTGATTGACATTGCACAGGCTGGGTCATTTATATGGATACACCTTAATAAAATGGGAATGGTTGGTGATATTAACTTCCTGTTTGTGGCACATTAGTATATGTGAGGGGGGAAACTTTTCAAGATGGGTGGTGAACATGGAGGCCATTTTGAAGTAGGCCATTTTGAATCCAACTTTTGTTTTTTCAATAGGAAGAGGGTCATGTGACACATCAAACTTATTGGGCATTTCACAAGAAAAACAATGGTGTGCTTGGTTTTAACATAACTTTATTCTTTCATGAGTTATTTACAAGTTTCTGACCACTTATAAAATGTGTTCAATGTGCTGCCCATTGTGTTGGATTGTCAATGCAACCCTCTTCTCCCACTCTTCACACACTGATAGCAACACCGCAGGAGAAATACTAGCACAGGCTTCTAGTATCCGTAGTTTCAGGTGCTGCACATCTCGTATCTTCACAGCATAGACAATTGCCTTCAGATGACCCCAAAGATAAAAGTCTAAGGGGGGTCAGATCGGGAGACCTTGGGGCCATTCAACTGGCCCACGACGACCAATCCACTTTCCAGGAAACTGTTCATCTAGGAATGCTCGGACCTGACACCCATAATGTGGTGGTGCACCATCAGGCTGGAAAAACTCAGGGAACGTGCCAGCTTCAGTGCATAAAGAGGGAAACACATCATCATGTAGCAATTTCGCATATCCAGTGGCCTTGAGGTTTCCATTGATGAAGAATGGCCCCACTATCTTTGTACCCCATATACCACACCATACCATCAATTTTTTTGTTACAACAGTCTTGGAGGGATCTATCCAATGTGGGTTAGTGTCAGACCAATAGCGGTGATTTTGTTTGTTAACTTCACCATTCACATAAAAGTTTGCCTCATCACTGAACAAAATCTTCTGCGTAAACTGAGGGTCCTGTTCCAATTTTTGTTTTGCCCATTCTGCAAATTCAGTGCGCCGATCTGGGTCATCCTCGTTGAGATGCTGCAGTAGCTGGAGTTTGTAAGGGTGCCATTGTGAGTAGCTAATATCCGCCGAAGGGATGTTCGACTAATGCCACTCTCCAGTGACATGCGGCGAGTGCTACGCTGTGGGCTCTTGCTGAATGAAGCTAGGACAGCCACTGATGTTTCTTCATTAGAGACAGATTTCATGCGTCCACATTTTGGAAAATCCAACACTGAACCAGTTTCACGAAACTTAGCAAGCAGTTTGCTAACTGTAGCATGGGAGATGGGTGGTTTCGTAGGGTGTCTTGCATTGAAATCTGCTGCAATGACCCGGTTACTGCGTTCACCAGACATCAACACAATTTCTATCCGCTCCTCACGTGTTAACCTCGGCGACATGTCAATGGCTGTAAACAAAGAGAAACTTGTAAATAACTCATGAAAGAATAAAGTTTTTCGTGTGAAATTCCCAATAAGTTTGATGTGTCACATGACCCTCTTCCTATTGAAAAAACAAAAGTTGGATTCAAAATGGCCGACTTCAAAATGGCCTCCATGGTCACCACCCATCTTGAAAAGTTTCCCCCCTCACATATACTAATGTGCCACAAACAGGAAGTTAATATCACCAACCATTCCCATTTTATTAAGGTGTATCCATATAAATGGCCCACCCTGTATACTATAATTTAATCTACTATCCACAAGGACACCCAAATCTTTCTCTATAAGTGACTCTCCCAGTGCTACATCACCTAGGACATATGAATCACAGAGATTATTACTACCAAGATGCATAACTTTACATTTGTCCACATTGAAACTCATTTGCCAAGTTGATGCTCAATCACTCAGTGTTCAAGTCAGCTTGTAGTTTGTGGACATCTTCCATAGACCGTACAGTTCTACACATTTTAGTGTCATCTGCAAAAATAGATATGGTGCTATTAATCCCGTCCTCAATATTATTAATAAATAAATTAAATAATAAAAGGGCCCAGCACTGAACCTTGGGGTACACCACTTATAACCTGGGACCATTCTGAATAGGAATCATTGACCACAACCCTCTGGACACGGTCCTTCAGCCAGTTTTCAATCCAATTACAAACTATACTTTCCAAGCCAATAGACCTTACTTTACTTATTAAGCGTCTATGAGGGACAGTATCAAAAGCCTTTGCAAAATCCAGAAACACTGCATCCACAGTCGCCACTTTGTCCAGGCTACTACTCCCCTCCTCATAAAAACAAATCAGGTTAGTCTGACAACTTCTGTCCTTGGTAAACCCATGCTGGTTATCACTTATACTATTATTTATAGTCACATACTCCTGTATATAGTCCCTTAAGATTCCTTCAAACGTTTTTCCCACAATAGAAGTTAAACTAACTGGTTTATAATTACCTGTGGAGGACCTTGATCCTTTTTTGAATATGGACACCACTTTTGCCTTGCGCCATAACGTTTGCGCATCCTAAATATCAGTGACATACAGTTATATTTTTTTGCGCTACATCTCCTTCATGTCCCAGTTTGCAGGGCGGCGCAGGACACGACTCTCGAAGTCACACCAGTGCATCCAGGTAGTCGGTTGGATTGCAGCAGATAATGCTTCCAGTCGGTTAAGCACCACCCTGTCTTTCACAAAGTCCAGTCTCAGTAGCCAAGAGTCTGGAAGAGGCAGTGGGGTGGCAAAACGGAGAAGGCAGGCCACACCAAACAGGCCCACAATAGTGTTTATCGAGCACCATAGTGCTCGGGTGCTCGATCTAGCACCCGAGTATAATGGAAGTCAATGGGAGAACTCAAGGATTAATCCAGGTACCCCCTGCTCTGAATAGAGGAGGGTGCCTGGTTCATAGGAAAATGTCAGAAATTTATGGAAACAACACCGAAATGGTTTTGTGTCAGCATGGGGAGGATGTCTAGATGCATCTTGGACTCGCAGGTCGCTGCTGGGAACGATGTTGTCCAAATAGTACGCCACTTTTGCAGACTGACAATAATACGGACAAAACCGAATTAAAAGAAATCGATTTTAGAGAAAAAGTTTATAGGAAACATTCTTTCCTGTATATTTGATTGTATATAAAGTGCAAGTGCTGGCAAAAATTACAAGGAAGAGATACTCTGATTAAACCTGTATTTCACATAAAGGAGGGCCTCATTCACATTGTGGTACAATTGTTCATGTAGTGGGACTCCTACACTCATAAAGCCTATGCACTAAGTTAAAGGGCTGCCAAAAATTACAAGGAAACCGGCACTCCAATACACCGTTTATTACACATAAAAGAGGGCATCATACACACCCTTGGAAAATTATGATTGATGGCCTGCTGGTGACCCTCAAAAACATTTGGATCAAAGGCCTGCTGATCTGACCATCTAAAACATTATGGGTGAGGGCCTGCTGCCGATTTGGTGACTCTAGTTAACCTGGAGCCGATCGCACATCCCCGTGACGGCGACGATCCATTCAGATATCTGGCCTATCAACTTTCGATGTTATTGTCAGCACAAACAATTGTAAGTATGGGTAACAGGGAATCAGTGTTTGATTCTGGAGAGGGAACCTGAGAAACAGCTATGGCTACCACATCTAAGCAAGGCAGCATGCACGCAAATTACCTATTAGGTATAATTAGGTGCGGGCCTGCAGGTGAGCTGACCCTGTAAAAAAATTTAGGTGTGGGCCTGCAGGTGAGCTAACTCTCTAAAAAATTAACTGTGAGGGCCTGCTGGTGAGCTGACCCTGTAAAAGATTTGAGGGGTGGGCCTGCTGGTGAGCTGACCCTGTAAAAGATTTGAGGGGTGGGCCTGCTGGTGATCTGAACCTGTAAAAGATTTTATGTGCGGGCCTGCTGGTGAGCTGACTCAGCGAAATATTGTAGGTGAAGGCCTGCAGGTGAGTTGACCCTCTAAAAAATTAACTGTGAGGGCCTTCAGGTGAGCTGACCCTGTAAAAGATTAGAGTTGCAGGCATAGGCGTGAGCAACCTATTGCATTAGGGTTTGCACACTAAATCACAAACACACCGTGCATGTGCGCGTGTGTATGTATGCATATATATATATCTATATATATAGACTTTATGCCATTATCCCCCATTATTAGCCCTTATGCCTCATTAGCCTCCATTATGCCTCTCATTAGCCCCCATTATGCCTCTCATTAGCCCCCATGATGCCTTTCATTAGCCCCAATTATGCCTCATTAGCCCCCATCTTCAGCCCTTATGCCTCATTAGCCCCCCATTATCAGCCCTTATGCCTCATTAGTCCCCATTATGCCTCTCATTAGCGCCCATTATGCCCCCAGCAGCCGCATTTTTTATAAAATAAAAAAACACTTACCTCTTTGCTCCTGGACACCTATGCTCCTCGCTGCCCGTGATCCTCTTCCTCCTGCTGTTGGCTGTACTCTGAACTGGTGCACACAGCATGACATCACAAAGTGCCTCACGCTATGCGCAGCCCTGCACAGCTCACAGTCGGGGACCAGGAAGCAGTAAGTACATAGCGTTCACCGCTTCCTGGTCCTCCGGTACTAATGAGCGCTTCCAAAATGGAAGCGCTTCATTAGTATTCGTTGGCCAGCAGGCTTGATTAGGGTGTGCCCAGGCACACCCGGCACACCCTGTGCGTACGTCTATGGTTGCGGGCCTGCTGGTGAGCTGACCCTGTAAAAGATTTGAGGCGCGGGCCTGCTGGTGAGCTGACCCTGTAAAAGATTTGAGGCGCGGGCCTGCTGGTGAGCTGACCCTCTAAAAAATGATACGCGAGGGCCTGAGGCTGAGCTGACCCTCTAAAGAATTATATGCCAGGGCATGCAGCTGAGCTGACCCTCTAAAAAATTATATGCGAGGAGCTGTAGCTGATCTGACCCTCTAAAAAAATTATATGCGAGGGCCTGCATGTGAGCTGACCCTGTAAATTATTATATGCGAAGGGCATATATGCGAGGGCATTATGTGACGAATAAGCATGTTGATAGGTTGGAAGAGGAGGAGGAGGATGAGAAAAGGAAGACTTAACCATATACCCTTGTTTGTGGTGGAAGGGGTGCATGGGAATACAATGTATTCAGTACATTATAAACACCACATGTTATTCAGCCACTTTCCTCTGGTGGAGTCGAGAAGTCATGGTCAATCCAGTCCTTGTTAATTTTTATAAGAGTCAACCTGTCAGCATTTTCAGTTGACAGGCGGATATGCTTATCTGTTAAAATGCCACCAGCAGGACTAAATACCCACTCAGACAAAACATTGGCGGTAGGGCAGGCCAGCACCTCCAAAGCGTAGAGCGCCAGTTTGTGCCACGTGTCCAGCTTGGACACCCAGTAGTTGTAACCCCCACTTCTCCTCCACCATCTGCACTGGATGTCATTGATATTTTAGGGATGCGCACACTTTAAACATGAGATGTGGCGCGGATAATTTAAAAGTCCGCAGCGGACACCATCTACGGAAAAAGTGTACTGGATGTCACTGATATTTAAGGGATGTGCACACTTTAAACAGGAGATGTGGCGCGGAAAATATAACCCTTTCCCCACCAGCGCCGTAAATGTACGGCACTGGTAGCGCTGTGCAAGCATTACGCCCGCTCGCGCGTGCAGCAGGCGTCATGGCCTGGCAAGTCTCTTCTATTTCAAACAGCAGAGACCTGCGGCAAATTACCGTAACTGGCAATAATGCCGATCGCAGTAATTAAATGCTTTTGATGCCGTGATCAAGTGAGATCACGGCACCTGAATGCGCAAAAACCCAGAAGCTTACGCTTCCGTGCTTAGTACTGAAGCCCCGTGTGGCCAATCGGGACTTCAGTACATGCGCTGAATGCTTTGAGTCTCTATGAAAAAATTTAGAGCATTATTGATGCAATTCTTATTTTGTCCACCAGATGGCAGGAAAAATAAGAAATATTCTGACTCAGATTGTTGTAATAGAGATTTATCCCTAATGAGACCTCTATGCCTGGCCTGTATTAGCAGATATAATCACTGCAGACAATCATTATCAGATAGCTTGAACTCACCAACACCGAGTTTATCTGTGTAAGTTGCTATATTCTGTAAGCAAGATAACAGCAGAACAGATGGATTCTGGTATTGTGCGGTCAAAAGATGATGCTTTTGTAAGCTTACATGAGAATACATGTGTACCTATTCAATGCCTGGAGCATTATGGAGAAACAGGAAGTGAGGTACACAGAAGAAGGGTGGAGCAAAGAAATGAATGACAGATAAAACGAACAGAAAAACATGTGCAAAACCAGAAATGGCCACTAGATGGGAGCATATGATCAAATATAGAATTTCATATGAATTAAGCTATATACTGTAGATTCTAATTGCGAAGCAGCACAAGAAATGAGCAAAATGCAAAAAAAATAAATTCAATACATTTATTTTTTTTTAAAATTAAATATACAAGTTTAAATCACCCCCCTTTCCGTATAATAAAAAACTAAACTAAATAACAATAAATATAAACATCCTAGGTATCACCGCGACCGAAGACACCCATAATATAAAATAAAAAAAATCCAATACTGCGAATGGCATAACGGGAAAAAAGAGTGAAAATGGACGATTTGACAATTTTTAATTGCTTTTCTTACCCAAAAAAAATGAAATAAAATGTGATCCAAAAGTAATGCACACTCCAAAATGGTATCAATAAAAACTATGAATTGTTCCACAAAATATGAGCCCTAAACAGCTCAGTAGACATAATTATAAAAAAATTAAGGGGGTCAGAATATGGTGATGTAAAAAAAATTATTTTTTCAAAGTTTAAATTCATTTTTACACTATTTACACATAAAAACCTATACATATGTGGTATCGTTGTAATCATACTGACCCAGAGAATGAATGGCATGGGCAAGTTTTGCAATAAACAAAACGCTGTGGGAACAAAACCCGTAAAACAGTGGAGGGATTGCGTTTTTTTCCAATTCCACCACATTTAGAATTTTTTTCCCGCTTCCCGCTAAATTTTATGCCATAATTAATGGTGGCATTAGAAAGTACAACTTTTCAGACAAAAAATAAGCCCTCATACAGCTATGTGACTGGAAATATTAAAAAGTTATAGCTCACAGAAAATAGGGAATACGAATGAAAACGCAAAAACGAAAAAACCTCTGGGAGCCAAAGGGTTTTCTCTAAAATCGATTTTATCTTCGGTTTTGTGCGTATTATTGTCAGTCTGTAAAAGTGGCGTGCTACTTGGACAACATCATTCCCAGCAGTGACCTGGGAGTCCAAGATGCATCCAGACATCCTCTGCATGCTGTTCCTGAACTATTTCTGTGGTGTTTCCATCAATTTCTGACCTTTTCCTATGAACCAGAAACCCTCCCCTCTTCAGATCAGGGGGTGTCTGGTTTAACCCCTTCAGGACACAGCCTTATTTCACCTTGACCAGGCCTAATTTTGCAAATCTGACATATCTCACTTTATGTGGTAATAACTTTGGAACGCCTTTACTTATCCAAGTCATTCAGAGATTGTTTTCTCGTGACACATTGTACTTCATGATAGTCATAAATTTGAGTCAATATATTTCACCTTTATTTATGAAAAAATCCCAAATTTACCCAAAAATTTAGAAAAATTCGCAATTTTCTAAATTTCAATTTCTCTGCTTTTAAAACAGAAAGTGATACCTCATAAAATATTTATTACTTAACATTCTTCATATGTCTACTTTATGTTGGCATCATTTTGGAAATGTAATTTTATTTTTTTTGGACGTTAGAAGGCTTAGAAGTTTAGAAGCAATTCTTCAACTTTTTAAGAAAATTGCCAAAAGCCACTTTTTAAGGACCAGTTCAGGTCTGAAGTCATTTTGTGGGGCCTACATAGTAGATACCCCCATAAATGACCCCATTGTAGAAACTACACCCCTCAAGTTACTTAAAACCGATTTTACAAACTTTGTTAACCATTTAGGCGTTCCACAAGAATTAAAGGAAAATGGAGATCAAATTTTTAAATTTCACTTTTTTGGCAGATTTTCCATTTTAATCCAATTCGTCTTTAACACATCGGTAAACATTTATTACCCAGATTCTGAAGTTTACAGAAACACCCCACATGTGGTCATAAACTGCTGTATGGGCACACGGCAGGGCGCAGAAGAAAAGGAACTCCACATGATTTTTAGATGCCATGTCCCATTTGAAGCCCCCCTGATGCACACTTACAGTAGAAACTCCCAAGAAGTGATCCCATTTTGGAAACTAGGGGATAAGGTGCCAGTTTTATTGGTACTATTTTTGGGTACATATGATTTTTTGATCATTCATTATAACACTTTATGGGGCAAGGTGACCAAAAAATTGGTTGTTTTAGCACAGTTTTTATTTATTTATTTTTACAGCGTTCACCTGTAAAAATAAAGGGGGGTTCGGTCAAGTGACATTTTTATAGAGCAGATTGTTACGGACGTGGAGATACCTAATATGTATACTTTTTCTTATTTATTTAAGTTTTACACAATAATAGCATTTTTGAAACAAAAAATTATGTTTTAATGTGTCCATGTTCTGAGAACTGTAGTAATTATATTTCGTGAGAGATTTTCTTATGTAGGGGCTCATCTTTTGCGGGATGAGGTGATGGTTTTATTGGTACCATTTTGTGGGACATATGCCTTTTTGATCACTTGGTGTTGCACTTTTTGTGATGTAAGGTGACAAAAATTGCTTGTTTTGACATTTTTTTTTTTTTACGGTGTTCACCCGAGGAGTTAGGTCATGTAATATTTTTATAGAGCTGATTGTTACGGATGGTTATAGGAACGTTGGCACCTGCCGCCCAGCAAACAGAGGATGTGCCACCAACAACACCACCTCCGTCACCAAGCATCTCCACCATGTCACGCGGAAGCGTTCAGCTCTCCATCTCACAAACCTTTGAGAGAAAGCGTAAATTCCCACCTAGCCACCCTCGATCCCTGACCCTGAATGCCAGCATTTCTAAACTGCTGGCCTTTGAAATGCTCTCATTCAGGCTGGTGGAGACGGACAGCTTCAAACAGCTCATGTCGATTGCTGTCCCACAGTACGTCGTTCCCAGCCGCTACTACTTCTTCAGGAGAGCCGTGCCCTCCCTGCACAACCAAGTATCGGATAAAATCAAGTGTGCACTGCACAACGGCATCTGTGGCAAGGTCCACCTAACCACAGATACGTGGACCAGTAAGCACGGCCAGGGACGATATATCTCCCTAGCGGCACACTGGGTAAATGTAGTGGCGGCTGGGCCCCAGGCGGAGAGCTGTTTGGCGCACGTCCTTCCGCCGCCAAGGATCGCAGGGCATCATTCTTTGCCTCCAGTTGCCTCCTCTTCCTACTCGGCTTCCTCCACCTCTTCTACTACCTCCTCATCTGGTCAGCGACAGACCTTCACCACCAACTTCAGCACAGCCAGGGGTAAACGTCAGCAGGCCGTTCTGAAACAAATGTGTTTGGGGGACAGGCCCCACACCGCGCAGGAGTTGTGGCGGGGTATACAACAGACCGACGAGTGGTTGCTGCCAGTGAGCCTCAAGCCCGGCCTGGTGGTGTGCGATAATGGGCGAAATCTCGTTCCAGCTCTGGGACTAGCCAGTTTGACGTACATCCCTTGCCTGGCACATGTGCTGAATTTGGTGGTGCAGAAATTCATTCACAACTACCCTGACATGTCTGAGCTGCTGCATAAAGTGCGGGCCGTCTGTGCGCTTCCAGCGTTCTCATCCTGCCGCCGCTCAGCTTCTGCTCTACAGCGTAACTTCGGCCTTCCCGCTCACCGCCTCATATGCGACGTGCCCACCTGGTGGAACTCCACCTTGCACATACTGGAGAGACTGTGCGAGCAGCAGCAGGCCATAGTGGAGTTTCAGCTGCAGCACGCACGGGTGAGTCGCACTGCGGAACAGCACCACTTCACCACCAATGACTGGGCCTCCATGCGAGACCTGTGTGCCCTGTTGCACTGTTTAGAGTACTCCACCAACATGGCCAGTGGCGATGACGCCGTTATCAGCGTTACAATACCACTTCTATGTCTCCTTGAGAAAACACTTAGGGCGATGATGGAAGAGGATGTGGCCCAGAACGAGGAGGAGGAAGAGGGGTCATCTCTAACACTTTCAGGCCAGTCTTTTAGAAGTGGCTCAGAAAGAGGATTTTTGCAACAGCAGAGGCCAGGTATAAATTTGGCCAGCCAGGGCCCACTACTGGAGGAGGAGGAGGAGGATGATGAGGAGGATGGGGATGAAGCATGTTCACAGCGAGGTGGCATCCAACGCAGCTCGGGCCCATCATTGATTTGTGGCTGGGGGGATACGGAGGACGCAGACAATACGCCTCCCACAGAGGACAGCTTGTCCTTACCTCTGGGCAGCCTGGCACACATGAGCGACTACATGCTGCAGTGCCTGCGCAACGACTGCAGTGTTGCCCACATTTTAATGTGTGCTGACTACTGGGTGGCCACCCTGCTGGAACCCAGTTACAAAGACAATGTGCCGTCCTTAATTCCCTCACTGGAGCGTGATCGGAAGATGCGCGACTACAGGCGCACGCTGGTAGACGCGCTCCTGAGAGCATTCCCGACTGACGCCAGGGGACAAGTGGAAGCACAAGGCGAAGGAAGGGAAGGAGGAAGAGGTCACCAATGCAGCTATGTCAGCGCCAGCACCTCAGAAGGCAGGGTTAGCATGGCCGACATGTGGAAAAGCTTTGTCACCTCGCCGCAACAACCGGCCGCAACTGCTGATATAGAGCGTGTTAGCAGGAGGCAGAATTTGAACAACATGGTGGAACAGTACCTGTGCACACCGCTCCACGTACTGACTGATGGTTCTGCCCCATTCAACTTCTGGGTCTCCAAATTGTCCACATGGCCAGAGCTTTCCCTGTATGCCTTGGAGGTGCTGGCCTGCCCTGCAGCCAGTGTACTCTCTGAACGTGTATTTAGCACGGCAGGAGGCGTCATTACAGACAGACGCAGCCGCCTGTCCACAGCCAACGTGGACAAGCTCACGTTAATTAAAATGAACCAGGCTTGGATCCCACAAGACTTGTTTGTACCTTGTGCAGAATAGATATTTATACCACCATCAAACTTACATTCTTGTACTCAAGTCAAGTGCAATGATTCATTTTTTTATTTTTTTTTATTTGTCCCAATATTTTGGGGGCTACCTAACCCAATAAAAAAAAAAAAACATTGTTGGCTACCTCCTCCTCCTCCATTGCTGCCTCCACCTACAACACCACATTCACCGCCTCCTCAACCTCCGACTCCATATCCACCTCCTTCTCTGACTTGCAGGTTAATAATTTGTAATTTTTAGTTATTTTATTTCATTTTAAGTTATTTCCCTATCCATATTTGTTTGCAGAGCAGTTGCCATGCTCTTAAGCACATTTTACTGCCTTTTACATCTCTCTACATCATTTTAATTTAAAAAAGTGGCAATTTTTGTGCCCTAAATTGAAAAAATTCTTATTTTCAATAGTCGGGTGACATTTTACAATTTTTGGCGTATACAAACCCCTGCTGTGCCTGGGTGACAGAGGCCTAAATCTCTCAAAATCCTCTGTTGTATTGCTGGGTGACAAGAACCCCCTTTTGCCGTGAATGAACCCCTGCTGTGCCTGGGTGACAGGGGCCTAAATCTCTCAAAATCCGATGTTCTATTGCTGGGTGACATGAACCCCCTTTTGCCGTGAATGAACCCCTGCTCTGAATTGCTGACAGGGAACTAAATTTAGTGAAAACATCTGTTACTGATCGGAAGAGCATTATCACAGGCCGCAGCCAATGTGGACAAGCTTACGTTTATTAAAATGAACCAGGCATGGATCCCACAGGACTTGTCCGTACCTTGTGCAGAATAGACATTTATACCAGCCTCAACCATCCATTCTTGTACTCAAGTGCACTTATCCTTTGTTTTATTTTTTTATATGTCCCAATATTTTGGGGGATACCCCAATTTAAAAATTAAAAATAACACAAATCAGTGTTAGCTACCTATTCCTCCTTCACCGCCGCTTCCACCTACATCGACACGTCAACCTACACCGCCACATCCACCCATCCACCGCCTCTTCAACCTCCTACTCCTAGATCCAGATTGTTATTTTTAATTTTTCTGTATTTTATGTTATTTTAAGTCATTTCCCTATCCACATTTGTTTGCAGAACAGTTGTCATGCTCTTAAGCACATTTTTATGCCTTTTGCAGCCCTCTAGCCCTTTCCAGGACTTTTATTTTAGAGCCATTTTAGTGCCCAAAAGTTTGGGTCCCCATTGACTTCAATGGGGTTCGGGTTCGGGGTCAAGTTCGGGTGAAGTTCAGGTCCCGAACCCAAACTTTTTTTTTAAGTTCGTCCGGACCTGCCGAACCCGAACATCCAGGTGTCCGCTCAACTCTATGTATGAGCAATACAGTGAGTATTACTCATACAGCTTCCGGCCTGTGAGATCCAGGGGGCTGGATCTCACAGGCTCGTCCCCGGAAGGCAGTGTGATGCCTTCCTTAGGCATCGCGCTGCCTTCCATGCCATCAGCAAACCCCAGGTATTTAATTGACCTGCGGTTTGCAGCGATCGCCGACACGGGGGGGGGGGGGGGGGGGTCACCCCCCCCCCCGCGCATTTAGCCAAGGTGCCTGCTCAATGATTTGAGCAGGCATCGGGTTCCGATCACCGCCCGCCGGGCGGTGGTAATCGGAAATACACAGGACGTACCCGTACGCCCTGTGTCCTTAAGTACCAGGACATCAGGGCGTACCGGTGTGTCCTGAAGAGGTTAATATTCTGGTTCTCCCATTGACTTTTATTGTGCTTGGGTGCTCTGTAGAGCACCCGAGCATCCCAAAGTGTTCTACTCGAACACCAGAGCACCCGAGCACTTTGGTGCTCGATGATCACTAATCAATATCAATGCTCCACTTTACTGGCGGTAAAGTCTAACATTTTTGGTGCGCAAAAACCCACAATATTTAACCACCTAAACTACACTTTCAAACACCCCATTTTCAAAGTGGTCTATGTTTAAGGGATAAAAGTGAGATTGCACCTGGGTTATGATGCATTTACTATGTGTGACTTTTGCAAAAGTCATACAAAAGTCGCATCTCCACACCAGACAGCCCCTTGGTGTATCTGCAAATATACAGCATGTATAAACCACATTGCAATCAAGCCAAATATACTATTAAAGTGCACCATTTAATCCATTTCATAAATCTGACCCAAGCACAGAAAGCAAATACAATAAAAAATTACACAACTGCAAATGATAAATGTTCCGCTTAATGTTTTGTAAAACCAGTGGGTAGAGTATTGCTTTCTTGGCAGGAACAACATACAAGCATAAATACAGGCATGTATGTTCATGTAATATTAATGCACAGAAGACCTGGATTGATAATGTATATTTCCCTTCATAATCTATCTATCTATTTAATCTATCTATGATGAACCAAACCTCCCATCCCCGCCTAATGCCACTACTACATCGGGATCACACAATGCGGTCTATTCACTTCACTAAGATGTGATGTTACGTGGGAGTAGGTAAGGTCAGCTTGGCACAGTTTTACACAGACACATCCTGTCCCCACGGGCACAGGGAGGCACGGATATTGACAGAAGGTGACCCACGCGACCTCTGGCGTGGCACAGCATTCACTCACAACTCTTACAGGCTGAGAGAGCCCTTTCACTGCCCCAGTGACACAGAACCCTGCCAGCCTGCTAGACTGTCACCAGTTCCTCATTAGATATAAGCAGGGTCGGTGCAAGGATTTTTGCCGCCCTAGGCAAGATAAAAATTGACGCCCCCCCCCCCCCCTTATCAGATGATCTGCCCATATCATGTTCCACCCCTTTCTCAGTTTTTAAATTAAAAGAACTGCTATGTTTCCCTTAGGGTTAATCCAGCTTCTTGTAGCCGTCTCTTTTTGCGGAACGGAATTGCGGGCCCATACAACGTGCGGCCCCGATCCGGAACTGCGGACCCGGATCCGCAATTCCGATCCTGAAAAAAATAGAACATGTCCTATTCTTGTCCGCAATAGAGCCGGCAATGTGCGGTCCGCAAAGTGCGGAACGCACATTGCCGCTGTCCGTGTTTTGTGGATCCGCAAAACACACACGGATGTGTGAATGGACCCTAAATGTGAGGTAAATTAGTTTCCAATGTAGTATTAATAACTAAAAAATTACATAATAAACATATTGCATTGTCTACTTACCACCAGGACAGTAAGATGATCTGGTCTCTGGCTGCAGTCTGGCTCTTGGTCTGGCTCTGGGGACTCCCTTGTCACTCTCATTATTCCCCCCCCCCTCTCCCTTGTCACTCATTATTTCCACCCTCCCCTCCCCACTCATTATTTCCACCCTCCCCTCCCCACTCATTATTTCCACCCCCCTCCCCCCTTGTCACTCATTATTTCCCCCCCTTGTCACTCATTATTCCCCCCTCCCCTCCCCACTCATTATTTCCACCCCCTCCCCCCTTGTCACTCATTATTTCCACCCCCCCTCCCCACTCATTATTTCCACCCTCCCCTCCCCACTCATTATTTCCACCCTCCCCTCCCCACTCATTATTTCCACTCTCCCCTCCCCACTCATTACCCCCCCCCTTGTCACTCATTATTCCCCCCCCTTGTCACTCATTATTCCCCCCCCTTGTCACTCATTATTCCCCCCCCCTTGTCACTCATTATTCCCCCCCCTTGTCACTCATTATTCCCCCCCCTTGTCACTCATTATCCCCCCCCCCCTTGTCACTCATTATTCCCCCCCCCTTGTCACTCATTATTTCCCCCCCCTTGTCACTCATTATCCCCCCCCTTGTCACTCATTATTCCCCCCCCTTGTCACTCATTATTCCCCCCCCTTGTCACTCATTATTCCCCCCCCCCCTGTCACTCATTATCCCCCCCCTTGTCACTCATTATTCCCCCCCCCTTGTCACTCATTCTACCCCCACCTCTAATGTAGCATGGCCGAGCTCTGTTCGGTCTGCGGTACAGGAGCATTTGTTTCCTGTACCCGACCGGACTGACAGGAAGTGCACACTAAGTGAGCACTTCCTGTCAGTCCGGCCAGGTACAGGAAACAAAAGCTCCTGTACTGCGGACCGAACAGAGCTCGGCCACGCTACATTAACAGCACAGACAGAGCAGGATTCTTTAGAGCGGCAAGTGCTCAGCCTCAGCCGCTCAGGCGGCGCCGCATGAGGGGCGCCGGCGGCCGCCCCCAACTTATATAAGCAATTTTTTTTTTTTTTATTATTCTTTTTTACCGCAACGGGCGCCGGGCGCCCCCTGCTGCATGGCGCCCTAGGCGACTGCCTAAGTCGCCTTACTGGTGGCGCCGGCCCTGGATATAAGCCTGGTCTGTTAACGGGATTATATAGGGCCAGAAACCAGCCCAGGTAGCATGCAACATTAAACCGAGACACGGACGTATAGATTCATAGATTGAGGTAAAAGAACAACCCAAGATTAAATTGTAGATATAATCGCATTAAGGGCACACTAGACAACAACACTATATACACAAATGATATATACAATGGTCAGAGATGCAAATACAGGTGGTAGTACAACATTAAGCAGCAGATAACGTGAAAGTCAGTTACCGGTTAGGTGTGTAGGCTTTGGTGCTGCAGTCACATGGGTGGCAGTGATCCCAGAGGTGTTTCCTGGTCTCCTCCAACAAGATACACAGCGTGATCTCCCTTCAGAAGTGCGTCGCACAGTTGGTGAATAAACCTTCACATTTTTTTAAGACAATAAGTGCTGCGGTCATCTACTTATTCTACAGTTGAGCAGGAGCCCACAGGCTTCGGCTCAACACCGCTGGCACCGCCACTACAGGAATTAATCTTGGTGAAGATTTGTGAGTAGTGCTGTCCCCCTTACTACTAATAACTCCCTTCATAAGAAAGACACTGGCTACTGCCCCGCACAATCAATTAAACCTATAACCCCCTGAGAGGGTCCAACTCCCCCTCCCTTTCATTATGGTAGCTAAAAATCCAAAAACCCAATATGGAACATAATTCCTATCCAGAAGGTCATAGGGAGGCGGTTCTGGTGACAATGGATTCGGCTAGGTCCATAGTACATTTGGAGACCAAACATGTTGTTGCTACTTGGCTTCTGCTATGAGTTCTCCATATCCTTCCTTCCCTGGGTCCAACAAGCGAGGGAGGCCCAGGGGAACATTTGGCTCATTCTCGTGGTCCTGAAGATATACCTGGTATATGGCTAAGATGTACAGTAATTTCATAAATCCTTATGAACTCCCACTTCCAGACTGTCTGGGGGACTTCTTTAATGCAGTTGACCAGCTCAGACCCCCTAACTTGCTTTAAGTCCGGCTGCTGGAGGTGTGAAATGTTATCACTTTGAGGCTTAGAGGCTGGACCACCTGTGGAGCTTATTTCCTATGGAAGATGCCAATTACTCTTGACAAAAAATTGTCATGCATCAAATTACATTTCCCCATATTCCTCACACTATCTACATATATTTTTCCAGAGTGATTACATTTGCTCACTTCCAATATGTTTCACACACACACACACACACACACACAAAAAAAAGGTAAAACAGAGAAAACGCATAATACAATATGTTTTCTATATGCTTTAAACAAATATTCATCCTACTTAATTAAGTTGTGTGGGTCTTATCATCTGTGAATATATTTGTTTAATTTTCTGCAGCTGTCTTCCCTTTCTTTCTTCCAGCAGTGTAATTTCGGTTACATCAAAAGGATATTCCATATTTGCTGAGGACTTATATTTTAGCTTAATATGGTTGCTTAGGAAGATTGTTGAATATGTGCCCACAGAAATATGTAATCCAGCTGTATTAACTGCAAGATGGTGAAATGTGTTTTCATGCCATGTTGGAAGATTTCTATTGTTCAAAAACAACTTTGTGATGCAGAGATTCTCAGTCCTCTACTCAAGTATCCTCTGCAAGTCATGCTGTGACGAGTGAACATAATTACTGGCTCAGTTAGCCTATGCTCATGCCATATTTGTATCTTATCACAGACATATACTGCAAAAAGAGTAATTCAAAATGTATAATACCTTTTTATTAATCTATCACAAAAATCTATAAAAAAATATACAGTGGTTATCCGTTAGGACTCTGTAAGGAATTAGATAGTAAGCCTTACCGGAACAGGGACAGATGTGATTTTTCACAATCTCTATACAGAATATATTTCTGAAAATAGCTTTAATGTAAACCCGCCTCTATTTCTTTTGGCCTCTCTGGTATTTGTGAGGGCAAGAACAGTGTACTCTGAAAATCTGTCCAACAGTATTCACTGATATCCATTTTAAAACGGATTTCACATAAAGTGGTGCTTGAAGGTTTGTGAACCCTTCTGAATTTTCTATATTTCTGCATAATTTTTACCTAAAACTACAATGTACATCAGCTTTTCCCACACACTTTAAAAGTAGATAAAGATAACTATATTAAAGAATGAGTCAAAAATATTAGACTCGGTTATTATTTATTGAGGAAAAGTAGGTGAACCTCTGCTTTCAGCATCTGGTGTGACCCCCTTGTGCATCAATAACTGCAACTAAACATTTCCGGATGTTATTGATTAGTCCTGCACATCGGCTTGAAGGAATTTTAGCCCATTCTTCCATACAAATCAGCCTTAACTCTGTCATGTTGGTGGGTTTCCTCCCATGAACTTCTGACTTCAGGTATTTCCATGGCATTTCTTTTGGATTAAGCTCAGGACATTGACTTGGCCATGCCAAAACTTTAATTGTATTCTTTTTAACCATTCATTAGTAGAATGAACATATGCTTAAGGTCGTTGTCTTGCTGCATAACCCATGTTCTCTTGAGATTCAGTTCAGATGTCCTGACATTACCCTTTAAAATTTGCAGGTATAATCCAGAATTCATTTTTCATCCAAAGATGGCAAGCCCTGCTGGCCCAGATGCAGTAAAGCTAGCCCAAGCCATGATACTAATACCACCCTGTTTCACAAATGGGATGACATTTTATATTCTGGTTTTACTTTCTCCAAACATAATGCTTCTCATTTAAACCAAAGAGTTCTATTTTAGTCTCATCTGTCCATGAAAATCTTTTCTAATAGCAGTCTACTTTGTCCGGGTGATCTTTAACAAACTGCAGATGGGTGGCAAATTTCTTTTTGGAGAGCAGTGGCTTTCTTCTTGCAATCCCGCAATGCAAACCATTGTTTTTCAGTGTTCTTCTCATGACCTAAAGTGTCCTTCTCATTTCCTAAATTAAGAAAGGCCTTAGATTGCTTTGTGAACTTTCAGACTATTACACACCTTATTCTTTGAGTGATCTTTGTTGGTTGACAACTCCGGGGGAGGGTAATAATGGTCTTAAACTTCTTCGACTGTGGATTAGTGGTGTCCGACACTTTAAAGATGATTTTATAACCTTTTTTATCCTGATGAGCATTAACAACTCTTCTTCTGAGGTCCTCCAAAATCTCCTTTGTTCATAACATGATATACTTCCACAAACATATGTTGTATAAATCAGACATTGATAGATCCCTGTTCTTTAAATCAAACAGAGCTTGTTTGTGGTAATAGAAGAAGCTAATTCCCCTTACCTACCTGTCATGCTCGTGTGTGGGAGGAAAACACTACACTGAGCATCGGAGGGAAAGGGGATACCGGAATAAGAACTGGATACTAGGGAAGGAAGATGGACACCTCCTAGAGAAAACCCTAACTCCAGTCCTGACAGACTACCAGTATGAACAGGCCCGAAAGGTAGGCAAGTTCATACACCGGATACCTAGAATCCTATCTCACCCTATAGGACCCTAGAACTAATGTCAGGATTGAGTCTAACTGTTCCTCGAAGGGGAAGGACAAACAGGCGTCTCCCTCAGGCCTAATGACAAACAACGGGGAATGGCAACACACATATATATATATATATATATATATATATAAAAGAGAGAAATAAAGACACCGCAGCACATCCGTTGGTGAAGAAAAAGTGTGAACCTTTATTCACCCTTGCGACGTTTCAGTCCACTTGCTGGGACTTTTTTCAAGCAATGCATCATACAAAACTGTGGGTTTTTATACGGTCATATCAAATTAACATACATAAGTGACAATTAATAAATTATAAATAAAAAGTGCAAAAAAACATCTCATGTATATATGAGAAAGGTATCGTGCCTGGAGAACAATATAGTCAGTACAGAAATTCATATAATAGAAACTTCCAGGTACTGTAATGATTAGGTGACATAATATAATACACAAGTGGCAATCAACAATAAATAGCTATCACCTGTGTCAGTGCACGATACCTTTCTCCAGGCACGTGCACGATACCTTTCTCCAGGCACGATACCTTTCTCATATATACATGAGATGTTTTTTTGCACTTTTTATTTATAATTTATTAATTGTCACTTATGTATGTTAATTTGATATGACCGTATAAAAACCCACAGTTTTGTATGATGCATTGCTTGAAAAAAGTCCCAGCAAGTGGACTGAAACGTCGCAAGGGTGAATAAAGGTTCACACTTTTTCTTCACCAACGGATGTGCTGCGGTGTCTTTATTTCTTTTGTATTATACACCTTGGTTAGGTGTTTTCACCGCTGGCACCCAACTACTCACCACCAGGTGTGCTGCCCTGAACTTCTGTCGTTATATATATATATATATACAAAATACAAAAGGAAAAGGAAACACTTATCTTCAATGAAGCCTTGGTAGCACCAGGAACTCAGCTGAGAACCAAACACAAGCTAACCACAAGTCCAACAGAAGCTGTAAACCGCAAAGCATAGTGGGAGAAACAACAATAAATAAAGTTAATTGACCACAATAGCCACACCTGGGGAAAGAAGGTGTGGCAAGTACCAGAAACAACACAGACGTCATATGATCCAAAAGGAAAACATATCAGATCAAACCACATGTTGCCAGTCTCACAGATCTCCTGCCACCTGTCGCAGGAACGTCCGTATGTCTCGGTACGTCCGTGACAGTACCCCCCCTTCTACAGGTGACCTCTGGGCACCCAGGACCAGGGGAGCACCCAGGAATTTTGTCTAGGGGGGGTCCGAAAGGCAAAAAAATGTGGCATGTGTAGTGTGCTGTACTATTTAAATTTTTCAAAGCCCCCTTTATATTTAAAAATGCAGGGAAGGGGTGTAGTGTGTTGCGCTGATTCTAAAAGCCTTGTAAGAAGATAACAATGCGGCGCGCAATTTTTTGGCCCCGCCCATTATTAAAAGCCCCTCCTACATATAATAGGCCACTCCCAACAAACACTGTACAGCTGACATTCTATAGTTGCGGCCTGTCTCTACACATTATACGGAGAGAGGGGGAGGTCTGTCCTGGCTGCACTGCCTGCTTCACATTATACAATAGACAGCTGACTACAGCCAGGAAGCTCCTCCGCTCTCCTCCCTCCCCTGATCCTGCTCAAGGCCTGTGGTTCCCCCCACCATCTGCCACCCGCCCGTGGCCTGCTGCCCCCCTTGACCGTCCCCACCCAGCTCTGAATCCTCCTTCTGCAAATGGCAGGGGGAGGAGCCGGAGCATCTCCTCTCCTACATAGTGCCCCATACCTCTTACATCCAGTGATGTCACCTTTGTTGTAGACGTTCTCTTTCCTCATCTTCTCCATTCAGACCAAACCGCCATGATGATTTTTCAGCCATCTCCCGTCTCTGCAGAGATTAACAAACAGACATTAGTTTCCCACATTTCCATCATCTTCACATCTTCTGAACACCCTTTCCTGCCACCCCCAATACTGTGCCCGCTCTGCCCCCAATAGTATACTGCAGAAACAGTCCCCCTGGAAATACTACTACCACACAGATAGTGCCCCCTTCAACAATTATTGGCACACAGTGCTCTAAAAAAATAACTGCGCCCAGACACTAATAGTATAAAGATAATGTCCCCCAAAAATTATTGTGCTAAGCTGATACTGTGGCAGGGTGCCCCCCAAAGTAACAGGGCTCCCCAAAATAGAAATAATTCTCTGCCAGAGCACACTTAGTAGTAATAATGCCCATATAGTGCCCATACTAGTAATCATGTTCTTCATAGCCCCCCAGTATTAGCAAAGCTCCGCATAATACCTCCTAGTACTAATAATTCTCCCTACAATATGACAGTACATGAAATACCCCCGCTTAGTGCCCGCTGTTGAGCTAATGTCCCCATAATGTATGCCAGTATAAAATACCCCTATATAGTGCCCCAGTAAATGCCCTCATAGTGCTCCTCTCCCCCTTCCCCATAGTGTCCCCCATAATATGCCAGTAAAAAATGCCCCTTCTAAGTGCCAGCATATGCCCCAATAGTGCTCCTCTCCCCCATAGTGCCGCTCTCCCCTATAGTGCCTACCATAATGTGCCAGTAAAAAAATGCCCCCTTAGTGCCACCAGATGCCATAATGCCCCCATAAGAATAAAGGCCCCTTTAGAGCCCCCACTTCCCCTTAGTGCCCCCAAATAATTCCCCTATAGTGCCACCAGATGCCCCATAGTGCCATTCTCCCCTATAGTGCCCCCATAATATGTCAATAAAAAAAAGCCCCTTTAGACCCCCCAGATGCCCCCATAGTGCTCCTCTCCCCCATGGTGCCGCCCCATAATGTGCCAGTAAAAAATGCCCCTTCAAAGTGCCACCATATGCCCCAATAGTGCTCCACTCCTCCATAGTGCCGCCCTCCCCTATAGTGCCTCCCATAATGTGCCAGTAATAAATGCCCCCTTAGTGCCACCAGATGCCATAATGCCCCCATGTGCCAATAAGAAAAAAAGGCCCCTTTAGAACCCCCACTTCCCCATAGTGCCCCCAAATAATGCCCCTATAGTGCCACCAGATGCCCCATAGTGCCGTTCTCCCCTATAGTGCCCCCCATAATGTGTAAAAAAAAAAGCCCCTTAAGAGCCCCATAGTGCTCCTCTCCCCCATGGTGCCCCCCAAATAATGCCCCTATAGTGCCACCAGATGCCCCATAGTGCCGTTCTCCCCTATGGTGCCCCACATAATGTGTAAAAAAAAAAAGCCCCTTTAGAGCCCCCATAGTGCTCCTCTCCCCCATGGTGCCCCCCCCCCCCATAATGTGCCAGTAAGAAGTGCCACCTAAAAAAAAAATGCCACCAGATGCACCATAGTGCCGTTCTCCCCTATAGTGCCCCCCATAATGTGTTAAAAAAAAGCCCCTTTAGAGCCCCCATAGTGCTCCTCTCCCCCATGGTGCCCCCCAAATAATGCCCCTATAGTGCCACCAGATGCCCCCTAGTGCCGTTCTCCCCTATAGTGCCCCCCATAATGTGTAAAAAAAAAAAAAGCCCCTTTAGAGCCCCCATAGTGCTCCTCTCCCCCATGGTGCCCCCCCATAATGTGCCAGTAAGAAGTGCCACCTAAAAAAAAAAGTACCACCAGATGCCCCATAGTGCCGTTCTCCCCTTTAGTGCCCCCATAGTGCCAGCTCCCCCCCTCCAAAAAAACAAAACAAAAAAAAATAATACACTGATACTTACCTCCATCAGCAGCGATGCGATGCAGGCTCTTCCGGCCTGTGTCCCTGCTGTGTGCTGCCCGGCTCAGGCGCGTGATGATGACGTTATCGCGCCCCTGAGCCGGCCTCTGATAGGCTGCAGGCATTAGTGCCTGCGGCCTATCAGAAGAACAGGGGAGGGACACACCTCTCCCTCCCCTGCCGCAACACAGGATGGATATGGAGATGAGCGCTTCCACAATGGAAGCGCTCATCTCCTACTGCCCCCCCCCCCCTGGCCCCCCGGCCCCCCCACCGCTGCGCAATTACATCCAGGGCCGCGCCGCCTGTGGTGATCGGCGGTGCGGCCCTGAAGGATTAAAAAAAAAAAATTTGATCTGGTTGTTCTAGGGGGAGTCCAGACCCGCTGGACCCCCCCTGTAGGTGCGCCACTGACTATACATGAGGTGCAGTGTAATATACAGGACTGTACATGGGGGGCAGTATAATATACAGGACTATACATGGGATGCAGTATAATATACAGGACTATACATGGGGTGCAGTGTAAAATACAGGACTATACATGGGGGACAGTGTAATTTCCCTTATCGTCCTCGGCAGCACAGAATGGGTTAACGTCGACCTCTTTTGTTCATAGGACCGCCCACCTAGATTTAAATAATTAAATAATTAGACAATTAAATAATCAATGTGTCTATAAGGTCTGGTGAATGCAACTGCTCCTTGTATTTTTTTTTATGTCCTCATTTCTGAGGAATCTGCCCACCTTCTCTTATGAAGTACGGCCACCTATGCCGTGGGGTGTGTCCCAGGCTCCAGGCCGAGTGTCCAGCATTGCCACGGGTGTGTCCTTGGCGCTGACACTATGCCGCATCCACGATGTGCGCGCCGGCAGGAGGGATCCATTGCGGTCTGATAGCCGCTGCCCTGCCGATTGTCGCGCAAGTGCGCCCGGCGCACGGCATTAAGATCGTCAGCATGCCTCTCCTAGGATTGCAGGCCACCGACGCACTTCCGGGTTCTGTAGCGTCTGACATCATCTCTCAGCGCACGCTACTGGAGCCAATGGGGAGATCGCAGGGGCGGCTGACGTCATCGGTCTGTGTCCAGGGCGCCAGATTCGAATATTTAAAGGTGGATGCAGGCTGGAGCAAGCTGCCATAAGTGCCTGGCAGCCGAGCTCCTGTGAGATTAAGGTCTTGTGTCAGCTGAGAGCCCTTCTGACAGAGATCACCTTGCTGGATTGCTCATTGTATGTTTTTTTGTCTGTTCCAGATGTCCAGTCTTCCCAGTTCAGGGGGGAAAAGGTCTAAGAAGCACAGACACAGATATTGCCTGTCATGTCAACAGCCCCTACCTGATGAACATCAAGATGACTACTGTGGCAACTGCAATGCGGCCGATTCTGTCCATTCTCATAGATCTTCTTCTGGATCAAAAAGGTCAAAGAAGAAGCAATCCCAATATCTGCGCTTCCTGTACTCAGCATGAAGACGAGTCTGACGCAGAATCCAGAAGACTAATGAGCCTCTTTAAGTCTTTTCTGACAAAGACAAAGCAGAAACAGAAGGCCAAAAAGAGAAAGCGTGATCCTATCTCCTCATCCTCTGATGATTCTCTGACGTCTGAGAGCGAATATTCAGACTCTGATTGGGAAGTCTCTAATATAGAGGAAAATTTCCTTTTTGATAAGAAAAATGCGAACCGCTTAATCAAGGAAGTAAAAGGAATAATGGAAACTAAAGAAGACCCTGTCGCTGCACAGGACAAGGAGAGTCTCTTCTATTTTCCAAAGAAAAAAGCTTCAGTCCTTCCAAGCCATCCAGTTCTGGACTCCATATTCCAGAAAGAATGGAAATGTCCCTTAAGGAAAATGGATCCTGGCTCAAGATTCCGTTTCGTTTATAAGATCGACTCCGCTGAGTCCTCAAGCTGGGAAGTCCCCGCCAGAGTTGATCCTGCGGTAACCAGGTTGGCTAAAAGGTCCTTCTTTCCTGCAGATGACTCCGCGCTGCTGAGGGACCCAATGGACAGGAAAGCAGATAACTTGTTAAAAAGACTGCATTCTTACTTGGCCACGTTAAGTAAGGCAGCCATGGCCTCAGTACCACAGATCCGCTAGTTGGCTTCCCTAACATTCTAAAGGAATTCGCGGTCTTTGGTGACCTCAGTAATTTTAAAGTTAATCTCCATAAGTCCGAGGTCCTCAATATCTCTCTGCCCCAGGTACTGATCAGTAACCTACAGTGCGCTTTTCCCTTTCGCTGGGCCCGTGGACACATATCTTATCTAGGCACGATCATTCCCTCCGACTTGTCCAGCCTCTTTTCTCTGAATTTTGCTCCCCTTATCGAGGAGGTCCGTAGGGACTTGAAAGACTGGAAGGGGTTGCCACTATCCTGGTTTGGTAGGATTCACACACTTAAAATGAACATTCTCCCTCGTATATTATACCTTTTCCGCACCATACCAATACCCCTCTCGAACACCTTTTTCAGGACTCTGAGATCTGTGATCCTTAAATTTATTTGGGCAGAGTCCTCCCCTAGATTGGGGATGAGATTCTTAACGCGCAACAGGGTGAGGGGAGGAGTGGGGGTTCCGGATTTACCAAATTACCATAAAGCAGCAATCCTTTCCTACATCTTAGATTGGTTCCATAATGGGCGCTATAAAAGGTGGGTCCAATTCGAGAAGCAGGTGGTAGGATTCCCATCCCAAAATCTCGCGACTCCCCTTACTGACATTGGGTATATTGAAAGTTTGGGACAGAATTGCAATTCCCTTGGGTCTTACTCAGTTCCCCAGCCCTCTAACTCCACTTTTTAATAATCCTGACTTCCCTTTGGGCCTAGGTTGTATGTCCTTTTTGGGGTTAGACCGCGCGGACAATCCTACGGTTTCTGGGGTCTGGGTGAAGGGATCCCTTCAGCCAATATCATCCTTCCCGGGCGGGTCAGCTAGAGGGGCTTGGCTTAAATACATTAGTCTGAGAGATTTTTTAACTTCACTTGGCCCCAATAACACTTTATCCAGAGATCTTTCACCATTTGAGGCGCTTTGCACCCAAACATCCCCACCTACACATCTGGTGTCTCTGATCTACGGGCTGCTCCAGGGGAGAGATGATGCCATATCTGACCTTCCCTTTGTGAAGGCTTGGGAACGTGACTTGGGGAAATCTTTTCCTACTGACATATGGGAGAAGGCATTTGAGATATCCTTTAAATCATCAATAAGCAGTAGTCTTCAGGAGAAGAATTTTAAAATTATGTCCAGATGGTACAGGACTCCGGTCCTGCTGCACTCTTTTTTCCCTTCTTGTCCTAGTTCCTGTTGGCGATGTGGCCAGGAGGAGGGTAACATGTCTCATATCTGGTGGTCCTGCAACAAAATCACCCCATTTTGGGAGGCTATTAATGATATATACGATATGGTTTGTGGCAGTTCCTCCAGATGGACTCTGGAAGGCGCTTTGCTTTCTATGTTCCCTAGCACTATATCTACTCTGAAAAAGGGTCTTTTGAGGTTCTTTGTTCAGGCTGCACGTCTGGTTATCCCTAGATTTTGGAAATCCACGCGCGCCCCTCTCCCTGGGGACTGGCTCTCCACTTTTGAAAAAATATATAGAATGGAGGAACTTTGGGCGGAAGACATGGGCAATACTAATAAGTTCCTGAAAATCTGGACTCCTTGGATTCTATTTAAGGGTTCTCCTGATTTTATCATGTGGCTGAACAGAGGGTCGTTAGTCCCCAGGGAGATTGCACATCCCATTGGATCTTAACCCACATGTATTCGGCACGCCTTAACAAATTATATTTTACATAGTCCTTTCTACCTCGACTTGTCAGTTCAGGGATCCCCCCCCCTGTTTATCCCCCCTGTGTCCTGTCTTGTTTGTCTAAATTTGTTATGTATCCTATGTAGGAGCTCTTGATACCTCTTTCCCGCAACTGGGTCTTTAAGAAGCTTTTATTCTGATGTTGGGATCATATGTTATTTCTTTGCTCATATTCATGTTCACATGGTATTTGCATACTTTTACTGTGACCATCTGCCTGTATGATGATATTCTATTTGGTCCTGATTTATGTTCGGGCTATCCTTAAATGTAATGTGATTATTTTGGCTCTTGATAATAAAAGTATTTGAACAACAGTACCAGTGGCTCGAGCCCTCAGAATCTGGCTAAGTCATCTAGGAAGGGACATCGAGTACGGAGTCTCCAGAGAAGACCTGCTTCTTCAACTGCCGTCCCTTAAAATGGCCGCTGAGTTTTTGTGCGACTTTCCAGTAGATTCGCTGAGATTTCTGGCTAAAGATATGGCTCTCGCAAATTCGATAAGGAGAACCTTGTGGCTCAAGCTATGGGCAGGAGATTTTGCCTCTAAGACCAACCTCTGCTCTTTACCCTTTGAGCCTGGGAAACTGTTTGGCTCTCAGCTAGACAAGCTGTTAGAATCCAACTCTGATGAAAAATCTCTGAAGTTCCCTCAGGTTAAGACTAAGAGTCGTCCGAAGAATTTTCGTCCCTTTGGTAGGCAGCCTTACCGCAGAACAGGCTATCGTGGGCGATCTGGCAGAGGCCGGTCAGACAGAAGAGTCCTTCCCAGTTCTTCTGAAAAAGCAAGAGGAAGGGAGGACATCAGTAAAAGCTCCAAGACTGATTTCTGACGGCGAAAGCCAGTCTGTAGGAGGTCGCTTATCCTACTTCTACACCAACTGGGAAAGAATCACTACAGACAGGTGGGTTCTGGATCTAATAAGAGACGGATACTCGCTAGAATTTCTGCACCATCCAAGGGACAGATTTCTGTATCAAAGAGAAGACCCTCGTATAGATCACCTGGTGGACCAATTTCTAAAGAAGGGAGCTTTAGAACGGGTGCCAAGAGGTCAAGAAAAAAAGGGAGTTTACTCCAAATTGTTTCTAGTCCCAAAAGCAAGCGGGGATTGGCGTCTCATTATAGACCTCAGATACCTAAACCATTTTCTAAGAAAAATCCATTTCAAGATGGAAACGTTAAGATCGGTGGTGTCCACACTTCAGCGAAACCAGTTCATGGCCTCCCTGGACTTGGAGGACGCCTACCTGCATGTACCCATAAGATCTTCCTCAAGGAAATTCCTGAGAGCAGCCGTCAGAAGAGCAGGGAAAATCCTGCACTTTCAATTCAGAGCGTTGCCCTTCGGACTGACGTCCGCACCCAGAATTTTTACAAAGATATCAGTGGTAGCAGCGGTGCATCTACGCCTACAGGCCATTCAAGTCTACCCTTACCTGGACGACTGGCTAGTGGCAGCAGCAACGGAGGAACAGTTACAACTTCATCTCCGGACAGTCATCTCGCTTCTCCAGTCCCTCGGTTTCATAATGAGTTGGAAGAAATCTCAGCTCTCCCCAACAACGTCAAAAAGATTCCTGGGGATGGTGATAGACACCCGCTGCATGAAGGTTCTTCTTCCTTCAGACAAGAGTCAGAAGATCAGAGAGGAAGTGAAAACCTTGAGGTCCATTCACAAGCCATCCATACGCAGAGTGATGAAGACCTTGGGCCATCTGACTTCTACCATAGATGCGGTCCCCTGGGCAAAGATCCATATGCAAGACCTTCAATGGAATATAATACAGGCAAGACGCACCAGTCATTGCGATTTGGAGAGAAGAGTCAGCCTAAGACCATCCGTTATTCAGAGTCTGAACTGGTGGTTACAGACGGAGAAGCTCACAGTAGGGAAATCATTTCAGTATCTGTCACCGATAATAATGACCACGGATGCTTCAGCCAGAGGCTGGGGAGCTCATGTGCAGAACAGATGGATCCAAGGGAAATGGTCTCCCCAGAATCTGCGACAGTCCTCGAACTTCAAGGAAATGAAGGCTGTTCTGAAATCGCTAGTCCATTTTCAAACTCTCCTGGAAGGAAAGTCCGTGCTGGTTCGCTCAGACAACCTCTCCACTGTGTTCTATCTGAACAAACAGGGAGGAACGAGGAGCCCGTCCTTGATGAAGTTATGCAAGCGGATTTTCACCTGGGCAGAATCACATCTTGTGCGATTAAGAGCGATTCATATAAGAGGCTGTTACAATATACAAGCGGATCGTCTGAGTCGGATGACAATCAGTCCGAGCGAGTGGGGTTTGAATCCGGTTTACTTCAATCAAATCATAACCAGATGGGTTGTCCAACCTGGGATCTGATGTCCTCCAGACAAAATCGGAAACTCCAGAAGTTCTGTTCCAGGAGCGAACACGAAGGGCCGACAGTAGTAGACGCCTTCTCGATGTCTTGAAGTCGCCTATTTGTTTACCTATTTCCACCAGCACCCCTCATACCGAGGGTTCTACAGAAGATTGCGGTAGAAAGACCCAAAGTAATACTAATAGCACCATTTTGGCCCCGCAGGCCATGGTTTCCTCTTATTCTTCAACTGTCCAAAGGGAATTATTGGAAGCTTCCGAGAGCCCCCGACCTTCTCCTCCAGCAGGGTCTATATCATCAGAACCTAGACAGGTTACACCTCACGGCCTGGATGTTGAGAGAAGCAGATTAGAGGAAGAGGGCCTACCAGCTTCGGTCATTGACACACTAATGAATTCCCGCAAGCGTTCTACCAATGTGAAATATGCCAAAGTATTAAGAACATTCCGGTCCTGGTTGTCTGAGAAAGGTTATACGGAAATAAACATCTCCAGTATTCTTCAGTTCCTTCAAGAAGGATTTGATATGGGCTTAAAGCCAAATACCTTAAAATCCCAGATGACTGCCATTAATATCTTGACAGAGAATAAATATCTGTTCCATCCTCTGATAGTCAGATTCTTCAAAGCCTTGAAGAGGCTAAGACCGGTGATTCACGAACCCTTTCCTGTGTGGAACATATCCCTAGTACTAAGGGGACTCACAAAACCACCCTTTGAACCATTGGAACAGGTGGACATCAGATATCTCTCCTGCAAAGTTCTATTTCTTGTAGCCATTACTTCGGCGAAGAGATTGGGGGAACTACGAGCTCTATCATCCAGACATTCATATATATGAATCCTTCCTGATGGGATATTGATTAGAACCATGCCTTCTTTTCAACCAAAGGTTCCTTCTACTATGAATATTAATAAGGAAACCTTCTTGCCTACATTCTTCCCAAATCCGGCTGATGAAGAACAGGAGCAGTTACATATGCTAGATGTGAGAAGAGCAGTAGAAACCTATTTGCGAAGAACGGAAGAGTTCCGTATAGACGAAATTCTTTTTCTGCTTTATTCTGGACCGAGAAGAGGGCGAACGCCATCCAAGGATTCACTCGCCCGGTGGATAAAGAACACGATTACGAAAACCTACTTGTTAGAAGGGGAAACTCCACCACTTTCCATCAAGGCTCATTCCACAAGATCGACAGCAGCCTCCTGGGCGGAATACGGCAGGTGTCTATACAAGAAATCTGCAGCGCAGCTTCCTGGTCCACGCCTTCCACCTTCGCAAAACATTATCGCCTCGACATCGAGTCCAGGAGCTCAGCCTTTGGCACAGGCATTCTAAGTTCAGTTTCGGTATAATCCCCCCCTTTGGAATCTATAAAAATCCCATTCTGTGCTGCCGAGGACGATAAGGGAAAGTAGAAAATTGGTACCTGGAATTTTACTTTCCTTGAGTCCGAAAGCAGCACAGGCTTACCCTCCCTAAATAAATTGTATTTTTTGTTCTGCAACTGTGTGGATCTATTTTTTAATACAAGGAGCTGTTGCATTCACCAGACCTTATAGACACATTGATTATTTAATTGTCTAATTATTTAATTATTTAAATCTAGGTGGACGGTCCTATGAACAAAAGAGGTCGACGTTAACCCATTCTGTGCTGCCTTCGGACTCAAGGAAAGTAAAATTCCAGGTACCAATTTTCTACTATACAGGACTGTACATGGGGGGCAGTGTAATATACAGGATTACACATGAGTTGCAGTGTAATATACAGGACTATACATAAGGGGGGAGTGTAATATATAGGACTATACATGAGGTGCAGTGTAATATAAAGGACTGTACATGGGGTGCAGTATAATATACAGGACTATACATGGGGTGCAGTATAATATACAGGACTATACATGGGGTGCAGTGTAATATACAGCAGTATACATGGAGTGCAGTGTAATATACAGGACTATAAATGGGGTGCAGTGTAATATACAGGACTATACATGGGGGGCAGTATAATATACAGAACTATACATGGGGTGCAGTGTAACATACATTACTGTACATGGGGTGCAGTGTAATATACAGGATTATACATGAGGTGCAGTGTAATATACAGGACTATACATGAGGTGCAGTGTAATATACAGGACTATACATGGGGTGCAGTACAATATACAGGACTATACATGGGGTGCAGTGTAATATACAGGATTATACATGAGGTGCAGTGTAATATACAGGACTATACATGAGGTGCAGTGTAATATACAGGACTATACATGGGGTGCAGTACAATATACAGGACTATACATGGGGTGCAGTATAATATACAGGACTATACATGAGGTGCAGTGTAATATACAGGACTATACATGGGGTGCAGTATAATATACAGGACTATACATGAGGTGCAGTGTAATATACAGGACTATACATGGGGTGAAGTATAATATACAGGACTATACATGGGGTGCAGTATGATATATAGGGCTATACATGGGGTGAAGTATAATATACAGAACTATTCATGGGTTGCAGTATAATATACGGGACTATACATGAGGGGCAGTATAATATACAGGACTGTACATGGGGTGCAGTATAATATATAGGACTATACATGGGGTGCAGTGTAATATACAGGACTATACATGGGGTGCAGTATAATATACAGGACTATACATGGGGTGCAGTATAATATACAGGACTATACATGGGGTGCAGTGTAATATACAGGACTATACATGGGGTGCAGTGTAATATACAGGACTATACATGGGGTGCAGTATAATATACAGGACTATACATGGGGTGCAGTGTAATATACAGGATTATACATGGGGTGCAGTATAATATACAGGACTATACATGGGGTGCAGTGTAATATACAGCAGTATACATGGAGTGCAGTGTAATATACAGGACTATACATGGGGTGCAGTGTAATATACAGGACTATACATGGGGTGCAGTATAATATACAGGACTATACATGGGGTGCAGTGTAATATACAGGACTATACATGGGGTACAGTGTAATATACAGGACTATACATGGGGGGGTGCAGTATAATATACAGGACTATACATGGGGTGCAGTGTAATATACAGGACTATACATGAGGTGCAGTGCAATATACAGGACTATACATGGGGTGCAGTGTAATATACAGGACTATACATGGGGTGCAGTGTAATATACAGGACTATACATGGGGTGCCAGGGCCAGACTGGGACAAAAAATAGGTCTGGGCATTTTTGACTGAGCAGCCCAATCACATGACCCCCAACAGGCCCCACCCCCTTGCAGTCTAGGGGTGGAGCCAAAACCGGACGCACAATTGAGAGGCAGGGCCAGCCACCAGTAAGATAGGAAGGCTTCAGCCAACACACAAGCTTCTTTGGGGGTCCCCAGGTGACATTAGGGGTTTTAGTACAATCCGACCACCTAATCCGGCAGAAAATGCAAGGAATCGACTGGACACAAAGCACAGCATGCAGCGGTTTATGTCCCGCTGATTCTCTGCATGTTTCACAGATTGTGGCCGCATCTCTGCCGTACCCAATTATAGTTAATGGGGCTGGCGGGCATTCTGTCTGCATCCAGCAGTGCCGGATCCAGTGAATTCTCCGCTGGAACAGCCTGCCAGGATCACTAACGCAGATGTGAAAGTAGCCTAATACAGCGCCCCATACTTCTTATATCCAGTGACGTCTCCTCTGATGTAGATGTTCTCTTTCTTCATCTTTTCCATTCAGACCAGACCACCATGATAATTTCTTTCAGCCATCTCACATCTCTGCAGAGTTTGACAGACATCTTAGTTTCCTACTTTTCCATCATCCTCCAATTAACATCCCATCATGCACCCCCAATACTGAGAAGCTGTGCTCCCCAAAACTATACTGCAAAAAGAACTGTGCTAAGCTTATGCTGTGCCAGGGTGCCCCCAAAGTAATGGTGCTCCCAAAGTCCCAACAATAGTAATTATTTCTTTGCCAGAGTGCATTTAGTAGTAATAGTGCTCCTACAGTGCCCCCAACAGTAATTGTGTCCCACAAGTAATAATGCTCCCATAGTCCCCCAGTTGTAATAAAGCCCACCATAATGCCCCGATAGTAATAATTCTCTTTATAATGTGTGACAGTAGAACCCCCCCCCCCCTTATAATGTGCACCAGTACAAAAAAATGCCCAAAAAATGCCCCGTTGTGTGGCAGTAAAATAAGAAATACCTCCTCTTTGTGCCCCCAGTAGAGCCAATGTCCCCAGAGTGCCCTCATGTGTTCCAATGGCCCGTACTGTGTGCTACTACAAAAAACACTTGCCACCAGTGCCACCAGTTGAGCTTAGGTGCCCATAGTGACCTTAGAATTTGTGCCAGTATAAAATACTCCTATATAGTCCCCCCAGAAGATGCCCCCATAGTGCTCCTTCCCCATCTCCATAGTGCCCTCCATAATGTGGCACTATAAAATGCCCCTATAGACTGCCCCACATAGATCCCCCCATAATGCTCCTTTCCTCCCTTCCCCATAGTGGCATCAAAATGGGTGCCAGTATTAAATGCCCCTATATAATGCCCTCATAGTGCTCTTGTCCCCCACTTCTCCATAGTGCCCACCTATAATGCGTGCCAGTATATAGGGCCCCCAGTAGATGCCCCCATAGTGCTCCTTCCCCTCTTCTCCATAGTGCCCCCCCATAATGTGCCAGTATATAGGGCCCCCATAGTGCTTCCCCTCTTCTCCATAGTGCCCCCGTATTGTGCCAGTATATAGGCACCCACATATTGTGCCAGTATATATGGCCCCATAGTGCTTCCCCTCTTCTCCATAGTGCCGACCCCCCCCATATTGTGCCAGTATATAGGGCCCCCAGTAGATGCCCCATAGTGCTCCTTTTCCTCTTCTCCATAGTGCCCCCCCATAATGGGCCAGTATATAGGGCCCCCATAGTGCTTCCCCTCTTCTCCATAGTGCCCACGTATTGTGCCAGTATATAGGCCCCCCATATTGTGCCAGTATTTATGGCCCCATAGTGCTTCCCCTCTTCTGCATAGTGTCCCCCCCATATTGTGCCAGTATATAGGGCCCCATAGTGCCCCACCCCATATTGTGCCAGTTTATAGGGCCCCATAGTGCTTCCCCTCTTCTCCATAGTGCCCCCCCATATTGTGCCAGTATATAGGGCCCCATAGTGCTTCCCCTCTTCTGCAGTGTCCCCCCCATATTGTGCCAGTATATAGGGCCCCATAGTGCCCCACCCCATATTGTGCCAGTATATAGGGCCCCATAGTGCTTCCCCTCTTCTGCATAGTGTCCCCCCCATATTGTGCCAGTATATAGGGCCACATAGTGCTTCCCCTCTTCTCCATAGTGCCGACCCCCCCCTATATTGTGACAGTATATAGGGCCCATATAAAATTAAATAATAAAAACAATAAACTCATATACTTACCTCCATGCTGCTGTCAGCGATGCAATGCAGGCCTCTTCCGGCCTGTGTCCTGCTCTGTACGGCTCTGTATCAATTTTTAGAGAAAAAATATCCACTAGAACTATTAGAATCTTCGTTAGAAATAGTACGAAAACTTGATCGAAATACCTTCTTTTCAGAGAAATCAGAAGCACCAAAATCTAATACACAAGAAATTGTCAAAATAATATTGCCATTCAACTCACAATACAAAAAGATTAAATACATAATTAATAAACATTGGCATCACATTACCAAAGATAGGACAATAGGACACATATTGCCTAATAAACCCCACATTACCTTCACCAAGGCACCAAATTTGGGTTTATTGGTTGCCCCCACAATTAATAATAAATCCTCAAAAACACCAACTATTCAAAAGTGGATGGGGATGTCAGGTTTTTATAGATGTGGGTCCTGTATGGGATGTAAATTTACTACATTCCCTAAAAAAAACATCGAAGTGAAATCAACTAGTAATAATTATATACATAAAATTTGAGAATTCCTGACGTGCAACACAGAAAGCATAATATACATTATACAATGCCCATGTAGAAAGCAATACGTGGGCAGAACTAAAAGAACCTTGAAAAAACGCATAGCTGAGCATATTGCAAATATCAAAAAGGGATATGATAAACATGCCCTGTCACTTCACTTCAAGACATCACATAATCAGGACCCAAGAGGAATGAGTTTTGCAGCCTTGGAAAAAGCTAATGTACATTGGAGAGGAGGGGACCATATAGGCAAAATGTCTAGGATGGAATCTAGAAAGATTTTTGAATTTAATTCCCTCCTCCCACAGGGATTAAATGCAGAAATGGAGGTATTTGGGTTTTTGTAAAAAGAAGACGACTAATAATAAGCCCCGCTTACTATTTCTATAAATTCAAAATGATCGATTGGATCCTATATAGAAACTCACCAAAATAAATTTTGATCTCTTGTAAATGAATTATACCCTGAAAAAGAAAGAAAAAATCAAAAAAATAAAAAATGTGTTGATATATAGTTTTTACCTAGTTTTTAATAATAAAAACATTTTTAAAAAAAAATTATTTAAAGCAATTTTTTAGGGCAATTTTAATGGTAATCATATATTAACTATATATATATATATACTCATATTTTTTAAAAGGTTTCTCATGGATTAAAACTTTTCTAATATATTGGACTGAACAATAAATTTAATGAGCAAACATGAAAACCGCAGAAGCATGTGCATACCTGCCGGTATTTTTAAAAAATACATATCAAGACACGATCCAAGCAAACCTGTTTGAGAGGTTGTAACATATTAACGCAGTATTAGGCACATATGGGTCTGATACGAACATACACACAAATAAAGAGGTCTATGTGTTTATACTTTGTAGAAATAACCAATCATTAACAAGTAAAATCATAGTTTGTTCACATAGATCGAAACCAACCACCAACACTATGTTTCAACTAGATGAGTTCAGTTCTCAACTATAAGCTCCCATATATACATATAGTCATAATATATGAATATTACCTATTTATATTTTTTCACACATATGGGAGCTTATGGTGGGCTTTATTACAACTGGGGGACTATGGGAGCATTATTACTTGTGGGACACAATTACTGTTGGGGGCACTGTAGGAGCACTATTACTACTAAATGCACTCTGGCAAAGAAATAATTACTATTGTTGGGACTTTGGGAGCACCATTACTTTGGGGGCACCCTGGCACAGCGTCAGCTTAGCACAGTTCTTTTTGCAGTATAGTTTTGGGGAGCACAGCTTCTCAGTATTGGGGGTGCATGATGGGATGTTAATTGGAGGATGATGGAAAAGTAGGAAACTAAGATGTCTGTCAAACTCTGCACAGACGTGAGATGGCTGAAAGAAATCATCATGGTGGTCTGGTCTGAATGGAGAAGATGAAGAAAGAGAACAACTACATATGAGTTTTTATTTTTGAAAATTATTTTAGAATTGTTTAATCAATTTCTTTGAAATACTGATATATTTAAAGGAAACGCATTAAAAACCGCAACAAAATAGAAATCAATAAACAAAAACCGCAACAAAATAAAAATGAATAAACAGATAGTATTTAAATATTTGGATATATAGTTTGATTTTAAGCACATATATTGAAGATATCGTCTAACAGCAATAACTGCATGATTAGACTTCTTTAAAATATAAGTTGTTCAAAAATATAAGAAGTTTAAAAATATAAGATGCATAGAGTTGTTATTTATCTCATAATATTTGTTAAAAAGCCGCATATTTATGAAGTATTGTTATCATTGTTATTATTCCCAATTATATATATTTATGTTATACCATAGAAGATTTTTAAGTAATTTTATATGCAAAAATGCCACAACTAAGGGGTTAAATGATCGGCTAAACCAGTTTTTAGCCTTCAGGTGTTTCATTAAATGACGTAATAGCCCCAAATGGATAAATGGATTTAGCCCTATATAAACAGCCAGACAACAGATGAGACTTGACCACTGAGGAAGGAGTCGTGTTAACTCCGAAACGCGTCTTGTGTACACAAGTCTCTACAGAAGGAAGAAAACCGCAGTATACCATCTGCGTATCTCTATTGAATTTGCAACAAACATCCAAATATATTTCGTAAGGGAACAAAAGTCCTGCCTTGCCCTGCAAAAAGACATCAAGCTACGGCAAATCTCAAGTGGGTCTAATCCTCTATTGACCCCGATACCTAAACGGACTGTTTCTTTTTTCTGCAAGTTCATTACTCACTCTAAAGCTGACCGGAGGTACGATCATCTGCGCTGATAACACGTGGGACGCCACGTTAAGCGCAAAAATACGAATAAACCACCGCTTCTAAACAGTGAGTAACCCGCTATACTTCATCACAGTGTACTAGCAAAGCCACAATCGTGAGATAAAGCTATATCTGTGGAAAAATTATATGTAACATAAACGCAAAGGACAATTACATCTATCTCTTTTTACATCAAGCATAGTGAAATTACTCATATCGGAAGAATCGCAGACAAACCGCGGACCAATACAGAGACTGTACCTTCTATCTTATAGGCTGAGACTCAGTACTATTGAAAGAGACATTACATTCACTACTGAGATCCAGTCTATGTACACATTAACCCTTGGTATTATATTTTAAATCTATATTTTATGTATTTTAGAGTGATTAATTAGGTACCATATTTGTATTATATTTAATAAAAAAATTTAAATTATTGGCTAGTGTTCGGTGTGAATTAGATGTAGATGTGCCCCTCTTATCTATTTGTATAATTGGTATATCACACCAGTAGAAATTATTTGTTCCAATAGCGTTTGTCACTCTGTGTAGATGTGGTAATGCAGTAAAACCGGAAAAAAATGCTGCGCTACCTAAATGCACTATATAGAAAGTATATTATTGGAATATAACACCCCTGCTTCAATCAGTTTTTTGGGGGGCAATTGGTATATCACACCAGTAGAAATGATTTGTTCCAATAGCGATTGTCAATCTGTGTAGATGCGGTAACGCAGCAAAACCGCAAACAAATGCTGCACTACCCAAATGCACTATATAGAAAGTATATTATTGGTATATAACACCCCTCCTTCAATCACTTTTTTAGGGGGCAATTGGTATATCACACCAGTAGAAATTATTTGTTCCAATAGCGCTTGCCACTCTGTGTAGATGCGGTAACGCAGTAAAACCGGAAAAAAATGCTGCGCTACCTAAATGCACTATATAGAAAGTATATTATTGGAATATAACACCCCTGCTTCAATCTGTTTTTTTGGGGGCAACTGGTATATCACACCAGTAGAAATTAATTCTTCCAATAGCGTTTGTCACTCTCTGTAGCTGCGGTAACTCAACAAAACCGCAAACAAATGCTACACTACCCAAATGCATTATGTAGAAAGTATATTATTGGTATATAACACCCCTCCTTCAATCACTTTTTTTGTGGGCAATTGGTAAATCACACCAGTAGAAATTATTTGTTCCAATTGCTTTTTTCACTCTGTGTAGCTGAGGTAACGCAGCAAAACAGCAAACCAATGCTGAACTACCTAAATGCACTATATAGAAAGTATATTATTGGTATATAACACTCCTGCTTCATTCATTTTTTGAGGGAAGGGGGGGGGGGCAACTGGTATATCACACCAGTAGAAAGTATTTGTTCCTAATAGCGTTTGTCACTCTGTGTAGCTGCAGTAACACAGCAAAATCACAAACAAATGCTGCACTACCTAAATGCATTATATAGAAAGTATATTATTGGCATATAGCACCCCTGCTTCAATCACTTTTTTGGTGGGGCAACTTGTATATCACACCAGTACAAATTATTTGTTCCAATAGCTTTTGTCACTCTGTGTAGCTGATGTAATTCAGCAAAACCGCAAACAAATGTTGCACTACCTAAATGTACTATATAGAAAGTATATTATTGGTATATAACACCCCTTCTTCAATCACTTTTTTGGGGGGAAACTGGTATATCACACCAGTAGAAATTATTTGTTCCAATAGCGTTTGTCACTCTGTGTAGCTGCGGTAACGCAACAAAACCACAAACAAATGCTGCACTGCCTAAATGCACTAAATGGAAAGGATATAATTTGTATATAACACCCCTGCTTCAATCAGTTTGTACAGAGGGGCAACTTGTACAGATATACCATCGCTAGCGCTCCCTTCAGAATCGCGGCAGCGCAAAGCGATTTCCAATTCAATTAGCAAACCCGAATCGCGTAAATAGCCATTGAGAAAATTCAGGGTGCAATGTTGGTTTGTGAACGCCAGATGGCGCATGGAACTACAGTCAGTTAGTTCCCGTGCGCTATATAGTGTCTCTGTACACACTGATGCCTTGTGCTCCAGGGCACTAGCAGTGAAAGGGTCTCCAGCAGGAATCCTGTGCCCTGGAGAGCTGGAAGAGCCATGACCTGTGACCACCAGCCTCACACACTGCACATCATAAGGAGGACTAATGACAGCACATCCTAAGGCTGGCAGACACACACTACACACGGGGAAAGTCGGTGCAGCACTGGTAGATCACTGCAAACACAATCCTCGTATTTTTATGAATTAAAAATGAATAATTTGATTTTTAATTATGAATAATTAAAAAAACAGAGGCGCTGAACTGAACCATAGAAAGTACCATACAGAACTGTAAATAACCGATCTCACCACTTCATCCCCTGAGCAAATAATTGAATGCTAGTAGAAAGGGGATTAAAAGGTTAATTGACAGGAGGCCAGTGGGGCGCTGCTCAACACCTAATGTCATTGTATTTAATTAATATAAAAAAAAATTGCAGCATCTCTGTATCCTAATAACAGTAATCTGCCATTTTCTTCACTGCCAGGTCTTTTTATAGCTCTGCATCGCTCAATACAGAATATTTAGCCAATCACATTCTAGTTCACATGGTCATGGGAACCAATCACAGGCCGGTTCTCTGGCAATCCAGCTTAATTGGTGATGACAGCTTGTCAAAACAATTATGTCATATTGGTTAACAAGGTATTTAACCTTAATTTCCTTGAGAACCGGCCTGTGATTGGTTCCCATGACCGTGCTATAAAAAGACCTGGCAGTGAAGAAAATGGCAGATTACTGTAGGATACAGAGATGCTGCCATTTTTTTTATATTAATTAAATACAATGACATTAGGTGTTGACCAGCGCCCCACTGGCCTCCTGTCGATTAACCTTTTAATCCCCTTTCTACTAGCATTTTTCAGTAGTAAAATTTAATATATATATGTGTATATACATGTGTGTATATATGTGTATATATGTGTGTGTGTCTGTGTATACATGCATGTATGTATGTATATATATGTTTGTGCGTGTATATAAATATATATATATATATTATTATTATTTATATTATAATATAACTTGTAATATATTTTTATATTTGCAAAAAATGCATTGCCAGTTATCAATAATATCAGTTTTTACATTTCTTTGAAGTCATGCATTGCGATTGGTAGTGGAACTATGTGTATACACAATATACTGCTACACTGGATATAAATATAACATAAAACACTTCTGAGGACTTAAGCTTATATTAGCAAATAGAATGTTAGTCAGTTCCTGCAAAGAGCCTTTGTTCTGCTAAAGAAAGTACTGTATGCACTACTCCCTTTTTTTTCTTGGAGAGCAATAGATACCTGAATATATACATGTAATTACAAACATATAATATATATATATATATATATATATATAAATACATGTATACACAGACACAAACATATATACACATATATGCATACATGTATATCAAATGAACTTTACTGGGGCTCTGAATAGGGTTGCATCCCCCTCCCCCTACAGGGATCTTGCTGTCTGTGAATTAGATTGCACGCTATCTCTCTACACGCCCTGCCCTCCCATTCACTGAAAGCCCAGAGACAAAAGGAACTCCCTGTTTGGGGGAAGGGGGGTATTGTCTGCAGGCTGAAAGTGCAGGTTATTTTCCTGCTGGAGACCCTTTCACTGCTGGTGCCTTTCACTGCGCTTCTGGTTGGTTTAATTATTCATAAATGAATCCTGAAAATGGGGCAAATTTGGAATGGCGATCAGTCTACAGTACTATAGAGCATCTGCAGTACAGTATAGGTACTGACATTTCCTTTAAATTATTTATTTTCCCAATGAATTAGATGTACAGTATTTTTATGAATAAAAATGAATAATTTGATTTTTAATTATGAACTAGAATGTAATTGGCTGAATATTCTGTATTGAGCCCAACTGGCCTCCTGCCGATTAACCTTTTAATCCCCTTTCTATTAGCATTCAATTATTTGCTCAGGGGATGAAGTGGTGAGATCAGTTATTTACAGTTTATTTCAGAGCCCCAGTAAAGTACATTTTTCAGTAGTAAAATTTAATATATATATATATGTGTATATACATGTGTGTATATATGTGTGTGTGTGTGTCTGTGTATACATGCATGTATGTATATATATGTTTGTGCGTGTATATAAATATATGTGTATATATATATATATATATATATATATATTTTATTTATGTATATACAGTACAGACCAAAAGTTTGGACACACCTTCTCATTCAAAGAGTTTTCTATATTTTCATGACTATGAAAATTGTAGATTCACACTGAAGGCATCAAAACTATGAATTAACACATGTGGAATTATATACATAACAAACAAGTGTGAAACAACTGAAAATATGTCATATTCTAGGTTCTTCAAAGTAGCCACCTTTTGCTTTGATTACTGCTTTGCACACTCTTGGCATTCTCTTGATGAGCTTCAAGAGGTAGTCCCCTGAGATGGTTTTCACTTCACAGGTGTGCCCTGTCAGGTTTAATAAGTGGGATTTCTTGCCTTATAAATGGGGTTGGGACCATCAGTTGCGTTGAGGAGAAGTCAGGTGGATACACAGCTGATAGTCCTACTGAATAGACTGTTAGAATTTGTATTATGGCAAGAAAAAAGCAGCTAAGTAAAGAAAAACGAGTGGCCATCATTACTTTAAGAAATGAAGGTCAGTCAGTCAGCCGAAAAATTGGGAAAACTTTGAACGTAAGGGCTATTTGACCATGAAGGAGAGTGATGGGGTGCTGCGCCAGATGACCTGGCCTCCACAGTCACCGGACCAGAACCCAATCGAGATGGTTTGGGGTGAGCTGGACCGCAGAGTGAAGGCAAAAGGGCCAACAAGTGCTAAGCATCTCTGGGAACTCCTTCAAGACTGTTGGAAGACCATTTCAGGGGACTACCTCTTGAAGTTTATCAAGAGAATGCCAAGAGTGTGCAAAGCAGTAATCAAAGCAAAAGGTGGCTACTTTGAAGAACCTAGAATATGACATATTTTCAGTTGTTTCACACTTGTTTGTTATGTATATAATTCCACATGTGTTAATTCATAGATTTGATGCCTTCAGTGTGAATCTACAATTTTCATAGTCATGAAAATAAAGAAAACGCTTTGAATGAGAAGGTGTGTCCAAACTTTTGGTCTGTACTGTATATATATATATATATATATATATATTTATTTATTATAATTATATTATTATTATTATTTATATTATAATATAACTTGTAATATATTTTTATATTTGCAAAAAATGCATTGCTAGTTATCAATAATATCAGTTTTTACATTTCTATGAAGTCATGCATTGCGATTTGGTAGTGGAACTATGTATATACACAATATACTGCTGCACTGGATATAAATATAACATAAAATACTTCTGAGGACTTAAGCTTATATTAGCAAATCGAATTTTAGTCAGTTCCTGTAAAGAGCCTTTGTTCTGCTAAAGAAAGTACTGTACGCACTACTCCCTTTTTTTTCTTGGAGAGCAATAGATACCTGAATATATACATGTAATTACAAACATAATATATATATATATATATATATATATATATATATAAATACATGTATACACATACACACACATATATACACATATATGCATACATGTATATCAAATTAACTTTACTGGGACTCTGAATAGGGTTGCATCCCCCTCCCCCTACAGGGATCTTGCTGTCTGTGAATTAGATCGCAAGCTATCTCTCTACACACTGATGCCCTGCCCTCCCATTCACTGAAAGCCCGGAGACAAAAGGAACTCCCTGTTTGGGGGAAGGGGGGTATTGTCTGCAGGCTGAAAGTACAGGTTATTTTCCTGCTGGAGACCCTTTCACTGCTGGTGCCTTTCACTGCGCTTCTGGTTATACTGCCGCTCAGCGCGAGGTACTGTAGAACTGTGATGGAAGCAAGGGGATGAAAGGGTTAATGGGCCTTATGACAGGATGTCAGGGGGACGCTCCAGAACATCCAGGGTAAATAAATAAATAAAAAAAGGACAGTATCTCTGCCTCCCAAAAAATGTAGACTGCCATTTTCTTTTCTGACTGGTCCTTATATAAATAAATCAATAAAATATATGTAAATGTATGTAAATAGGAAAAATGCAAAAATAATAATTAAAAAATTAATGCAAGTTTTTCCACATATAAAAATATTGGGTTGCTCAACCAGGAGTAATAATGGATAGGTGCACTGCTAAAAGACTCACCCAATCTAGTTGTAAATAAATAAATAAATAAATAATAGCAGGCAACACTTACAAGTGGAGTACGTGTTTATTAACTAAAATCAGGACAATAGCTAAAATAATGACCAGCAATAAAAAATAGCAATGAATAAAAAATAGCAATAGATATAAAATAGTGATAGATCCAGGAGCATACACAAACAAATAAATTAATATCCCATAAATAGGTCCTTCACTAACTGCCTGCTGTCTCTGTTATATGACAAATTACATTAAAAGATCGAAGCGCTGACATTAATAGTTACTTACCAACTACTGCCACCTTGTCTATACTGCAACAAATTGCTGTGAATTAGTATACATACACTGCTCAAAAAAATAAAGGGAACACTTAAACAACACAATGTAACTCCAAGTCAATCACACTTCTGTGAAATCAAACTGTCCACTTAGGAAGCAACACTGAGTGACAATCAATTTCACATGCTGTTGTGCAAATGGGATAGACAACAGGTGGAAATTATAGGCAATTAGCAAGACACCCCCAATAAAGAAGTGGTTCTGCAGGTGGTGACCACAGACCACTGCTCAGTTCCTATGCTTCCTGGCTGATGTTTTGGTCACTTTTGAATGCTGGCGGTGCTTTCACTCTAGTGGTAGCATGAGACGGAGTCTACAACCCACACAAGTGGCTCAGGTAGTGCAGCTTATCCAGGATGGCACATCAATGCGAGCTGTGGCAAGAAGGTTTGCTGTGTCTGTCAGCGTAGTGTCCAGAGCATGGAGGCGCTACCAGGAGACAGGCCAGTACATCAGGAGACGTATGAGGGCAACAACCCAGCAGCAGGACCGCTACCTCCGCCTTTGTGCAAGGAGGAACAGGAGGAGCACTGCCAGAGCCCTGCAAAATGACCTCCAGCAGGCCACAAATATGCATGTGTCTGCTCAAACGGTCAGAAACACACTCCATGAGGGTGATATGAGGGCCTGACGTCCACAGGTGGGGGTTGTGCTTACAGCCCAACACCGTGCAGGACGTTTGGCATTTGCCAGAGAACACCAAGATTGGCAAATTCACCACTGGTGCCCTGTGCTCTTCACAGATGAAAGCAGGTTCACACTGAGCACATGTGACAGACGTGACAGAGTCTGGAGACGCCTGCAACATCCTCCAGCATGACCGGTTTGGCATTGGGTCAGTAATGGTGTGGGGTGGCATTTTTTTGGAGGGCAGCACAGCCCTCCATGTGCTCGCCAGAGGTAGCCTGACTGCCATTAGGTACCGAGATGAGATCCTCAGACCCCTTGTGAGACCATATGCTGGTGCGATTGGCCCTGGGTTCCTCCTAATGCAAGACAATGCTAGACATCATGTGGCTTGAGTGTGTCAGCAGTTCCTGCAAGACGAAGGCATTGATGCTATGGACTGGCCCGCCCGTTCCCCAGACCTGAATCCAATTGAGCACATCTGGGACATCATCTCTCGCTCTATCCACCAACGTCACGTTGCACCACAGACTGTCCAGGAGTTGGCAGATGCTTTAGTCCAGGTCTGGGAGGAGATCCCTCAGGAGACCGTCCGCCACCTAATCAGGAGCATGCACAGGCGTTGTAGGGAGGTCATACAGGCACGTGGAGGCCACACACACTACTGAGCCTCATTTTGACTTGTTTTAAGGATATTACATCAAAGTTGGATCAGCCTGTAGTGTGTTTTTCCACTTTAATTTTGAGTGTGACTCCAAATCCAGACCTCCATGGGTTGAAAAATTTGATTTCCATTTTTTCATTTTTGTGTGATTTTGTTGTCAACACATTCAACTATGTAAAGAACAAAGTATTTCAGAAGAATATTTAATTAACTCAGATCTAGGATGTGTTATTTTTGTGTTCCCTTTATTTTTTTGAGCAGTGTATATATATATATATATATATATATATATATTCTCTATTCTCCTATTCTATGCTGCTACAATTATATTAGAATATGGAAGTGAACTGAACTTGTCTTATTCCCCTCTGTGAATTGGAACACTATCTAACTCAGGTGCTGCAACATAAACTATGATATTTATGGGATATTAATTTATTTGTTTGTGTATGCTCCTGGATCTATCACTATTTTTAATTTATTGCTATTTTTTATTCATTGCTATTTTTTATTGCTGGTCATTATTTTAGCTATTTTCCTGATTTTAGTTAATAAACACGTACTCCACTTGTAAGGCCCGTGCTTCCACTCCTACTAGTACCCCACTTCCCCTGACGAAGCCACACAGTGGCGAAACATGTCGGGAGGGGTATTACAGTGTAGCGCTTAACTTTTAGACAGTTTTGCAGCAAGGAGTTTCATTGTAGCTAATGAAGCAGCTTAGGGCAAGTTAGAATCGCTGTGTGAATAGTGGATGGGTATATAGGGAATTAGTAAACAGCCGCGACTGGAATTACTGGCAGAATATAGGGTTAATATAGCAGTATAAGCTAATCTCAGCTAATGGAGTGGAAGCACGCAGAGGTCAGTGCGATACATTAAGGTTGCAAATACATACAAAAGGATCGACTAATGATGTACATTGCAGTATTATACCTCAGAATTGCTGACTACACTACCTGCGCCTGACTCTGGTGAACAGCTGATATGTGTGTAGGGCTCGCAAAGCTGGCCACTCACAGATAGACTGCTGGGTAGAGATGTCCCGAACTACTCGCCGGCGAACATCGCTTGTTCACATTCGCCTCGGCGGGCGAACATATGCGATGTTCGGTCCGCCCCCTATACGTCATCATTGAGCAAACTTTGACCCTGTACCTCACAGTCAGCAGACACATTCCAGCCAATCAGCAGCATACCCTCCCTCCCAGACCCTCCCACCTCCTATCAAAGAGCAAGGACAGCATCCATCTTAGATTCATTCGGAAGCTGCAGTGTTAGTGAGAGGAGGGACATTGCAGCTGCTGCTGATTTAATAGGGAAATTGATAACTAGGCCAGTGTATTCAGTGTCCACTACAGTCCTCAAAGACTCATCTGATCTGCTGTAAGGACAGCGTTCTGACAGCACCCCAAAAAGCCCTTTTTATGGCTAGTACATCAGTCTGTTTTTTTTTTCTTTCTCTGTAATCTAATTGCAGTTGTCGGCCAGCGTGTGTGTCAGGCCCACAGGGTGTACTGTGCCCACTACTGCCAGTGCCACCACTCATATCTGGTGTCACAGTAGCTTGCATTAAAAAAATAAAATAAAATTTCCACTGTAATCTAATCGCAGTTGCCTGCAAGCGTGTGTGTCAGGCCTACAGCGTGTACTGTGCCCACTACTGCCAGTGCCTAGTGCCACCACTCATATCTGGTGTCACAGTAGCTTGCATTTAAAAATAAAAAACAATTTTTTCACTGTAATATAATTGCAGTTGCCTGCAAGCGTGTGTGTCAGGCCTACAGCGTGTACTGTGCCCACTACTGCCAGTGCCCATTTGCACCACTCATATCTGGTGTCACAGTAGCTTGCATTTAAAAATAAAAAACAATTTTTTCTCTGTAATCTAATTGCAGTTGCCTGCAAGCGTGTGTGTCAGGCCTACAGCGTGTACTGTGCCTACTACTGCCAGTGCCCAGTTGCACCACTCATATCTGGTGTCACAGTAGCTTGCACGCATAGTACAACTAATCGGAAAAAAAATGACAGGCAGTGGCAGGCCACCCCGCAGGGGCCGTCGTGGTCGTGGTGCTGTGATTTCCTTTGGCCCTAGAATAATGCCCAGTGTTCAGAGGCCACGTACCATGAACTCGAAAAGTTCTGAGGACATAGTTGACTGGCTTACACAGGACACCCAATCTTCTACAGCTTCCGCTCTGAACCTTGACGCACCATCCTCCTCCAGCTCAGCTTCGGGCACCTCTCAAGTTACCACTCGCCCGCCTGCCGCCACCACCAACACTAGCACCACAGCTGCTTCACTTGATCTGACAGAGGAGTTATTTACACATCAGTTGGAAGAAATGAGTGATGCGCAACCATTATTGCCAGAGGATGTAGATAACAGGGATATGTCTCAGTCAGGCAGCATTACACACATGGACGTACAGTGTGATGATGATGATGTTGTACCCGCTGCTGCTTCCTTTGCTGAGTTGTCAGATACAAGTGAAGCAGTTGATGATGACGATGTGTCCGTGGATGTCACGTGGGTGCCCGCTCGAAGAGAAGAACAGGGGGAAAGTTCAGATGGGGAGACAGAGAGGAGGAGGAGACGAGTTGGAAGCAGGGGGAGGTCGTCACAAGGAGCTAGTGGCACAGTCAGACAGCATGTATCGGCACCCGGGGTCAGCCAGACAGCACACCAATCAACGCATGCTGTTGCCACCACCAGAATGCCGTCATTGCAAAGCTCAGCAGTGTGGCATTTTTTTTGTGTGTCTGCCTCTGATAACAGCGATGCCATTTGCAACCTGTGCCAAAAGAAACTGAGTCGTGGGAAGTCCAACAGCCACCTAGGTACAACTGCTTTGCGAAGGCACATGATCTCACATCAAAAACGCCTATGGGATCAACACATGATGAGTACAAGCAGCACAGAAACTCAAAGCCACCATCCTCCTCCTGGTCCAGCATCTTCAGCCACATCAACCACTGCTGTCCTCCTTGCCCCCTCTCAACCATCCGCCACTCCACCTCTCACCTACAGCAGTTCCTGCTCATCTGCCCAAAGTCAGGTGTCTGTCAAGGAAATGTTTGAGCGTAAGAAGCCAATGTCACAGAGTCACCCCCTTGCCCAGCGTCTGACAGCTGGCTTGTAGGAACTCTTAGCCCGCCAGCTTTTACCATACAAACTGGTGGAGTCTGAGGCCTTCAAAATATGTGTAGCTATTGGGACACCGCAGTGGAAGGTACCCGGCCGAAATTTCTTCTCACAAAAGGCAATCCCCAACCTGTACTCTATTGTGTAAAAGGAAGTCATGGCATGTCTGGCACACAGTGTTGGGGCAAGGGTCCATCTGACCACTGATACCTGGTCTGCAAAGCACGGTCAGGGCAGGTATATCACGTACACTGTGCATTGGGTAAACCTGCTGACGGCTTCCAAGCATGGAATGCGTGGCTCTGCAGAGGAGTTGGTGACACCGCCACGACTTGTAGGCAGGCCTGCTGCCACCTCCTCTACTCCTCCTACTCCATCCTCTTCGCTAACCTCCTCGGCTGAGTCCTCTTCTGCTGCTGCGTCTTGCTCCACATCAACTGCACCCCCCAGCTCCCCAGGGGCTATTCCACATCTCGGATATGACAGTGTCACGCCGTCTTGGGGTTGACTTGCCTGAAAGCAGAGAGTCACACCGGACCAGCACTCCTGTCCGCCCTGAACGCACAGGTGGATCGGTGGCTGACTTCGCACCAACTGGAGATCGGCAAAGTGGGGTGTGACAACGGAAGCAATTTGTTGGCGGCATTGAATTTGGGCAAGTTGACACATGTGCCATGCATGGCACATGTGTTGAATCTGATCGTACAACGCTTTGTGCATAAGTACCCAGGCTTACAGGACGTCCTCAAGCAGGCCAGGAAGGTGTGTGGCCATTTCAGGCGTTCCTACATGGCCATGGCGCACTTTTCAGATATTCAGCGGCGAAAAAACATGCCAGTGAGGCGCTTGATTTGCGACACGTTGGAATTCAACACTCCTAATGTTCGACCGCCTGCTCCAACAAGAAAAAGCCGTCAACGAGTATTTGTATGACCGGGGTGCTAGGACAGCCTCTGCGGAGCTGGGTATTTTTTTGCCATGTTACTGGACGCTCATGCGCAATGCCTGTAGGCTCATGCGTCCTTTTGAGGAGGGGACAAACCTAGTCAGTCGCACCGAAGGCACCATCAGCGACATCATCCCATTTGTTTTCTTCCTGGAGCGTGCCCTGCGAAGAGTGCTGGATCAGCCTGTAGATGAGCTTGAAGAGGAAGAGGAAGAGTTGTGGTCACCATCACCACCAGAAACAGCCTTATCAGCATCGCTTGCTGGACCTGCGGCAATGCTGGAAGAGGAGTCTGAGGAAGAGGAGTCAGAGGAGGAATGTGGCTTTGAGGAGGAGAAAGACCAACCACAGCAGGCATCCCAGGGTGCTCGTTTTCACCTATCTGGTACCCGTGGTGTTGTACGTGGCTGGGGGGAAGAACAGACCTTCAATGAGATCAGTGAGGACGAGGAATGGGACATGAGTAGCTCGGCATCCAACCTTGTGCAAATGGGGTCTTTTATGCTGTCATGCCTGTTGAGGGACCCTCGTATAAAAAGGCTGAAGGAGAACGACCTGTACTGGGTGGCCACGCTACTAGACCTTCAGTATAAGCAGAAAGTGGCTGAAATGTTACCAAATTACCGGAAGTCGGAAAGGATGCAGCAGTTACAAAACAAGTTAAAAAGTATGCTTTACACAGCGTATAAGGGTGATGTCACAGCACAACGGAAATCTAACAGGGGAAGAGGTGAAAGTAATCCTCCTCCTACCACGACCACGCTGGCAAGGACAGGACTCTTTACAGACATGTTGTTGATGGAGGACATGTAGAGATTTTTAAGTCCTACGCATCGCCACAGCCCTTCGGGGTCAATCCTCAGAGAACGACAGGTAGCAGACTACCTCGCCTTAATTGCCGATATCGACACTCTGAGGAGCGATGAACGACTTGACTACTGGGTGTGCAGGCTTGACCTGTGGCCTGAGCTATCCCAATTTGCGATAGAACTTCTGGCCTGCCCCGCTTCAAGTGTCCTGTCAGAAAGGACCTTCAGCGCAGCAGGAGGTATTGTCACTGAGAAGAGAAGTCGCCTATGTCAAAAAAGTCTAGATTACCTCACCTTTATTAAGATGAATGAGGCATAGATCCCGAAGGGACTGACAGTGGGGGATGCATTTAAGTAAAAAAGGCCTGATGAGATGCCTTGGGCTATAAAATGGTCCACACTTCTCCGCCACCAACTAGGGTTCAAGCCGCAATGTTTTAGTGCACTTTCTGCCTGGAAAACATCAATTTTTCCGGCCCAATACCTAATTTTTCAGGCATGTGTACATGACTAATTTTTCTGGCCTCTGGTGCTGCACTGTGGCTGCAAAAACAAAAAAAGGTACACACATGTCTCAATTCCTTTTCGTGATCGTTACCTTGTTGTGGTGAAGGGGCTTGCGTATCACAATGAAGCCATCACCTCTATGAGTCTGTTGGCAATGGCAATGTTGGCACACCCCAGATGAGATAAGGTCGTTGCTTCATTGTGAACAGACCAAAAGCGATCGGCTGGATAATTTTGCATAGAAAAAACATTAATTTTCTTTGTGATCATCTAAGGTGATCATTAAAGCCTACTAGGCCAACAATGGGCCCACACTGCAGAATCATTGTTTCCTGGGTCACTTAACTGTCACTGAACTACCTCAGCACGACCGTAGGCTTTGAAAAACCACCATCGACTGTAATCTCCCAAACGTGCGCACAAGCACAGTCATCACTACACCAAGATTGACGCATAGAGGAATAAAATTTATGAGTGTCATGAGTGTGTGAACTATTGACAACTCTTTGCGGTTGTCTAAACTCTATTTCATACACGTCCCCTGATAGGGGACGTAACAGGGATTAAACTGATAGGAATAGTACTACTTAACATACCACTCATATCTGGTAGCACAGTAAATTGCACGGTGCACGCGCAGTGCCCCAAATTGGAAGTAAGAGGACCAACCAAGCATCTTTTTCCATCTCCCGGTTCCTAAAATCTATTCCATACACCGGCCCCTGATAGGGGACGTAACAGGGATTAAACTGATAGGAATAGTACTACTTAACATACCACTCATATCGGGTAGCACAGTACATTGCACGGCGCACGCGCCGTGCCCCAAATTGGAAGTAAGAGGACCGACCAAGCATCTTTTTCCATCTCCCCGTTCCTAAAATCTATTCCATTCACCACATCGGCCCCTGATAGGGGACAAAACAGAGATTAAACTGGTAAAAACAGACTTTTTTAATAAAAAAAAGAAGAGGACAGCCTCTGCGGAGCTGGGTATTTTTTGGCCGCGTTACTGAACGCTCATGCACAATGGCTGAAGGCTCATGCGTCCTTTTGCGGAGGTGACAGACCTGGTCAGTCAAATCCAAGGCAACATCATCGACCTCATCCCATATGCGTTTTTTCTGGAGCGTGCCTTGCGAAGAGTGCTGGATCAGGCTGTAGATGAGCATGAAGAGGAAGAGTTGTGGTCACCATCACCACCAGAAGCAGCCTTGTCGTCGTCGATTGCTGGACCTGCGGAAACGCAGAGAGAGGAGTCTGAAGAAGAGGAGTCAGAGGAGGAAGGTGGCTTTGAGGAGGTCGAAGACCAACCAGGCGTCCCAGGGGGCTTGTTGTCACCTTTCGGGGACCCTTGGTGTTGTACGTGGCTGGGTGGAGGAAGAGACCTTCAATGACGTCAGTGAGGACAAGGAACGGGACATGGCTAGCTTGGTATCCAACCTTGTGCAAATTGGGAGTTTGTGGTTGTGCAAATGGACTGTTTGCGGTGGTTTGCGGTGCGTTAAACGAGGAGTTTGGTCTGTCATAGTTTGGTCTGTCACTGTGAAGCGGGCGTAACCCTTACACTACCTGATCGATACAACATCATACCTGATGTTTTAAAGCACGTTATTCCAAACAATTTAGGAATGTTAGGTGATTTATGCCCTTTATGGATTAAAACCCGACTCTGCGTCAACTACGTAATTTTACATGGGAGTTTTGCCATGGATCCCCCTCCGGCATGCCACATTCCAGGTGTTCGTCCCCTTGAAACAACTTTTCCATCACTATTGTGGCCAGAAAGAGTCCCTGTGGGTTTTAAAATTCGCCTGCCTATTGAAGTCTATGGCGGTTCGCCCGATTCGCCCGTTCCCGAACATTTGCGGAAATTCGCGAACGGAATATTTTATGTTCGCGACATCTCTACTGCTGGGTTGATCGAATATAGTAAAATACCCATATCCCTGCCAGACTCAATTTTGGCACAGTACGGTAATGCAATATATCTATCCTCACTAACTATTGACATCAACCTGTCTGCCACAGAAATATTAATATAATACCTGAATAGGTGTCTATAATTACTGACTAAGGGGACAGGATCCCTTGGTTGTCGCTGGTAATTACTAGCAGCTACTAGTTCAGTAGATATAAAACCCTGCTGCACACTGACAATTTTAAACATATTTTTTTCTATTACACTTATGTTTTAAGAATGATGAAATAAAGATATATATTTTAATATTAGATAGAGACCTCTAAAGGAATTTGGTTTGGTCTATTGACCATGGTATACATTGATTATAATATCCCGAGGGTCCATATGAGGGTTTAGGATTATATACCATATACAGTAGTGTTAAACAGACTCCCTCACTTGTTCACAAATAGCCAAACATGTGATAATGAAGGGCGGCATTAGCATATGAATTGCAATTTGCTTCTAAATACCTTCAGTGTATAGGGGATAAGAAAGTTATTAGAGAATGTCCCAATTTCAAGTAATAGGATAGTTTGCTTCAAGTATGTCAGATACACAATCAATATTATTGCATTCATCAGTTTTTTTTTATCCTTTAAGTGTATATTGTTTTGTATCTTGATGCAGTTTTCCATATTTATTTTTATTTATTATTTGTTTTTCTCTGAAGTAGTGGATACAGAGTGTATTTATTAGCTATGTTCCTATAGTGGCTGAATGTTAATACAGTATTTATATTATATATAAATTTACATATAGTATAATTAGTGTAATATTGTATAATTATTTATTCCATGATCCATATGAGGTATGGTGATTTAGATATAGTGTATTGTACAGTATAATGGACATATATAGATATAGATAGAAAGATAGATAACCTCTGTATTAAAAAATAATTATACAATATTACACTAATTATACTATATGTAAATTTATATATAATATAAATATATAAAATATATTTATATATAATAAATCATTATAGCAGCAATGCTGTATATATTGGTCTATTTTTGCCTATAAACTTTTGGTGTATTTTAAAACTTACCCAGCGCTGCAGCTGTATTGATTTATTTATTTTTGTTTTTCATGTAACAATATTATTTGTTTTAATGGTGTAAGTGTTAACATCATAATTCATATTAGGTTTCCATTGCGCAATTGTGGAGAAAGAGATCCAACATTAAGAATAGCAATAATAGGTGTGGGAATTGTCCTGGCAGAAGGGGGGGGGGGGGGGGGGGTTGGTGGGGGGTGCCGTCAAGGAGGAAATGATCAAAAGGATTTGCTAAATACAAATGTATCCATACTGTACATGTTGTTTTTCGATACTGTATTAACTAGAGGTGGGACGAATCCAAATTTTTTTAAATCCAAATCCGAAAAGGTTCTCGAATATATTGAATATATCGATTATATCGAATCTTTCGAATCTCGAATCCTACGAATCCTGTACATAATTGTGTGAACGGTGTAAAAAACAAAGTCAGACCGCGTCAGTTTGTCTGAACCTCCACCTCCCAGTCACGGTCGCACCCTATATGACCGCGATCGTTACGCCCCTTCTCCTATCACTACAGAACATACAGGGTAATACAGCGCCACATACCTCTTACATCCAGTGACGTCTCCTTTGATGTACATGTTCTCTTTCCTCATCTTCTCCTTTCAGACCTTCAGACCAGACCACCATTTTTCAGCCATTTTTCGTCTCTGCAGTTTGACAAAAAAAAAATCTTAGTTTACTACTTTTCCATCATCCTCCCATCTTCTGGACAAATGATCCTAACACCCCCAATACTGTTCCGCTGTGCTCCCCAATACTATACTGCAGAAACAGATAATACCCCTGATAATACTAGTACCACACAGACCCCCCATATAAAATACCCCTTCTTTGTGGCCTCAGTAGATGCCCCTATAGTGCCCCCCAATAATGTGCCAATAAGAAGTGGCCCCACAGTGCCACCCAATAATGTGCCAGTAAGTGTCCCCATAGATGCCCCCCTAATCATGTGGCAGTATCAAATGCCTCTCTCCTCCCCCCATGTGCCAGTATCAAGTGCGGAGTGCCTCTCTCCTCCCCCCCATGTGCCGGTATCATAGTGCCATCTCCCCCCCAATGTGCCAGTATCATAGTGCCATCTCCCCCACAATGTGCCAGTATCATAGTGCCACCCCCCAATGTGCCAGTATTATAGTGCCATCTCCCCCCATAATGTGCCAGTATCATAGTGCCATCTCCCCCCCCAATGTGCCAGTATTATAGTGCCATCTCCCCCCATAATGTGCCAGTATCATAGTGCCATCTCCCCCATAATGTGCCAGTATCATAGTGCCATCTCCCCTCATAATGTGCCAGTATCATAGTGCCTCCCCCCCAATGTGCCAGTAGTATAAGTGCCATCTCCCCCCATAATGTGCCAGTGTCATAGTGCCTCACCCCAATGTGCCAGTAGTATCATAGTGCCATCTCCCCCCATAATGTGCCAGTATCATAGTGCCTCCCCCCCCAATGTGCCAGTAGTATCATAGTGCCTCTCACCTCTCCCCCTCTCCAATGTGCCGGTAACAGATAATAAAAAAAAAACACTTTTACTTACCTCCGCTGCGATGCAGGCCTCTTCTGGCCTGTGTCCTGCGCTGTACGGCTCAGGCGGCGCGATGACGTCATCGCGCCGCCTGTAACGGCCTCTGATAGGCTGCGGGCCTTGTGCCGGCAGCCTATCAGAGGAACAGGGAAAGGAAACGCCTCTCCCTCCCCTGTCGCAGCAGCGAAGCACTCATCTTCTAGAGTGCCCTGCCGCCGCCACCTCCAGTCTGGGAACCACCGGGATTTGTCGGATTCGTATCCGGTAAATTACGTCGGGATTCCAGTCCACGAATCCCACGAATCCAGCAAGATTTGAGGGATTCGTGGATTCGATGAATCCCCCGTCCCATCTCTAGTATTAACATTCAGCGACTAAAGGAACATAGCTAATAAATACACTCTGTATCCACTACATTATATATCTGTATACTGTACACTGCTCCATTACATATCTGTATACAACACTTCATTATATATCTGTACACACCGCTCTATTATATATCTGTATACAGTAGACCGCAAAAAATCTGGTACAATGTATCACCAGGTGTTATCCAAATCGAATCCACTTGTATCACAGATCTAAAGACATAATGGAGCGGTGTATACAGATATATTATAGAGCTGCATATGCAAATATATAGTCTAATATTCTCGATGTACTGAATCATAATTGTGATCGATACATAAATATATGAATATACAGTTAGTCCATTGTACAGTAGTTTATTATTTTTATTAATTTTTAACCCCTCCAGCCCTATTTTTAACCCCTCCAGCCCCTCCTCGCTCATGTGAAAGGGGCCTTAGATCCTAATGTAGCCATACTGAGAGTGGGGGGTAGGGTGTAAAGTAACACCATATACAGTAATATATATTTGTACTGTATGTATTTTTATTTTATTTAATTAGGCGATTAGGCTATCTTTCTATGCTTATTTTTATTTTATTTTTTGAAATTTTTAATCATTAGGAGTATGTTATCTCACAGTGCTATTTGTTAAATAAACTTAGATGCAAGACCAGCAGAAGGTGTGCACACCAAAAAGTTTTACTTTTAGATCGATAAATAGATAGATAGCTTAATAATATCATACTTGGTTTGGATTGCACCAGTATGATATTAATAAGTGCTATAGCTGGGTTATATTACTGCCTGTGTAATTTTAACATATTCTTATATGTACTGAACATATTTTTAAATAAAAAAATACATACAGTACAAATATGTTTTCTATACCATAGATATCAATATCCTCTGTAGTAGCATGTCCTTTGTACAGGAGTTTCCTTGGTGAACAATGAATAGGAAATTTGGGGGATGGGTGCGCGCATTGTACGGCAACTGGGTTAATGAAAATTCAATGCCACAGTCTTTGTACTCCTTCCTCCTCTTTTCTGCCTACCTATCTATGTACATTATACTGTACAAAACACTATATCTAATTCACACTTTTATTAGTCTTGTAATCTCCAGTGTACTGTATATACTATCTGATAATTAATGTTGATTTATTGATATCTATGGTATAGAAACATATTTGTACTGTATGTATTTTTTTTATTTAAAAAATATGTTCAGTACATATAAGAATATGTTAAAATTACACAGGCAGTAATATAACCCAGCTATAGCGCTTATTAATATCATACTGATGCAATCCAAACCAAGTATGATATTATTAAGCTATCTACCGTATTTATCGATCTAAAAGTAAAACTTTTTGGTGTGCACACCCTTTGCTGGTCTTGCATCTAAGTTTATTTAACAAATAGCACTGTGAGATAACATACTACTAATGATTAAAATTAAAAATAAAAAAATAAAAAATAAGCATAAAAAGATAGCCTAATCGCCTAATTAAATAAAAAAAAATACATACAGTACAAATAGGTTTTCTATACCATAGATATCAATAAATAAACATTATTTATCGCTAAAATGGCAAATACATAAATGCAGTTCAGTACCTATCTCCCCACATCCTTGTTATTTATAAGTACATGTATTGCATGAGGATCACACGTAAAATAGGTGCTGTGAGTTCAGCAAGGATCCAAAGTCTCTATTAAGTTGAAATAAAGTGTATTCACAGTGTCCCACACTAACAAACAGGTAGGTATCAGAAAAATGTGGGCTGGATCGGGTCATATCTCATGTCCATAGCAAAACCCATATATACGGGTCAATAAAAAACAAAAGGACAGTATTTTGGCTTTAAACATAAAGGGGACTGCCATTTTCTTTTCTGGCTGGTTCCCCGGAGGGGTGTTTTCATTGGCTGAAGGAGTCACATGACCTCCTCTGGCCATTCACATTACTAAAAATAGGTTTCATTCATAGAATACTGAATAGGCAGCCAATAGAATACATTTTGAAACCAGTGTTTTGACAACCTGTTATCAGCAATTAACCTTAATTACCTGGGGACTGTCCCTGATTGGCTCTCGTGACCGTGGGAAAATGTATCCCATTGGCTGCAGTATTCTATGAATGAAACCTAGTGTTATTAATGTGAATGGCCATTAGGACTCCGCCTGGCATAGCATTACCATGGCAAAACTAAAATGAGCAAAATGTCAAAAATGAAAAGATTGATTCACCCAGACGCAATTATCCTTTAAAAGTGATTGATTGAGGTGCTGCAGTTGGGTGATTTATTTTGCATCCCATATACATAATTCAAGTAGTGGAGCGGAGTAATTTATCAATCTAGTCGAGGCTGGAGGTGAGGCGCTGTATATGTTTGTTTTAATAAAAAGGCTCAGGCGGCTCCACTTCCAAGGACCTCCCCGGACTGCGTCTCTATATCGCATAAGGCTTTTTTATTTTACTCATTTCGTAGAAAAGTTTAAGCTAAGGGGGGGGGGGTGCACTTTTGAACGCTTTGGGCTGCCGTTCTGCTTTTGAAAGTACCAAAGCTGGCAGAGATCACCGAGCTGAGTTTGTCCTTTACACTTTTACATAGTCACTCGATTCGCTGCAGCTCTGCTACATCTGTGAGCAAGTATTACCCTCCTTCTTAACCTTAAAACACTGCCGATACCATATAATATATCATGATGATAGTGAAACGGGTAAGGGTTACAGTATATCCAGATTCGAATACTACTGCTTCATTTTGTACTTTGGCTCAACACTGCCATCTACTGGCCATGTTATGTAATGCTATTGTGAAGAAGAGAAAATCGTGTTTCGTTTGTAACTATATGCAAAAAAGAGGAGCGCTAACGATGTTGCATCTGTATATCACACCAGTAGAAATTATTTGTTCTAATAGCATTTTTCACTCTGTAGCTGCGGTAATGAAGCAAAACCGCAATCAAATGCTGCACTACCCAAATGCACTATATAGAAAGTATATTATTGGTATACAACACCCCTGCTTCAATCAGTTTTTTTGGGGGGGCAATTGGTATATCACACCAGTTGAAATTATTTGTTCCAATAGCGTTTGTCACTCTTTGTAGCTGCAGTATCGCAGCAGAACCGTACACAACTTCTGCACAATACAAATGCCCTATAATATACTTTCTATGTTAGAAAGTATATTATTAGTATATTACACCCCTTAGTAGGGGAAGGGATGCAAATGAGCTCTTAACAAGCTCTGCCTCTTATGCCACCAGCTGTAAGGCAGCTATCCTATAAGTCAATGTTCAGCTCTTAAAATAAGCTTTGAGACACGACTTGGATATTAAATAAGCAGTGGCGTAGCTATAGGGGTCGCAGCGGTCGCAATTGCGACTGGGCCCCTAAGTCAGGGGGGCCCACGGGGCCCCCTCAAGCTAGGAGAACGCGGCCCCCAGCTGATAAATGAGTGAAATCAGATTCACAGGGGGCGGAGCGGAGGCGAGGCCGTGCGTGACTTGCACTGTGCAGGGCAGGCTAAGGGAGGAGTGGGGAGGAGTGGGGAGTAGTGGGGAGGAGTGAGGAGGGAGGGGAGCTGCTTCAGTTGAGGTCGGAAGACGAAAGAGGAAGCTGTGTGCAGCGGTGCTGGCTGCCAGTGACTGTGCGAGTGACTCACTGTCTGATCTGACTGACTCTGTCTCCTCTCCTGGCTGAGAGCTCCCCTCCTCCTATCCTGAGCCTGCGACGAGTGCGACTGCGCCGCTGCCTGACTCCTGTCTGCTGAGGTGAGAGTGGCTGGACGGACCATCCGACTGGACCGGGGTCCTGGTGGTCCGGTTCAGACCAGTCTAAGTGTCTGTGACTGTCCCTACTCCCTCCCTGAGTGAGTCCGGGGGCCATAACCGGCCTGGTGGGAGCGCCGGTGCGGTGGCGGTGACATAGATAGTGATAACTTAAGCCCAGCAGCCCCAGACCAGACCAGTCAATACCCGTCCCGTCCCCCTCCTTTAGGAAACAAATATCAGTCAGTACTACTACTCTCATCAGATGTGACTGCAGGCAGCACAGCAGCAGGCCAGAAGCGATCGATTAGCCAGGATTAATGTGCACAACCTGGGTGGGAGGCCACCCTTACCCTGGCCTGGCCCTAGGCAAGTGACAGACTGCCCCCCCCCCCTTCAATCTTAGGCAAGTGACAAACCCAGCTCTGCTACATCTACAATGAGCAACTACAACAAATGTAATGCCAAACTGCAGTTTCATGGGTCCAGTGGAAGCTATCCAAGGCATCACATAGAGGAACTGCAGTTTGGCATTACATTTGTTGTAGTTGCTCATTGTAGATGTAGCAGGCTGAGTTTGTCACTTGCCTAATAATGAGGGGGTCAGTTTGTCACTTTCCTAAGGGAGGCCTCCCACTGTGCACATTAATCCTGGCTGATCGATCGCTGCTGCTCTCACATCTGATGAGAGATTTCCTAAGGGGGTATTGACTGGCATTAGGGACGGGCTGGTGGATGAGGGCAGCCACCCGGTCCTGCCTATTGATCACCTAGTTTGCACTTAGCTATGCCAGGGAGTCCCTGATGTATTAACTGACCAATAACATGGAGATCCCAGTGCCAGCTGCCTTGCTGGTGGACGATTGGCATATACTTCTGCTGTGGCCCACAGCAGAAGTATATGCCAATGCCCTTATATGACAGACTAAGGGTACTTTTACACTTGCGGCAGGACGGATCCGGCAGGCTGTTCAGCCTGTCGGATCCGTCCTGCCGCAAGTGTGAAACTACTTGCAAGTGTGAAACTGCTCATGGCGGTGGGAGATCTAGGATGGGTGTTTGGGTGGGAGCTCTGGAAGAGGTGGTGGGAGGCCCGATAGATATGTAGGGGCTGGGGGGGGGGGCATAATTTTTTTTGCTATGGGGCCCATGCATTTCTAGCTACGCCCCTGTAAATAAGCCAGCACCTCATCTGCAGACAGCTGTTTCAGGGTAATTGCCCCTCATCAGTGCAGACCAGAGAGTACTGGCTTAACTGGGTGAGAGGCCTGTGTCCAGGTAAGGGGGAACTAACTCTCCTTAGGGAGAGAGCACCTTAATCAGTGTGAGGAGACTTATAGGCCATAGATGCTCCTCTAGAATTCTGGGAGGGAAGGGATGCAAATGAACTCTTAACAAGCTCTGCCTCTAATGCCACCAGATGTAAGGCAGCTATCCTTTAAGTCAGGCATGGCCAACCTGAGGCTCTCCAGCTGTTGCAAAACTACAACTCCCACCATGCTTAGACTGCCTAAAGCTATCAGCCTGCAGCAGGGCATGGTGGGAGTTGTAGTTTTACAACAGCTGGAGAGCCGCAGGTTGGCCATGCCTGCTATAAGTCAATGTTCAGCTCTTAAAATAAGCCTTGAGACATGACTTGAATATTAAATAAGCCAGCACCTCATCTGCAGACAGCTGTTTCAGGGTGATTTCCCCTCATCAGTGCCGAGCAGAGAGTTAGTTCCCCCTTAGCAGAACACAGGCCTCTCACCCAGTTAAGCCAGTACTCTCTGCTCTGCACTGATGAGGGGCAATCACCCCTAAAAATCTGTCTGCAAATGAGGTGCTGGCTTATTTAATATCCAAGTCAAGAGCTCATTTGCATCCCTTCCCTCCCAGAATTCTAGAGGAGCATGTATGGCCTATAAGTCTCCTCACACTGATTAAGGTGCTCTCTCCCTAAGGAGACTTAGTTTCCCCCTTACCCCTTAGTAAGTCACGCCTATCGATAGCACACCTATACCAGTCCTTAAAAGGACTTTTGTGGCCCTATTAGCTAGTGTTTGGTGTCCATGAGCTGAAACATCTCAATTGGCTGTCCTGTACCACCTGATGGATGTGTCATGGGTCAAAGTTCTTCACAATGTAAAAGAATATGGCGCCGTGGACACTGCCATATGTTCTCCCATCCGGCGAACCACAAAACGACCGCCGTGCGAACCGCAAGACCATCTCTAATCACAATAAGTTAAGAAATTTGAGTTTGGAGTTAGAATGTTAACTCTGCTATATTGATATCTCAGTGTGGTAATAATATAGTACAGGGATGCTCAACCTGCGGCCCTCCAGATGTTTTAAACTACAACTCCCACCATGCCCTGCTGTAGACTGATATCTATAGGCTTTATGGGCATGCTGGTAGTTGTAGTTTTGCAACAGCAGAGGGCCGCAGGTTGGGCTTCCTTGCTATGGTACATTGAGTATATGATATGTAGAGGCTAGGACACAACTCTGCCCTCAGCATGTCTAGCCCTTTCAATCAAGGGAAAGGGGGAATATTCAGAGCACAGGAGGTGTTACAAAGCAGTGCTCAAAGGATTAAGCCCCGACTTCTAGTGCTCAAAATTCTAATTTGCATATGAATAAAAACACTGATTTCTCTGCAGCTGTTTAGCATACAGACTACAGACAAAAAATATATTGTTTTAATCAGCATTATGAGCCTTACCAGCCAGTATCTCTGGCTTAATAGTGTTGATCCTGGTGAAAGAGCCGCTTTAAGTGAGTACTGTGGCCTCTTTCTTGGCTCGCGAGGTTGTGTCTTAACTCATATGGTCTTTGTTTAACTCAATCCCATTCAGCTGAATCGGATTGAGCTGCAACCCCAGCACAGCTGTTATTCAATGAATGGCCTTGTGTTTGGCATACTATGATAAGTCCACAGTGCTTGCTCAAGCCATGTGGCCCTTTCAAACAGCTGATTGGTGTGGTTCAAAATTTGGAGACATTGGGGGCGGACCTAGCGCCGGAGCCGAGCGGTCATGTGAAGCGCTGCTCTCCTGTTGATTTTACCCTCAAAGCCTGTTTAAACAGCCCTACTGGTTTCTAAAATGGTCAAGATAGGTAGCCAAAAGACATCTGATCAAGCAGGTCAAGCCCGTTCCTTCCAGTCAGCCCGGCGAAATGGATCGTTTTATTAAAAAAGCGGCGGCTGCTGCAGTGAGCAGGGAACCTAAGATGGCGCCCGGCACCGCGAGAAGCGGCGACTCCAGATCAGCCAGAGAGGCAGCTGACACGGAAGGGGTAAGAGATGTCTCCCCTGACCCTGACAGCCTCCCCATTTCCCAATCCTACATCAAAGAGGCACTTCTGGATACCTTGGGACCCCTTAGACTGGATCTTGCTTCTATTAAAGAAGATGTCCGGCACATAGGCAGGCGGGTGGAGGCCCTGGATGAGAACCAGGCGGCCATCATTACCCACCAGACCGAAGCTGTTAACAGCCTATCTGAATGCCAGAACCACCTTAACTCCTTGTACTTAGCAATCGAGGAGCAGGAAAATAGAGGCAGGAGAAACAACCTGTTTGGGAGTCTGTATCCCCAGTAGATGTCCCTCATGCTGTTATACAAATCTGCCTCCAAATCCTGGGACCAGAATCGGTACATGAAGTGATCATTGAAAGGGCACACAGAGTCCTTCACCCTAAACCGCAAGCCTCAGAACCCCCACGGGACGTGATTTGCAAGTTCCTGCACTTCCCAGTCAAGGAGGCCATATTATCCGGAGCCAGACAAGCAGAACCGCTGAAATGGGAAAATAGCACTATTGCCGTATACCAAGACCTAGCACAGTCTACTCTGAAGAAACGCAGATCCTTGAAGCCATTAACGGAGTGGCTACGTCAGCATAACATCGCTTACCGTTGGTCTTTTCCGTTTGTACTGTCGTTCCTCCATGACGGTCGTCGCGTCGCCATTTCTTCCTATTGCGACTTAGAGAAAGCATATGCTCACCTGAAAATCTCCCCTCTGGAGAATTGGGAGATAGTCCAGAACCTATCATCTCTGACGTCTCTGCCTGCTGTGTCGCCCTGGGAGACCCTGCGCACCCCAAGATCCCAGAAAGTCAAGAGGGGATACCTGGTGTCTACCCCAAAGAGACTTTCTCTATCAGATAAATGAATAGCTTTACTTTCTCAGGCCCCTGACCTCTTCAATCCAGTAGTATTAGCTACTGAGGGTTCTATCTACCTAACTATATGATATTATATCTAAACCGCCCTCATTATCATTGTGTTTAGTACTAACCTACATGCACAGTAATTCTATTTTTGAGCTTAGTTATAAGCTCTTGTTGAGTTCTTTGTTACTTGTTCTTACTTTTTCTTATTGTCACAGGTATATCTCATCCATGCTTATATCTATCCATCCAACAGAAGTTTTATGCCCATGGCAACAAAGCTTCTAAGTACATGATTCGGAGGATAAAACAGAGGAGGGAGTCCCGATTTGTCCAGAGCATCAAATCCCCACAAGGTGCCTCCCTATTTAAATCAGAGGACATTGCCGAACAATTTAAACTTTTTTACAAGTCTTTATACGATCTTCCCCCACATGAACTCAGATACTCCCCCGAGGAAAAAGCACCTTTAGCCAAAAGCTTCCTGGATTCCCTTTCACTCCCCACCCTAACCCCTTCCCAGAAAGAGCTTCTTGTCAGACCTTTTTCTTCCCAGGAATTAGAAACGGCTATAAAAACAACCCCTAAAGGGAAATGCCCAGGCCCAGATGGTCTCCCGATACTTTATTACTCCTCCTTTAAGAATATTCTTACCCCCTATCTACTCCCAATCTATAACTCTTCTTTAGAAGGGTCCCCCATTTCCACTGACATGACAAGGGCAACTATCACTATAATCCCTAAAGATGGGAAAGACCCCACTTCCTGTTCCAATTATCGCCCCATCTCCCTGCTCAATGTTGACCTAAAACTCCTAGCTAAAATGCTCGCCCTCCGCCTGAATAAACTCCTTCCCACATTAATCCATCCAGACCAAGTGGGCTTTGTCAAGGGACGTGAAGGCAAGGACAATACCACAAAAGTCCTAAATTCCCTTTACTATGCCTCCCACAAACATACTCCCTTGATCCTGATTGGCACGGACGCTGAGAAAGCGTTTGACAGAATTGATTGGCCTTACATCCGCTTTACTTTACAAAAATTCCAGATCCCAGACTCTTTCATCAACTCAATTTTCTCGATGTATGCTCAATCCTCAGCGTCCGTGTCAGTTAATGGAATCCTCTCATCTAGCTTCCCAATCAGGAACGGGACCAGACAGGGCTGCCCCCTTTCCCCCCTTATTTTTGTCCTCGTCATAGAAACCCTCTTACAAGCGTTGAGGCAGGAGGAAAATATTCAGGGCTTACGAGTAGAGTGTATAGAATTCAAACTAGCTGCCTTCGCAGACGACCTCCTAATAATCACGACTAACCCTTATAAGTCTATGCCCATCATCCTCTCACTATTGAACCAATTTGGATCCTTATCTAATTTTAAAGTTAATCCCATCAAATCTCAGGTCTTACACATGGGACTCCCCCACACAACCTTTGCTTCCCTCAAGACTTCCACCCCCTTTAACTGGGACACCCAACAATTGACATATTTGGGTGTCAAGCTTACTTCCCTTTTATCTGACCTTTACGCTCTAAACTATAAACCCCTTTTGTCTTCCATTATTGCTCAATTGGGCTCATTAAATTTCCCTTTTTTATCATGGTTTGGAAGGAAGAACTTGCTTATGTCCCTAGTTATGCCAAGACTCACATACCTAATGCAGACTCTCCCTATAGAATTGCCTAACTCCTTTTTCAGCCTTTTAAACAAACATATCCGTAAATTCATTTGGCAAGGTAAAGCCCCTCGCATCTCCTTCTCTACACTCTCCAAGCCAAAGAAGGTCGGTGGGATAGGACTACCAGACCCCGAAACATACTTGAGATCCATCCATCTATCCAGGATAGTTGATTGGATTAGGTCTCCCTCCACCAAGTCATAGATTACTTTGGAAAACTCTTTTTTAAATACTCACCTCCGAGCCCTACTGCTGTCGGGTAAACCCCTCCCCACACTATGCCTTATCCCTAATTCGATGATTAGGAACACTTTCAAAACTTGGAACTGGTTTTCAACTAGGGTAAGTTCCATATCCCTTCCCTCCCCTTTATTGCTCACTAGAGACATAGTCTCCCTAGCCCCTAGAGAGCTTAGGGATGGCTTTCCCCTCTCTCTACGTTTTTCTACCATCCCCATAGAGAAGCTAATAAATTCAGATGGGACATTACTTTCTGATCAAAAACTATGCGAACTCCTCCAAACAAAACACTGTAATCCCATCCCACTGAAATTTCTCAAATCAGAAACCCTCTCCTCCCTTAAAAACACCCCATCCCACAAAGAACTCCACTGGTTCGAAAAATTGTTAAGCACCACTTTATATCCCTCCAAACTCATCTCTACAATTTACAGAAATCTGAAATCTGTAGCTTCTGAACCTAAACCTGCAATAGTGGGACTATGGGAGAAGGATCTACAACAGTCCCTATCAGATTCGGAAGTCTCCTCCATGATGATTGCTCCGCACAGGATCTCCAGATGTACTCGAACACAGGAGAACAGTTACAAGATACTATCCCGCTGGTACAAGACTCCAGATAAAACGTGTCTTTACAACAAAAACTCCCTAAATATTTGTTGGAGATGTAAAACAGAAAAAGGCTCCTACTTACACATCTGGTGGTCCTGCAGCTTGATCAAACCATGGTGGGAAGAAATAGTGAAAAATATAAACAAAATCTGTCAAACTGCTATCACTTGTACACCAGAATAAACTTTCCTTTCCCTGGGGCTCCAGAAAATCCCCAAAAACAAAGCCTCGCTTTTCTCCCTTATGTTGGGAGCAGCCAGGTTACTCCTTCCAAGATTCTGGCTTTCCTCTGACATCCCTAGCCTTGAGAACTGGTATGCTAAGATAGACCAGATCTATAGGATGGAAGAGATTTCCCACTGGGAGCTTAGAACGAGATCTGTCTTTTTGAATGTATGGAACCCCTGGAAGAAGTTCAGAGGTTACTCTTGAACCTCTTAAGAAAATTGCCTACTCTCTTACCTCTGCCTAATTAACCCCTCCCCCCTCCCCCTTCCTACTTCCTTTTTTAATTAACCACTTATCACTACTGTCCTATTTGATGCAGCTATGCGAACAAGCCATGTACCTGTATTTTCTACAACTTGTAATAGTCATAACAATTACACTCTACCATGTATATGTCTATGCAATACTTGTGATAGTTATACCTGTATTGTTCCCTGTTTTTTTCATATATGTCTTTTATGAAAATAAAAAATTATCAATATAAAAAAAAAAAAGAAAAATTTGGAGACATTTGTTTTTTCCACTGCTCATAGTAGGGCTTATTGGAAAGAGGCAAGCAACCATGGGCCAACAGATCATATTTTACACAAAGAAAACTTGCATAAATTATTGCTGAGATCTATGCCTGCTCATAACTGTTTCAGTATGAATGGAAAAGCAATATACAATACATGCTAATAGCTGCACCAGTCAAACGTCCTTTCATCAAAGCTGTACTAGAGCAAAGTTATGAAAAACAGGATACATACATTCCCAACCACCCACTTCCCTTCCCCCAAAGTGCTGCCATATCCGGGGAAAAAAAAAATGAATAAGCGTGAGGCTTTTCAATTCTTCTTTCACCCATTCCATGCTGCCCAAACCCTGAGCCATTTATCGTATGAACCTCTCTGCCTATACAAAATGGCTTTGTAATCTCTGATTTTATTAACTAGTTTCAGCCACTGGTTGACATGAGGCGGGGTAGCTGCGAACCAGGACCTGGAGATCAGGAGACGGGCCACAAGCATCGCCTTAATCAAAAGGCACTGCTCTGGCTTCTGGCAATTTAGAACAGAAAGATCCCCGAGGATCCATAACTGAGGCTGGCGAGGGAGCACCATCTGCAGTCACCGCACAAGAAATTCTTGTATTGCTCCCCAATAACCGTCTAAAAGGGGGTAATCCCAAAACAGATGAAGATAGTCTGAATTCGACCTCCCACAACGCATACAGTTGGAGTTATCTCGTGGTCCACGCCTCTGGAGCCACAGCGGGGTTACGTAAATCCTGTGCATAATATTAAACTGAACAACTATGTGATTAAAACTAAAAGAAACCGAACCCATATTGTTCAATACACTTTCCCAAGATAAATTAGGGTAAGTGAGTCTCCAGGACTCTCCACGCGAAAGACAATCCAGAAAGCGTGCCCTAATTAAGTGTATGTAGCAATAAGCTATCTTAGCCTTAACGTAATTCTTTTTCCTTATTAGGCTGTGCAGAAAACTCAACGTGTCTATACTTAGTAAAGTTTTATCCACGATACTACAAAGTGCTAATCGTAACTGAAAATATCTAAACCAAACTATTTCTCCTTTGTTTTCCTTCTGCACGATCTCCTGAAGAGAGAGGATCCGACCATCACCAACTACTTGCGCTATGTAGTGTATATTCTTAGACTTCCAGTACTGCTGGCAATCGGGGTTACCCAGCAATGGAAGTCTTTGATTTTGCCATAGTGGAGTGCAAACAAATGAGGATGTGATAGAAAGCCAGCTCTTGATCAGTTTCCAGGCCCTGGTGACAAGCTTAACAAAGCCTCTAAACTCCTGTCTCCGAGTCATTAAGCATCCTGACTCTAATAAGGTAAAGAAGCCAAGAAAACCAAATTGGTCCACCAGTTTTTTGCATAAGGGGCTGGTCTCCTACTCATAAAAAAAACATAATTGAGACGCAATAAAATATCCCCTGAAACTCGGAAGGTTCAAGCCCCCCTGTTCCAGCGGCATTGAAAAATAATCCAGTTTCAGCCTTACCCGCTTCCTCCCCCATAGCAAGTCATTAATCATCTTCTCTATCAATTTAAAGAATTTATCCTCTATCCAAACCAGGGAATTTTGGAGAACATAAAGCAGTTGGGGAAGAACAATCATTTTCACCAGGGATACCCTATCTCCTCTCGAAAGGGTGAACCGATGCCATATTTTAATTTTAGATCTAATCTTCATAATGGCGTAAATTAAGTTGAACATAATCCTGAACCTTAGCGGAAACGTTTATCCCCAAGTACTTCATGGAGTCCTCAACCCCCAGGTCCAGTGGTAGATTCTCCAGTGATACTTGTGGCTTATCTATAGGAAGGAGGGTAGTTTTGGACCAATTTACCTCCAGGCCCGAAAACCTGGAGTACAGTTCTACAATCTCCATAACTTTTGGCAGGGTGATATTGGTCTGTTGCATAAAAAAAAGAATATCATCTGCATACAAAGAAATCCGGTCATAATCTCCTGCGATTCCAAATCCAAGAACCCCCGAGTCCTGTCTGATTTTTATGGCCAAAGGCTCAATGTAAATGTTAATAACTTTGTAAGTGTTGGTTGAATAAAATAAAAATTATAAAAATTAAAAAAAACTGTACTAGAGCTGTTTGGTACCCCCATTCTAGTCAATGAGGGGTCTCTTAATTGTTGGGGCCCTTGCAATCTGTGAATAGATTATAAATGTGCTTGATTTCATAACTCCTTCAAAAATTTAACTACTTAATACACCATAGGTGTAAAGAAGGTAAAATTATAATCTTTTTTACCACTTTTTTGAATGTTGAGAATTTAGAGACAATGAATCCTTTTGTTTTTAATAATGTAGATATGTCTACTCTAGGGATTATAAGATACTATTACAAAATTGTTACCTTCAAGCAGGTGATAAATCATTCACAGAATGACAATATAGTGTTGTAATATGATCTTGATTGACGTTAGCACTTGCTGGTTGAATCTATAATTTAGCAATATTTGCTCATTTGTATGAAATCCTGTGATATACATCACATAAATTAATATTTAATTGACATATTTATTGTCATCTTCACAGGATCCTTTGGGATTTTCACGATAAGCACACTAATCCTTAATACAAAAATATCTAAACATAAAACTGTTGTACATTACCAGCTGATATTTCCTTAGTGTATCAGTCATACTAATCATTTAATATTTATGTTTAGAATGCCATTATGTTGTGATATTGTTATGTCAAAACAGTTTAAATGGTTTAAAATAAATAGCTAAGCTAAAATAAAGCAAGAGTACTTAAAGTAAACTTAGTGACTAACTTTGTACGCAACTTTATATAAATCAATAATACAGGTCAATAAAAAGACAGCAGGATTGTTAGTGATGCATGGTGAGCGTCTGACGTAGAACGCTAAGCTTCGCCCCCTCGCTTCCGGAACCGGCCACATGGAGGATCTTATGAGGGCCGGCTGCGTTCCCTTGGTGTAGGGCTGCAAGGAGGTAGCGGATCCAGCCCGGAGCCACAGGAGTTATGGGAGTAAAGGTGGGAGCCATTGTGTGCAAACTCCTTACCTGAAGATTAAGGATTGACTGGTGCGATCCAGTATTTGAGGTATCCAGCGGTGCAGGGGGGAGTCTGCTGCAGAGGAGGGGGAGCAGGAGAGGACATAAGCCCAATTGTGAGTGGGCTTAGCAGGGGAAAGCTGGTGTTTCCATGGTTGGAAGGAGAGGAGGGGAAAGGAGAAGCAAGCTATGGTAGTTTGAGGTTACTGTTACTGTTGTGTATGCTAGCTGCCCTGCACGCTAGCACACCTGAGAAGGAGGTGTGATGGGGCTGAAAGGAGACCTGTGGGGGAACAAGGAGGTATAAGAAGCAGAGTAGAAGTGAAGGTGTATGTCTAACCCAAAAAAAATTGAGCATAGATAATTGGGAAATAGTCAAAAAGAGATGAGGGATCAACAAATAGAGAAGCCCAGGCCTCTATGTTTTTTAAAAGGGTGAACTATTATATAGAAGGGAGATGTCTGGAAGGGTATTAGCAAATGTAATCAAAATAAAAAAAGACTATAACGATATACGCCAATTAAGAATGATCAAGGACAAGTCGTTAAAGATCCAAAAATGATAGTGGATGTGTTTACGGAGTATTATCCTGTTATAGGAGGGGATCTGTGGATGGCACTGTTATGGGGAGGGGAATTTGTGGATGACACTGCTATGGGGGGATCTATGGATGACACTAATATAGCATCTTATGCTATATGTTGTCATCCACAGATCCACCACATGACAGTGTCATCCACAGATCCCCCTTCCCATAAACAGTGCCATCCTGAGATCCCCCTTCCTATAACAGTGCCATCTACAGATCCCCCTCCCCGCCGCTCCACAGGAGAATAAATTTATAAACTGTAATCCGTAACTTTAACTTTAAATCAGCGCTTAATCTCTTTACTACCTTACTCTCAGCTCCGGTAAAGGCAGTGGGGTGGCGCTCACTCACTGACATCACGAGCCTGCACCGCCTAGTGGGAGAGGCAGGCGTGTGACATCAGTGAGTGAGCACCGCCCCGCACTGCTGTTACCGGAGCTGAGAGTAAGGTAGTAATGAGATGAGTGCTGATTTAAAGTTAAAGTTACGGATTACAGTTTATAAATGTATTCTCCTGTGAGCGGCGGGGCCCTGTATATTCTAACCCCCCAGGGGTTAGAATATACCATCGGATCTGAGTATACCCGGCGTATAAGACGACCACCGACTTTTGAAAATAATTTCTAGTGTTAGAAAGTCATCTTACACGCTGGAAAATACAGTACTCGACTGTGGTTAAACCTTTCACGGACATGACTAGTAAAGGTTTGGATGTCTCAGTCTGGTCTGATGAGGCATTACAAGTAGTGTTGAGCGAGCATGCTCCGCCGAACACCAGTTCGGCTTGAGCATCGCGATGCTCCGCACATCGCAGTGTTTGGCTGAATACCTTGTGCGCTCGAGCGCGATGCTCAAGTCAGTGTATTAAAATCCAATTTATCCTCTATTTGTGAAAAGTTTCTACCATGATTTGAACTCACATCCTTTTACATTAGAGGCAAGGACTTTAACCACTCAGCTTTAAAGCAGAATGATAAACTGTGTCAGAAAAACCTCATAGTAGCATGTCATGTAGTAAGTATTCCTATACAGCAGAAGTATAATTTCATATTTCACTGCAGTTTAACATGTAGCTGTATAGCGTAGTGGTTAAGATTCTTGGCTCTAATTTAGAAGGTTGCGAATTCAAATCCCGGCTGAAACTTTCACAACAATCTGGCTTACCTAGAGTCGGCTAAGTGACTGAACCAAAGGCAGACCAGATGGTCGTTGCTTTTTACCACATTTTATTTCATTGTCACCTATCGCCCTGGGGTTAAGAACGTCAAGGCTGATGTTTTGTCGCTTAGCTTTCCTGGGGGGGGGGGGGATTCGGAAGATCCTGGTCCGATATTGTCTGAAGGGATAGTCATATCCGCCCTATACCCCGACCTTGAGGCAGAGGTGTTGGAGGCCCAGGGAGATACACCAGATTCTTTCCCTCCTGGGAAGTTGTTTGTTCCTTCTGAATTAGATGACAAGGTGTTCGAGGAACATCACTATAAAGTTCTCACAGGATATCCTGGGAGCATATCCACTGTCGATCTCATCTCTCGTAGATTCTGGTGGCTGGGGGTTGCGTAAGTGTGTTGAGGACTATGTGTCTGCTTGTAGTACTTGTGTACGTGCTAAGGTGACACTTACTCGGCCTTACGGATCTTTACATCTGTTGCCCATCCCGACCTTGGACTCATTTATCCATGGATTTTTATCACAGATTTACCGAATTCTTCAGGAAAAACTGTGATTCTGGTGGTTGTTGATCGCTTTAGTAAAATGGCACACTTTATAGCAATGCCTGGTCTACCTAATGGTAAAACTCTTGCACAAGTGTTTGTCGATAACATCGGGAAATTACATAGTATTCCTTCAGATGTTGTGTCTGATATGGCGACTCAGTTTGTTTCCAAATTCTGAAAGGTGTTCTGTACTCGTCTGGGGGTACAATTGTCCTTCTCTTCGGCCTTTGACCCTCAGTCGAACGGACAGACTAAACTTACTAGAATCTGGAGACTTACTTGAAATGTTTTGTCTCAGAGAATCAGGAGGAGTGGTCTTCATTTCTGTCTTTATCCGAATTTGCCATAAATAACTGTAGACAAGAGTCCACTGATAAGTCGCTATTTTTGGAGGCATATGGAATCCACCCACAATTTGGCACATTTTCTGGTACTGAGACTTCTGGTATACCTGAAAAGGAACGATTTTCCTCTGCTTTGTCATCTATTTGGTAGAAAATTCTAGATAATCTGAAAAAGATGGGCAACAAGTATAAACGTATGGCTGACAAGAGATGTATGAATGGTCCGGACCTGAGAGTGAGTGATTCTGTGTGACTGTCCACAAGAAACATTAAGTTGAAAGTACCTTCTTGGACGTTGGGCCCAAGGATTATTGGTCCATATAATCACTGCATTATTAACCCAATAACCTTTCGTCTTGATCTTCCTCAGGCTTTGAAGATTCATAATGTGTTCCATAAGTCGTTGATGCAGAGATATGTCGAACCTGTCGAACCGTCTTCCTTGCCTCCCGCTCCTGGTGGATTGTAATCTGGAACTTCAGATCGCCAGGATAGTGGACTGCCAAGTTCTTCGTAGACCCCTTCAGTACCTCGTTCACTGGAAGGGTTACGGACCAGAGGAGAGGATGTGGGTTCCAGAGGCCGACGTTAATGCTAGTCGGCTTGTGAAAGCCTTTCACAGAGCTCATCCGGATAAAGTCGGTTCTAGGTGTCCGAAGGCCATCCGTAGAAGAGGGGGTACTAGTATGGCTTCAAATGTGACAGGTGTCAGAATATCTAATAGACTGGCTGCACGTGATGTGATCTGACAGCCCTTTGGTTTCACTTGTTTTCAGTGTTGTTGTTGGTAATGACCACACCTCTTGTCTCAGGTGTAGCTTAGTGGTCATTCCAACTTCTCTATTTAGTCTGGCTTCACCCATCATGCGATGCAGTTGATAGTTTCAGTTGGTATTAGAAGTGCTGGTGTATGGTCCTCTTCTGAGTTCCTGCTCTTCAATTTACTTCAGAAGTTAAGTGTTACTTATCTTTTATATTTCCCCTCTGTCTTTTGTTACTAGGCCTCAGGGAGACGCTAGATCCTTCATATTGGAAGGAACAGGCCGTCTCCAGCCCAGACACTACTCCAGGGCAATTCAGGGTCTTCAGTGTCTTAGGTTCCAGTGTATGAACTTTCCTACTCTCAAGGTCTGTTCATACGTATAGGAGTCAGGGCTAGGATTAGGGTTTCCATAGGTGGTGTCCATTTCCATTTCCCTAGCTTTGAGGCCTAGTTCCTTTTCCCTTCCCTCCTGTTGACAGTGTGGTGTTCCGTCCCACATCACTACGTGACACTCAGATATTAACTTAATCCATTTTATAATGTTCTCCCCCAAACCAAAAGACCTAAGTCCTATTCCATACAGTCAAACGCCTAAACTGCATATAAAGAAAATATACCTTCCCCCCCCATACACCTCCCAAGGAAACAATAAAAAAAAATTCTAATATTGGTCTGAAGATTATTTCCTGGAATAAACCAAATTTGGTCCTCATTAATTATATAATTTATTATTTTCCCTAACCTATTTGCCAAGACTTTTACAAGTATTTTCACATCAGTATTGAGGAGTGATATTGGCCTATAAGATTCGGGTTCCATAGGGTCTTTATCTTCTTTGGGTAGAACTACAATTGCTGCTTCCTCCATTGACTCCGGAAGTTTAACTATCCTATTAGCCTCGTCCAAAGTCTCCAAGAACTTCGGCAACAACTCCTTCCCCAATACCTTATATATCTCAAAGGGAAGGCCATCATTTCCCAGGGCTTTCCTATCCTTTGCAGATTTCACTGCTAATTTCTCTATCCAATTCTATTTTTTGGGCTTCTGCGATCTTCTTAAATGTAATCTTATTCAAATAGCTTTGAAGCTCTTCCTTGTTATATTTTATCTTGAACCTATATAGTTTTTGATAAAACCTCTCACTGGGAACTCTTCTCCCCGATCCTCCTCTCTGCTGCGAAAGCGCATGCGCACGCATTCAAAACTATGTTCCGCATCTTCCACTGTAATTTTCACAGTGAGAATCGCGGAAGCACCTCTAGCGGCTGTCAGGGAGACAGCTACAAGAAGCTTGATTAACCCTAAGGGAAACATAGCAGTTCTTTTAATTTAAATGCTGAGAAAGGGGTGGAACATATATGATGTCATGATATGGGCAGATCATCTGATAAGGGGGGGGGGGCGGCAATTTTTATCTTGCCTAGGGCGGCAAAAATCCTTGCAGAACTGCAAAAAGACAGCAGAAAATGGCTGCTGGGGAGTTTCTTATATAGTAAAGGGGTAGGCAACTTTCCTATTGATTGCTAGGGATGTTCCTAAGCTCTGACAAATATATTGCAGCCTTCTCATTGGCCCACAAGCATAAAGGGAGGTTACTAATGAAAAATAAATCTAGAATATTCACAATTACTTATACAGTTGCAAGAAAAAGTATGTGAACCCTTTGGAATGATATGGATTTCTGCACAAATTGGTCATAAAATGTGATCTGATCTTCATCTAAGTCACAACAATAGACAATCACAGTCTGCTTAAACTAATAACACACAACAAATTAAATGTTAACATGTTTTTATTGAACACACCATGTAAACATTCACAGTGCAGGTGGAAAAAGTATGTGAACCCCTAGACTAATGACATCTCCAAGAGCTAATTGGAGTGAGGTTTCAGCCAACTGGAGTCCAATCAATGAGATGAGATTGGAGGTGTTGGTTACAGCTGCCCTGCCCTATAAAAAACACACACCAGTTCTGGGTTTGCTTTTCACAAGAAGCATTGCCTGATGTGAATGATGCCTCACACAAAAGAGCTCTCAGAAGACCTACAATTAAGAATTGTTGACTTGCATAAAGCTGGAAAGGGTTATAAAAGTATCTCCAAAAGCCTTGCTGTTCATCAGTCCACGGTAAGACAAATTGTCTATAAATGGAGAAAGTTCAGCACTGCTGCTACTCTCCCTAGGAGTGGCCATCCTGTAAAGATAACTGCAAGAGCACAGCGCAGACTGCTCAATGAGGTGAAGAAGAATCCTAGAGTGTCAGCTAAAGACTTACAAAAGTCTCTGGCATATGCTAACATCCCTGTTAGCGAATCTACGATACGTAAAACACTAAACAAGAATGGATTTCACGGGAGGATACCACAGAGGAAGCCACTGCTGTCCAAAAAAAACATTGCTGCACTTTTTCAGTTTGCACAAGAGCACCTGGATGTTCCACAGCAGTACTGGCAAAATATTCTAACCCCTTCAGCCCAGTGGGAGGGGGACACGAGGGTGCCCCACTCCTAACAACTATATAGTGCCAGGAAAATGAGTTTGTTTTCCTGGCACTATAGTGCTCCTTTAACACCAGTACTGCACAGTGTCTTTTCTCTGCAGGAACAGGCTATAGACACCAGTACCACTACATTAAACTGTAATGGTTCTGGGACTATAGTGTCCTTTTAGTCTCCATTCACACGTCCGCAATTTCGTTCTGCATTTTGCGGAACCGAATTGCGAACCCATTCATTCCTATGGGGCAGCACGATGTGCTGCCCGGACACGGAATTGCAGATCTGCACTTCCGAGTCCGCACTTCCGTTCCGCCAAAAAATAGAACATGTCCTATTCTTATCCGCAATTGCGGACAAGAACAGGCATATTCTATTAGTGCCGGCAATGTGCGGTCTGCAAAATGTGGAACGCATATTGCCGCTTTCCGTGTTTTGCGGATCCGCGGCTCCGTGTATCCGCAAAACACGTTGCGGATGTGTGAATGGAGCCTTAATGTGAGGTAAATTAGTTTCCAATGTAGTATTAATAACTAAACAATTAAATAATAAACATATTGCATTGTCTACTTACCACCAGGACAATAAGATGATCTGGTCTCTGGTTGCAGTCTGGCTCTTGGTCTGGCTCTGGGGACTCCCTTGTCACTCTCTTCTCCCGCCTCCCTCCCTTGTCACTCTCTTCTCCCCCTCCCTCGTCACTCTCTTCCCCCCCCTTGTCACTCTCTTCTCCCCCCCTTGTCACTCTCTTCTCCCCCCCTGTCATTCTCTTCTCCCCCCCTTGTCACTCTCTTCTCCCCCCCTCCCTCCCTTGTCACTCTCTTCTCCCCCCCTCCCTTGTCACTGTCTTCTCCCCCCCTCCCTTGTCACTCTCTTCTCCCCCCTCCCTCCCTTGTCACTCTCTTCTCCCCCCTCCCTCCCTTGTCACTCTCTTCTCCCCACCCCTCCCTCCCTTGTCACTCTCTTCTCCCCACCCCTCCCTTGTCACACTCTTCTCCCCCCTCCCTTGTCACTCTCTTCTCCCCCCCTCCCTTGTCACTCTCTTCTCCCCTCCTCCCTTGTCACTCTCTTCTCCCCCCTCCCTTATCACTTTCTTCTCCCCCCTCCCTTGTCACTCTCTTCTCCCCCCCCCTTATCACTCTCTTCTCCCCCCTCCCTTGTCACGCTCTTCTCCCCCCTCCCTTGTCCCCCCTCCCTCCTTTGTCACTCTCCCCCCCTCCCTTGTCACTCTCTTCTCCCCCCTACCTCCCTTGTCACTCTTATTCCCCCCTCCCTTGTCACTCTCATTCCCCCCTCCCTTGTCACTCTCATTCCCCCCTCCCTTCTCACTCTCATTTCCCCCCCACTGTAGGCTAGATAGTGATATAGTGTAGCTGATAGGTTCCAGTACAGGGTGTTAGGTAGTGTGATAAGAATTACTGTTTCTCTGCTGTCCATACATACATGCTACAGACATAGTGCTGTGATGTCACAACAATACTTAGTGCACCAATCAGTAACATCTACTCAGACCTGATAAAATGTGAAGTTGCATGTATTGCGCAAAAAGTATGCGCATCATTTTGCGCAATCGCAAAAATAATGACTGGAGATCACCAATTCTAGAATTTGCAAATATATTGTGAACATTATGCGAAAAGTTTGCGAAATATCACGAAAACGAATATTACCTATGCCACTCATCACTACTGATGACCTATCCTCAGGATAGCTTATCAGTATCTGATCGGTGGGGGTCTGACACCTGGGACCCTGATGATCAGCTGTTTCAGAAGGCAAAGGCGCTCCTCTGAGCTCTGTGGCCTTCTCTGTGCTTACTAAGCACAGTGCTATACATTGTACAGTGGCTGTGCTTGGTATGGCAGCTCATCCCCATTCACTTGTATGGGGCTGAGCTGCGCTTAGGCCATGTGACCGATGAACGTGTCGTTAATAGCCTAGGAAAAGCTGAAAGAAGGCTGCCGCGCTACTGCGAGAGCAGCTGCCTTCTCGAACAGCTGATCGACGGGGTCCCAGGTGTTGGACCCCCACTGATCAGATACTGATGACTTAGGATAGGTCATAAGTAATAAAATTTTAGAAAACCACTTTAAATCATTCAATTTCTTTTTTTTTCTTCTTTTATTTCAATTTAAGCTTAGATTAGCTTTATGAGAAGTCATAGAGGCACTGCCGACAGAGCTAAACTCATTTGACAGATTTAGCTCAGAATGGCTTTCTGCATCTTGCTATGTTGCCCATTATCTTTAAATGCATAACACAAGCAATCCTGCAGCTTTGTATTTAAAACAAATCAGTTCAAGTTCCCAATCATCCAGTGGAACGATATAAAATAAGATTAGAATAATGGGCCAGATCTACTAAGCCTGCAGATCGCGTAATTCTATACCAACTATCGGTTGCCATCATTTGAGACAAAAAATTATTTTAGAATGTCGCTGCAATTTAGGACAAGTCCCAAACTAGGGGACTAAACTCTCTTGTCTGTGGGATTCAAATTGGTTAATACGTTTTCCCCAGGTGCCAGGGGATGCGGTCGACCTAAAGAATCAAACAGCCAGAGAGGTATGCTGGTTAAACGATTCTCTGCCAGGCAGCGCCCAATGAGTCAATTTTATTAGATGTACATTGTGGATCTAGCCACCCCACTTTAGCCATTAATTTTAATATGTCCAATCACAAGTATTTATCAAAGCAACCAATCAGAAACATGATGGTATATGATGGTATGAAAAATGACACGTAGACACACACAGGCATTAATCATATATATCATGTACATGAGTCATCTATCTGCAAAAGTCTGTATATACATTTCTCCTGCAGTGTTGCTATCAGTGTTGTGAAGAGTGGGATAAGAGGGTTGCATTGACAATCCAACACAATGGGCAGCACATTGAACACATTTTATAAGTGGTCAGAAACTTGTAAATAACTCATGAAAGAATAGAGTTACGTTAAAACCAAGCACACCATTCTTTTTCTTGTGAAATTCCCAATAAGTTTGATGTGTCACATGACCCTATTCCTATTGAAAAAACTAAAGTTGGATTCAAAATTGCCGACTTCAAAATGGCCGCCATGGTCACCACCCATCTTGAAAAGTTTCCCCCCTCACATATACTAATGTGCCACAAACAGGAAGTTAATATCCCCAACCATTCCCATTTTATTAAGGTGTATCCATATAAATGGCCCACCCTGTATTACATTCTGCCAAGCAGTTCCCTATTTGGGGTATCCGTCTAACTTCCTTTAACAAATCAAGTGTCTATATGGTGACTCATATTTCTCAATCATAGGTTTTAGACAAACTACTCAGAAAATGGAGATTTGACAATTTAAGTACAATTAGCACCATTCATGTTCATTAACCACTTAATTTCTTTCACACAGAATAATGGTGAAATTTTGGTTTAAAAACGTGCATCATAGGCCATGCCCCTTTCCAGGTAAGCTTCACCTCATTTCCGGTAAGCTACTCCTGTGTTTGGAGAAGGTGCAAAATATTTCCTTAAACCTAGATGTACCAAATTGAGCCAAATTTATCCACTTTTTGGCCAATTTATGCCAAATCTAGGTGCTCTCAAATTAGTAAATGTGGGCCAATGCCTTTTTTGTGATAGGAAAAAATAATGACTGGTCTTCCAATGGTTTTCTAAACTGGCATTGAACTATGCCAGTTCTGTTTAGTAGTAATTGCTATTGTATATTCTTCAAAATACATATGAAATTTTGTTGAATATGGCCCCTAAAACTTTGCTTTCTAGACTGGTATATGGTACCCTTTCAACCTGTACAAGTATTTATATTGACATATTGAATACGTATAACTTTAGTCAGAAAACGCAATGGATATACACTCACCTAAAGAATTATTAGGAACACCATACTAATACGGTGTTGGACCCCCTTTTGCCTTCAGAACTGCCTTAATTCTACGTGGCATTGATTCAACAAGGTGCTGATAGCATTCTTTAGAAATGTTGGCCCATATTGATAGGATAGCATCTTGCAGTTGATGGAGATTTGAGGGATGCCCATCCAGGGCACGAAGCTCCCGTTCCACCACATCCCAAAGATGCTCTATTGGGTTGAGATCTGGTGACTGTGGGGGCCATTTTAGTACAGTGAACTCATTGTCATGTTCGAGAAACCAATTTGAAATGATTCGAGCTTTGTGACATGGTGCATTATCCTGCTGGAAGTAGCCATCAGAGGATGGATACATGTTCTCATTCTGTTTACGCCAAATTCGGACTCTACCATTTGAATGTCTCAACAGAAATCGAGACTCATCAGACCAGGCAACATTTTTCCAGTCTTCAACAGTCAAATATTGGTGAGCTCGTGCAAATTGTAGCCTCTTTTTCCTATTTGTAGTGGAGATGAGTGGTACCCGGTGGGGTCTTCTGCTGTTGTAGCCCATCCGCCTCAAGGTTGTGCGTGTTGTGGCTTCACAAATGCTTTGCTGCATACCGCGGTTGTAACGAGTGGTTATTTCAGTCAACGTTGCTCTTCTATCAGCTTGAATCAGTCGGCCCATTCTCCTCTGACCTCTAGCATCCACAAGGCATTTTTGCCCACAGGACTGCCACATACTGGATGTTTTTCCCTTTTCACACTATTCTTTGTAAACCATAGAAATGGTTGTGCGTGAAAATCCCAGTAACTGAGCAGATTGTGAAATACTCAGACCGGCCCGTCTGGCACCAACAACCATGCCACGCTCAAAATTGCTTAAATCGCCTTTCTTTCCCAATCTGACATTCAGTTTGGAGTTCAGGAGATTGTCTTGACCAGGACCACCCCCCTAAATGCATTGAAGCAACTGCCATGTGATTGGTTGACTAGATAATTGCATTAATAAGAAATAGAATAGGTGTTCCTAATAATTCTTTAGGTGAGTGTATATCTGGAAAATAACCTACACCTTCAAAATGTTGAAACCAAATGGAAACATCAACTTTCCCTGTGTCTTTTAAAATACATTTCACATTTTGTATAAAGTTTCCAGCATTAAGCTTCAAGTCCAGTGTTTTCAGAGGTGTATTTAAGTCCAATAAAATGGAAATTAGATACACATATTAATGAGTTTATTAATGATTGCAAACCATGTCCTGAAATATACCCAATGAAGCTGATAATGCTATGTTCTATAAAAATGCACAATAACAACAAACACTGGAGCCTGAAATCTTGGGAGAATTGTTTAAATACTTCCATTAAGAACCACAAAATTATCTGCAATTATGAGTCTTAGCTTCTGCTGAATTTTAAATGTGCCAAGAGCTAAATAATGAGCCACAATATGTAAACATGTTGTTCTGATGCATAGAAAGCGGAAAAGACACACAAAATAATGCAAAACAGTAAATGTCACGACTATGAAAACATATGGGATTCTTGTCATTAAAATTAAATTCTGTACTTAAAAATAGAGATGAGTGAATCGAAGCTGACGAAGTGGAATTCGATCTGAATTTCAGGAAAAATTAGATTCGCAACGAATGCCAATTTCCTCAAGTTTTGCGGTAACGAATCACAATTTTACTAAAATGACAGCTACACATGTGAGGACTGAGGACATGGGGCAAGGAACTCTGAGAAGGCGGGATCACTCAGATCGACATGCCTGCATGCAGCCAATCAGCAGCCAGCCAGCCCTGTGATGTCACAGCCCTATAAATACGGCAGCTATTTTAGATTCTGCCAGTGTTCAGAGTGCAGGGACAGATGTGTGAAGGCGCTAGGGACAGCAATTGGAAAAACCTCATTGTGATAAAAAAAGACAGAAAAAACTATTTATAAGTGCAGGAAAAGGATAGGGAGGAATCATTTCACAGCATCTTTGCAGGGATAGACGTCCGAAGGCACTAGGGACATTGATAGGAAAGTGATTTACAAGTGCAGGGAAAGATTATTTGGGGATCCAAATAGCCATTAGACAGCTCTGTCATTCCAGCTATTTGTTATTGGGCTGCAAGTGCTATGTTGAAAAGCCTTTAGTGGCTCATATCTTTGTATCTTTAGTATCTTATATCAGTACTACAAGAAAAAAATTATACGCATTTCACTTCTGCAGTTATTTCTAGTGAAAGCGTATAGGGGCGTATTTCAGTACTACAAGAAAAATATATCCGCACTTCACTCTAAGTTTTTTCTGGTCAAGGCGTATAGGGTCATATTCCAGTACAACAAGAAAAATATATTCAGCATTTCTGCAGTTAATTCTGGTGAAAGTGTATAGTGGCCTATTTCAGTCCAACAAGAAAAATATATTCTCAGTTCACTTCTGCAGTTATTTATTTTGAAAGATTATAGGGGCGTATTACAGTAAAAAAAGAAAAATATATACGCACTGCACTGTTGCAGTTATTTCTGTTGAAAACGTATAGGGGCTTATTTTAGTACTACAAGAAAAATATATTCTCAGTGCATTTCTGCAGTTAATTCTGGTGAAAGCGTATAGTGGCCTATTTCAGTCCAACAAGAAAAATATATGCTCAGTTCACTTCTGCAGTTATTTCTGTTGAAAGCGTATAGGGGCGTATTACAGTAAAAAAAGAAAAATATATACGCATTTCACTGGTGCACTTATTTGTGGCAAAAGCGTTCAGTGGCCTATTTCAGTACAGAAAGAAAAATGTATACGCACTTCACTGGTGCATTTATTTCTGATGAAAGTGTTTACATATTTCAGTACAAAAAGAAAAATATATTCTCAGTTCACGTCAGCGGTTATATGTGTTGAAAGCATGACTGGGAGTCAGCAGGGTGGCAGCAGTGTCAGGTCGGAAGCCAAACGTGCCCTGGTTAGAGTACCTGCTTCGCAGCAGCCTACCTATCTGGGAAGTAGTGGTGCAGCGGTTCACGGAAGTAGCGGCGGTAGCAGTCAGTCAGTGCGGCGGTTATATGTGTTATTTCAGTGCAAAAATACATTCTCAGTTCACATCGGAGGCGGTTATATGTCTTGAAAGCGTTTAGTGGCCTATTTCAGTACAAACAGAAAAATGCATTATTAGTTTGCGTTGGCGACGGTAATATGTGTTGAAAGCGTTTAGTGGCCTATTTCAGTACAAACAGAAAAATACATTCACAGTTCAGCTGCAGTTATACAAACCGGATTCCAAAAAAGTTGGGACACTATACAAATCGTGAATAAAAACTGAATACAATGATGTAGAGGTGCCAACTTCTAATATTTTATTCAGAATATAACATAAATCACGGAACAAAAGTTTAAACTGAGAAAATGTACCATTTTAAGGGAAAAATATGTTGAATCAGAATTTCATGGTGTCAACAAATCCCCAAAAAGTTGGGACAAGGCCATTTTCACCACTGTGTGGCATCTCCCCTTCTTCTTACAACACTCAACAGACGTCTGGGGACCGAGGAGACCAGTTTCTCAAGTTTAGAAATAGGAATGCTCTCCCATTCTTGTCTAATACAGGCCTCTAACTGTTCAATCGTCTTGGGCCTTCTTTGTTGCACCTTCCTCTTTATGATGCGCCAAATGTTCTCTATAGGTGAAAGATCTGGACTGCAGACTGGCCATTTCAGTACCCGGATCCTTCTCCTACGCAGCCATGATGTTGTGATTGATGCAGAATGTGGTCTGACATTATCTTGTTGAAAAATGCAGGGTCTTCCCTGAAAGAGATGACGTCGGGATGGGAGCATATGTTGTTCTAGAACCTGAATATATTTTTCTGCATTGATGGTGCCTTTCCAGACATGCAAGCTGCCCATGCCACACGCACTCATGCAACCCCATACCATCAGAGATGCAGGCTTCTGAACTGAGCGTTGATAACAACTTGGGTTGTCCTTGTCCTCTTTGGTCCGGATGACATGGCGTCCCAGATTTCCAAAAAGAACTTTGAATCGTGACTCGTCTGACCACAGAACAGTCTTCCATTTTGCCACACTCCATTTTAAATGATCCCTGGCCCAGCGAAAACGCCGGAGCTTGTGGATCTTGCTTAGAAATGGCTTCTTCTTTGCACTGTAGAGTTTCAGCTGGCAACGGCGGCTGGCACGGTGGATTGTGTTCACTGACAATGGTTTCTGGAAGTATTCCTGAGCCCATTCTGTGATTTCCTTTACAGTAGCATTCCTGTTTGTGGTGCAGTGTCATTAAGGGCCCGGAGATCACGGGCATCCAGTATGGTTTTACGGCCTTGACCCTTACGCACAGAGATTGTTCCAGATTCTCTGAATCTTCGGATGATGTTATGCACAGTTGAGGATGATAGATGCAAAGTCTTTGCAATTTTTCGCTGGGTAACACCTTTCTGATATTGCTCTACTATCTTTCTGCGCAACATTGTGGGAATTGGTGATCCTCTACCCATCTTGGCTTCTGAGAGACACTGCCACTCTGAGAAGCTCTTTTTATACCCAATCATGTTGCCAATTGACCTAATTAGTGTTAATTGGTCTTCCAGCTCTTCGTTATGCTCAAATTTACTTTTTCCAGCCTTTTTTGGGATTTGTTGACACCGTGAAAATTGGAATCAACATATTTTTCCTTTAAAATGATACATTTACTCGGATTAAACGTTTGATCTGTCATCTACGTTCTATTACAAATAAAATATTGACATTTGCCATCTCCACATCATTGCATTCAGTTTTTATTCACAATTTGTTTAGTGTCCCAACTTTTTTGGAATCCGGTTTGTATATGTTGAAAGTGTTTAGTGGCCTATTTCAGTACAAAAATAAAAATACATTTTCAGTTCACGTCGGCAGCGGTTATATGTGTTAAAAAAGCGTTTAGTGGCCTATTTCAGTACAAACAGAAAAATGCATTCTCAGTTCACGTCGGCGGTGGTTATATGTGTTGAAAGCGTTTAGTGGCCTATTTCAGTACAAACAGAAAAATGCATTCTCAGTTCACGTCGGCGGCAGTTATATGTGTTGAAAGCATGGCTGGGAGTCAGCAGGGTGGCAACAGTGGGAGGTTGGGAGCCAAACGTGCCCTGGGTAGAGCACCTTCTTCGCAGCAGCCTACCAACCCGGTAAGTAGTGGTGCAGGTGTTTACGGAAGTAGCGGCGGTAGCAGTTAGTCAGTGCTGCTGTTATATGTGGTAAAATCTTTATTGAAGTATTTCGGTCGAAAACCAAAATTTGTTTAGCGGTCAGCGCTGCGGTTATATGCGGTAAAATCTCCATGATGTCTCCATGATAAATCTGCAGCGTGGGGGCCCCGTGTGGCTTCTACACACTTTCAAAATAATCCTTCAGCAGAGCGAATAGATGCCGGATGACCGGGACGCTCCATGACCTTCCCAGGAGCTGCTGTCGGGAGCAGTGATTCATTTCGGAGACATCCGTATAGTGCGGGGGGAATCCGAAGACCCTTTGCATCTCTGTGCTCCGTTATATGTGGTAAAATCTTTATTGAAGTATTTTGGAGGAAAAATAAATGTTATTCAGCGTTCAGCGCTGCACTTATAGGCGCTAAAATCTTTTGTGAATTATTTCGATGAAAAAACTAGTTTCATTCACCGTTCAGCACTTCAGGTATATGCGGTAAAATCTTTTGGGACTTATATCGGTGGAAACATTATTTTTTTCCACCGAAATTAGTGGAAACAGGAGGGTAGTGAGGAAACAATGAAAAACTATAAGAAAAAAAAATATTTGAATATGTAAAAAAACTAATAAAAGTGGCCAAACTAGATACTGAGAGATTAATTGTCAAAGAGAGCAAAACTAACCCTAAAATGTTCTTCAATTATATAAATGGTAAAAAGTATAAATCTGAAGGTGCTGGCCCTTTACAGAGTGATGAGGGGGGAGTTGCAGAGAGCGATGAGGAAAAAGCAAAGCTATTAAATATTTTTTTCCACTGTATTCACTGAAGAAAATAAGCTGTCAGATAGAAATGCAGAATGTAAAAGTAAATTCCCCATTAAAAGTGCCCTGTCTGACCCAGGAAGAAGTACAGCGGCGTCTTAAAAAGATTAAAATAGACAAATCGCCAGGCCAAGATGGCATACACACCCGTTTCCTAAGAGAATTAAGTAATGTCATAGCCAGACCCTTATTTCTGATATTTAAGGACTCTATACTGACATGGAGTGTTCCACAGGATTGGCACATAGCAAATGTGGTGCCAATATTCAAAAATGGTCCAAAAACAGAGCCCCGAAACTATAGGCCAGTAAGTTTAACATCCATTGTGGGTAAACTGTTTGAAGGTTTTCTAAGAGATGCTATCTTGAAGCGCCTCAATGATAATAAGCAAATAACGCCATATCAGCATGGCTTCACGAGGGATCGGTCATGTCAAACTAATTTAATCAGTTTCTATAAAGAAGGTAAGTTCTAGACTTGACAGCGGCGAATCAATGGATGTCGTATATCTAGACTTCTCCAAAGCATTTGACACTGTACCACATAAAAGGTTAGTATATAAAATGAGAATGCTCTGACTGGGAGAAAATGTCTGTATGTGGGTAAGTAACTGCCTCAGTAATAGAAAACAGCGGTTGGTATTAATGGTACACACTCAGATTGGGTTATTGTAACTAGTGGAGTACCTCAGGGGTCAGTACTGGGCCCTATCCTCTACAAAATATTTATTAATGATCTTGTAGAAGGCTTGGCACAGTAAAATATAATTTTTTGCAGATGACACTAAACTGTGTAAAGTAATTAACACGGAAGAGGACAGTATACTACTACAGAGGGATCTGGATAGATTGGAGGCTTGGGCAGAGAAGTGGCAGATTAGGTTTAACACTGACAAATGTAAGGTTATGCACATGGGAAGGAATAATGCAAGTCACCGGTACATACTAAATGGTAAAACACTGGGTAACACTGACATGGAAAAGAACCTAGGAATTTTAGTGAACAGCAAACTAAGCTATAAAAAACCAGTGTCAGGCGGCTGCCAAGACCAATGAGATAATGGGTGGCATCAAAAGGGGAATTGATGTCCGTGATGAGAACATAGTTCTACCACTTTACAAATAACTGGTCAGACCACACATGGAGTACTGTATACAGTTCTGGTCTTCTGTGAACAAGGCACACATAGCAGAGCTGGAGAGTGTTCAGATGAGGGCAACTAAAGTAATAACTGGAATACGGGTACTACAGTACCCTGAAAGATGATCAAAATTAGGGTTATTCACTTTAGAAAAAAGACGACTGAGGGGAGATTTAATTACAATGTATAAATATATCAGGGGTCAGTAGAGATGGCCCGAATAGTTTGCCGGCGAACATAGCTTGTTCGCGTTCGCCGCGGCGGGCGAACATGTGCGATGTTCGGTCCGCCCCCTATACATCATCATTGAGTAAACTTTCTGATAGCACCCCAAAAAGCCCTTTTCAGGACTGGTACATCAGTCTGCTTTTTTTTTTTTTTATATATATATATATTGCAGTTGCCTGCCTGTGTGTGAGAGGCTGCAGGCTCAGTCACAGACAGTACTGTGTGCACACCATTCATACAGGGTGTGACAGAAAATACCTCACAGATAAAAAAAAATTATATTTAATGTTTTTCTGTGATCTAATCCCATTTGCAAGCCCGTGTGTGTCAGGCCCACACAGACTGTATTGTGGCCACTGGCTAGTGGCTAGGCCTCCACTTATACCGTTACAGGGTGTCACTCACTCACAAATAACTCGCAGATAAAAAAAAAATCTATTTAATATTTTTCTGTGATATAATCCCAGTTGCAAGCCCGCGTGTGTCAGGCCCACACAGACTGTATTGTGGCCACTGGCTAGTGGCTAGGCCTCCACTTATACCGTTACAGGGTGTCACTCACTCACAAATAACTCGCAGATAAAAAAAAAATCTATTTAATATTTTTCTGTGATATAATCCCAGTTGCAAGCCCGCGTGTGTCAGGCCCACACAGACTGTATTGTGGCCACTGGCTAGTGGCTAGATCTCCACTTATACCGTTACAGGGTGTCACTCACTCACAAATTCCTCGCAGATAAAAAAAAATTCTATTTAATATTTTTCTGTGATATAATCCCATTTGCAAGCCAGTGTGTGTCAGGCCCACACAAACTGTATTGTGGCCACTGGCTAGTGGCTAGACCTCCACTTATACCGTTACAGGGTGTCACTCACTCACAAATTCCTCGCAGATAAAAAAAAATTATATTTAATATTTTTCTGTGATATAATCCCATTTGCAAGCCAGTGTGTGTCAGGCCCACACAGACTGTATTAAGGCCACTGGCTAGTGGCTAGACCTCCACTTATACCGTTACAGGGTGTCACTCACTCACAAATACCTCGCAGATAAAAAAAAAATTCTATTTAATATTTTTTTGTGATATAATCCCATTTGCAAGCCAGTGTGTGTCAGGCCCACACAGACTGTACTGTGCCCACTGCCCACCACTTATATAGGGTGGCACAGTACCTTACACGCATAGTAACACTTATCTAATAAAAAATGATAGGCAGAGGCAGGCCACGCCGCAGGGGCCATCGAGTTCGTGTTGCTGTGATTTCCACTGGCCCTGGAATAATCCCCAGTGTTCAGAGGCCACGTACCCTGAACCAAAAAAATTCGGAGAAAATATTTGACTGGCTTACACAGGACACCCAATCTTCAACAGCTTCCGATAAGAACCTTGACGCACCATCCTCCTCCAGCTCAGCTTTGGTCACCTGCTCTCAAGTTACCACTCTCCCGCCCGCCGCCGCCACCACCACTACCACCACAGCCGCTTTACTTGATCCCTCAGAGGAGTTATTTACACATCATTTGGATGAAATTAGTGATGCGCAACCATTATTGCCAGAGGATGGAGATAACAGGGATATGTCTCAGTCAGGCAGAATTACACACATGGACGTACAGTGTGATGATGATGTTGCTCCCGCTGCTGCTTCCTTTGCTGAGGTGTCAGATACAAGTGAAGTGGTTGATGATGACGATGTGTCCATGGATGCCACGTGGGTGCTTGCTCGAAGAGAAGAAGAAGAGGGGGAAAGTTCAGAAGGGGAGACAGAGAGAAGGAGGAGACGAGTTGGAAGCAGGGGGAGGTCGTCGCAAGGAGCTAGTGGCATAGTCAGACAGCATGTATCGGCACCCGGGGTCAGCCAGACAGCACGCCAATCAACACATGCTGCTGCCACCACCAGAATGCCGTCATTGCAAAGCTCAGCAGTGTGGCATTTTTTTTGTGTGTCTGCCTCTGACAACAGCGATGCCATTTGCAACCTGTGCCAAAACGGAGTCGTGGGAAATCCAACACCCAACTAGGTACAACTGCTTTGCGAAAGCACATGATCGCACATCACAAACGCCTATGGGATCAACACATGATGACGAGTAGAAGCAGCACACAACCTCAAAGCCACCATCCTCCTCCTGGTCCAGCATCTTCAGCCACGTCAACCACTGCTGTCCTCCTTGCCCCCTCTCAACCACCCGCCACTCCGCCTCTCACCTTCAGCAGTTCCATCTCATCTGCCCACAGTCAGGTGTCTGTAAAGGAAATGTTCGAGCGTAGGAAGCCAATGTCCCAGAGTCACCCCCTTGCCCGGCGTCTGACAGCTAGCTTGACGGAACTCTTAGCCCGCCAGCTTTTACCATACCAGCTGGTGGAGTCTGAGGCCTTCCAAAAATTTGACGCTATTGGGACACCACAGTGGAAGGTACCTGGACGATTTTTTTTTTCAAAAAAGGCAATCCCAAACCTCTACTCAGTGATTTAAAAGGAAGTCATGGCATCTCTGGCATACAGTGTTGGGGCAAGGGTCCATCTGACCACTGATACCTGGTCTTCAAAGCATGGTCAGGGCAGGTATATCACCTACACTGCGCATTGGGTCAACCTGCTGACGGCTGACAAGCATGGAATGCGTGTCTCTGCAGCGGAGTTGGTGACACTGCCACGAATTGCAGGCAGGCCTACTGCCACCTCCTCTACTCCTCCTACTCCATCCTCTTCGCTAACCTCCTCGGCTGAGTCCTCTTCTGCTGCGGCATCTGGCTGCACATCAACTGAATCGCCCCAGCTCCCCAGGGGTTATTCCACATCCCGGATACGACAGTGTCACGCTGTCTTGGGGTTGACTTGCCTGAAAGCAGAGAGCCACACCGGACCAGCACTCCTGTCCGCCCTGAACGTACAGGTGGATCAGTGGCTGACCCCGCACCAACTGCAGATCGGCAAAGTGGTGTGTGTCAATGGAAGCAATTTGTTGGCGGCATTGAATTTGGGCAAGTTGTCACATGTGCCGTGCATGGCACATGTGTTGAATCTCATCATACAACGCTTTGTGTCTAAGTACCCAGGCTTACAGGACGTCCTCAAGCAGGCCAGGAAGGTGTGTGGCCATTTCAGGCGTTCCTACACGGCCATGGCGCACTTTTCAGACATTAAGCGCCGAAACAACATGCCAGTGAGGATTGCGGAGCTGGGAATTTTTTTGCCACGTTACTGGACGCTCATGCGCAATGCCTGTAGGCTGATGCGTCCTTTTAAGGACCGAAGGCACCATCAGCGACCTCATCCCATTTGTTTTCTTCCTGGAGCGTGCCCTGCGAAGAGTGCTGGATCAGGCTGTAGATGAGCGTGAAGAGGAAGAGTTGTGGTCACCATCACCACCAGAAACAGCCTTGTCATCATCGCTTGCCGGACCTGCGGCAACGCTGCAAGAGGAGTATGAGGAAGAGGAGTCAGAGGAGGAATGTGGCTTTGAGGAGGAGGAAGACCAACCACAGCAGTCATCCCAGGGTGCTTGTTGTTGTCACCTATCTGGGACCCGTGGTGTTGTACGTGGCTGGGGTGAAGAACAGACCGTCAATGACATCAGTGAGGACGAGGAACGGGAAATGAGTAGCCCGGCATCCAACCGTGTGCAAATGGGGTCTTTCATGCTGTCATGTCTGTTGAGGGACCCTCGTATAAAAAGGATGAAGGAGAACGACCTGTACTGGGTGGCCACGCTGCTAGACCCCCGGTATAAGCAGAAAGTGGCGGAAATGTTACCAACTTACCGAAAGTCAGAAAGGATGCAGCAGTTCAAAACAAAACAAAAAAATATGCTTTACACAGCTTATAAGGGGGATGTCACAGCACAACGGGAATCTAACAGGGGAAGAGGTGAAGGTAATACTCCTCCTACCACGACCACGGCGGCAAGGACAGGACGCTTTACAGATGTGTTGTTGATGGAGGACATGCAGAGCTTTTTCAGTCCTACACATCGCCACAGCCCTTCGGGATCCAGCCTTAGAGAACGACTCGACCGACAGGTAGCAGACTACCTCGCCTTAACTGCAGATATCGACACTCTGAGGAGCGATGAACCCCTTGACTACTGGGTGTGCAGGCTTGACCTGTGGCCTGAGCTATCCTAGTTTGCGATAAAACTTCTGGCCTGCCCCGCTTCAAATGTCCTGTCAGAAAGGACCTTCAGTGCAGCAGGAGGCATTGTCACTGACAAAAGAAGTCGCCTCGGTCAAAAAAGTGTTGATTACCTCACCTTCATTAAGATGAATGAGGCATGGATGCCGAAGGGACTGACAGTGGGGGATACGTTTGACTAACAAAGGGCTTGATGACATGCCTTGGCCTCAAAATGGTCCCCATGCTGCTGTATTTAACCTCTTAAGGACATAGGGCGTACAGGTACGCCCTTGTGCCCTGGTACTTAAGGACACAGGGCGTACATGTACGCCCTGTGTATTTTCGATCACTGCCGTGCGGCTGGCAGTGATCGGAACCCGGTGCCTGCTAAAATCATTGAGCAGGCACCTAGGCTAAATGCGCGGGGGGGTCCCGTGACCCCCCCATGTCGGCGATCGCGGCAAACCGCAGGTCAATTCAGACCTGCGGTTTGCTGCGATTTCTGCAGTTTCTGGTCCCTGCGGTCCCTGACCGCGGGGATCAGAAACTTTATATGCCTAAAAAAACGTTTTATTCACCCCCCCTGCACCCCCGAATGATTTTATGGTGGCGGGAGGTGCAGGGGGAGGGTTGCGGGCGGTGTGGGCGGTGCGGGAGGCGGGCGGTGCGGCAGGCGGGATCGCGATCCCCCGCCCGCCTCCCCTTGTATAATCGTTGGTTTCTAGTGGGTATACCAGGGTGCCAGCACATTGCTGGCACCCTGGTATAAACGGCTGACATCTGCGATGCGATGTCAGCCGTTTAACCCTTTCCATACAGCGGTACGTACGGACCGCTGTATGGAAAAGGTTAACAGCGCAGGGAGCTCCCTCCCTCTCCCATCGGGGGGCTGCTGTGCCTTTGCAGCCCCCCGATGGAGAGGGAGAGAGCCCCCAGACAGCCCCCCGAGAGATCCCCTCCTTACCCTTCCCCGTCTGCGAAGTTCTGAGCAGACGGGGAAGGTTCCCATGGCAACAGGACGCCTCTCAGGCGTCCTGCTGTCCATGGTGCTGAACAGATCTGTGCTAAAAGCATAGATCTGTTCAGTGTAAGTAAAATACAGTGCAGTACAATATATATTGTTCTGTACTGTATTATACAGACATCAGACCCACTGGATCTTCAAGAACCAAGTGGGTCTGGGTCAAAAAAAAGTGAATAAAAGTGAAAAAAAAAGTAAAAATAAAAAAACACATTTATCACTGATAAAAAAATAAAATTCCCTACACATGTTTGGTATCGCCGCTTCCGTAACGACCTGATCTATAAAACGGTCATGTTACTTTACCCGAACGGTGAACACCATAAAAATAAAAAATAAAAAACTATGATGAAATTGAAATTTTGCCCACCTTACTTCCCAAAAAAGGTAATAAAAGTGATCAAAAAAGTCGCATGTACGCCAAAATTGTAACAATCAAACCGTCATCTCATCCCGCAAAAATCATACCCTACCCAAGATAATCACCCAAAAACTGAAAAAACTATGGCTCTTAGACTATGGAAACACTAAAACATGATTTTTTTTGTTTCAAAAATGAAATCATTGTGTAAAACTTACATAAATAAAAAAAAAAGTATACATATTAGGTATTGCCGCGTCCGTATCGCCCGGCTCTATAAAAATATCACATGATCTAACCCCTCAGATGACCACCGTAAAAAAATAAAAATAAAAACGGTGTAAAAAAAGCCATTTTTTGTCATCTTACGTCACAAAAAGTGTAATAGCAAGCAATCAAAAAGTCATATGCACCCCAAAATGGATGCCAATCAAACCGTCATCTCATCCCGCAAAAAATGAGACCCTACTTAAGATAATCGCCCAAAAACTGAAAAAACTATGGCTCTTAGACTATGGAGACACTAAAAAATTTTTTTGTTTTAAAAATGAAATCATTGTGTAAAACTTACATAAATAAAAAAAATTGTATACATATTAGGTATTGCCTCGTCCGTGACAACCTGCTCTATAAAATTACCACATGATCTAACCTGTCAGATGAATGTTGTAAATAACAAAAAAAAAAACGTTACCTTGCCGCACAAAAAGTGTAATATAGAGCAACCAAAAATCATATGTACCCTAAACTAGTACCAACAAAACTGCCAACCTATCCCGTAGTTTCTAAAATGGGGTCACTTTTTTGGAGTTTCTACTCTAGGGGTGCATCAGGGGGGCTTCAAATGGGACATGGTGTAAAAAAAAACTGTCCAGCAAAACCTGCCTTCCAAAAACCGTATGGCATTCCTTTCCTTCTGCGCCCTGCCGTGTGCCCGTACAGTAGTTTACGGCCACATATGGGGTGTTTCTGTAAACTACAGAATTAGGGCCATAAATAATGAGTTTTGTTTGGCTGTTAACCCTTGCTTTGTAACTGGAAAAAAATATTAAAATGGAAAATCTGCCAAAAAAGTGAAATTTTGAAATTGTATCTCTATTTTCCATAAAATCTTGTGCAACACCTAAAGGGTTAACAAAGTTTGTAAAATCAGTTTTGAATACCTTGAGGGGTGTAGTTTCTTAGATGGGGTCACTTTTATGGAGTTTATAATCTAGGGGTGCATCAGGGGGGCTTCAAATGGGACATGGTGCCAAAAAAACAGTCCAGCAAAATCAGCCCTCCAAAAACCAAACGGCGCACCTTTCACTCTACGCCCCGCTGTGTGCCCGTACAGTAGTTTACGGCCACATATGGGGTGTTTCTGTAAACAGCAGAGTCAGGGCAATAAAGATACAGTCTTGTTTGGCTGTTAACCCTTGCTTTGTTAGTGGAAAAAATGGGTTAAAATGGAAAATTAGGCAAAAAAATGAAATTCTCAAATTTCATCGCCATTTGCCAATAACTCTTGTGCAACACCTAAAGGGTTAACGACGTATGTAAAATCAGTTTTGAATACCTTGAGGGGTGTAGTTTCTTAGATGGGGTCACTTTTAGGGAGTTTCTCCTCTAGGGGGGCATCAGGGGGCTTCAAATGGGACATGGTGTAAATAAACCAGTCCAAAAAAATCAGCCTTCCAAAAACCAAACGGCGCACCTTTCACTCTACGCCCCGCTGTGTGGCCGTACAGTAGTTTACGGTCACATATTGGGTGTTTCTGTAAACGGCAGAGTCAGGGCAATAAAGATACAGTCTTGTTTGGCTGTTAACCCTTGGTTTGTTAGTGGAAAAAATGGGTTAAAATGAAAAATTAGACAAAAAAATGAAATTCTCAAATTTCCTCCCTATTTGCCAATAACTCTTGTGCAACACCTAAAGGGTTAACAACGTATGCAAAATCAGTTTTGAATACCTTGAGGGGTGTAGTTTCTTAGATGGGGTCATTTTGGGTGGTTTCTATAATGTAAGCCTCGCAAAGTGACTTGAGACCTGAACTGGTCCCTAAAAATTGAGTTTTTGTAAATTTCTGAAAAATTTCAAGATTTGCTTCTAAACTTCTAAGCCTTATAACATCCCCAAAAAATAAAATATCATTCCCAAAACAATTCAAACATGAAGTAGACATATGGGGAATGTAAAGTCATCACAATTTTTGGGGGTATTACTATGTATTACAGAAGTAGAGAAACTGAAACTTTGAAATTTGCTAATTTTTCAAAATTTTTGGTAAATTAGGTATTTTTTGGTGCAAAAATATATATTTTTTTTACTCCATTTTACCAGTGTCATGAAGTACAATATGTGACGAAAAAACAATCTCAGAACGGCCTGGATAAGTCAAAGCGTTTTAAAGTTATCAGCACTTAAAGGGACTCTGGTCAGATTTTCAAAAAATAGCCTGGTCCTAAGGTGTAAAAAGGCTGTGTCCTTAAGGGGTTAATGTCTGCATACCGGATCACTTTTGTGAATTCTCCGCCACCAACTAGAGTTCAAGCCGCAATGTTTTAGTCACCTTTCTGTCTTGAAAACATCAATTTATCCGGCCGCTGCTACAACAGCGGCTGCAACAATAACATTATTTTTCAGGTATGTGTACATGCCTATTTTTTCTGGCCTCTGGTGCTGCACTGTGGCTGCAAAAACAAAACAAAAGAAAAAAGGCACATGCAAGTGTCAATTCCCCTTCGTGATCGTTACCTTGTTGTAGTGAAGGGGCTTGCGTATCACAATGAAGCGATCATCACCTCTATGAGTGTGTTGGCAATGTTGCCACACCCCAGATGATAAGGCCATTGCTTCATTATGATCAGACCAAAAGCGATCGGCTGGATAATTTTTCATAGAAAAAACATACATTTTTTGATATATTTTTTTTAAGTTGTATGGGTGGGTTTTTAATACATAAAATAAAAAAATAAAAATAAAGTCTCTTAATAGTTTATTAGAAATAATGCAGACAATTAAAAAAATTCCCATCAATTCCAATACAAAGCAAGTACAAAGCTCAGAACTAAATTATTTCAGGATGTTGTAATGGTTCATTAATTTGACAATGGTTAATCAATTCGACACATGTCCCCGGATAGGGGACGTAACAGTTAAGACACCACTCATATAGGGTGTCACAGCACATTGCTCCGTGCACGCGCAGTGCCCCAACTTGGGAGTAAGAGGACCGACCAAGCTGCTTTTTCCATCTCCCGGTTCCTAAAATCAATTCATTTTGGTGTATCAGAGTTTGGTCTGTCACTGTGAAGGCAGTCGAAGGTACCCGGCCTAAATTTTTTTTCACAAAACGCAATCCCACCCTGATATGGGACGTAACAGGGATTAAACTGATGAGAATAGTACTACAGAAAATAGCACTCATATCGGGTGTGACAGTAAATTGCACGCGCAGACGCAGTGACCGTGGCGTGGATTCAAACAAAGAGGAGGGAGCCAGCATTTTTTTAACCATCTCCCCGTTCGAAAAATCAATTTAATAAATGGACCCCAGATTAGGGACGTAACAGGGATTAAACTGATGAGAAGAGAGAACTACAGAAAATACCACTCATATCGGATGGGGCAGTAAATTGCACGGCGCAGACTCAGTGACCGTGGCGTGGATTCAAACAAAAGGGAGGGAGCCAGCATTTTTTTAACCATCTCCCCGTTCGAAAAATCTATTTAATAAATGGACCCAAGATTGGGGACATAACAGGGATTAAACTGATGAGAAGAGAGAACTACAGAAAATACCACTCATATCGGGTGGGGCAGTAAATTGCACGGTGCAGACGCAGTGACCGTGGCATGGATTCAAACAAAGGGGAGGGAGCCAGCATTTTTTTTAACCATCTCCCCGTTCGAAAAATCTATTTAATAAATTGACCCCAGATTGGGGACGTAACAGGGATTAAACTGATGAGAAGAGAGAACTACAGAAAATACCACTCATATCGGGTGGGGCAGTAAATTGCACGGCGTAGACCCAGTGACCGTGGCGTGGATTAAAACAAAGGGGAGGGAGCCAGCATTTTTTTTAACCATCTTCCCGTTCGAAAAATCTATTTAATAAATTGACCCCAGATTGGGGACGTAACAGGGATTAAACTGATGAGAAGAGAGAACTACAGAAAATACCACTCATAACGGGTGGGGCAGTAAATTGCACTGCACAGACGCAGTGACCGTGGATTCAAACAAAGGGGAGGGAGCCAGCGTTTTTTTAACCATCTCCCCGTTCGAAAAATCAATTCAATTCACCTTTCGGGGACCGTTGGTGTTGTACGTGGCTGGGTGGAGGAAGAAACCTTCAATGACATCAACGGGACATGGCTAGCTTGGTATCCAACCTTGAACAAATGGGGAGTTTGCGGTTGGGCAAATGGACTGTTTGCGGTTGTTTGCGGTGCATTAAAAGGGGAGTTTGATCTGTCAATGTCTGTGAAGCGGGCGTAACCCTTACACTACCTGATCAATACAACATCATACCTGATCGTATACACACACTGGATGTTTTAAACCATTGGATTGTTTTAAAAAATTGGATTGTTAGGTGATTTACGCCCTTTATGGATTAAAATCCAACTCTGCGTCAACTTCATAATTTTCCATGGGAGTTTTGCCATGGTTCCCCCTCCGGCATGCCACAGTCCAGGTGTTAGTCCCCTTGAAACAACTTTTTCATCACTACTGTGGCTAGAAAGAGTCCCTGTGGGTTTTAAAATTCGCCTGCCTATTGAAGTCTATGGCGGTTTGCCCGGTTTGCCCGTTCGCGAACATTTGCAGAAATTTGCGTTCGGCGTTCGTGAAAGGAAAATTTTATGTTTGCGACATCACTAGGGGTCAGTACAGAGATCTCTCCCATCATCTATTTATCCCCAGGACTGTGACAAGGGGACATCCTCTGCGTCTGGAGGAAAGAAGGTTTGTACACAAACATAGAAAAGGATTCTTTACGGTAAGAGCAGTGAAACTATGGAACTCTCTGCCTGAGGAGGTGGCGATGGTGAGTTCACTAAAAGAGTTCAAGAGGGGCCTGGATGTATTTCTGGAGTGTAATAATATAGCTACTAGAGATGGGTCGTTGATCCAGGGAGTTATCTGAATACCCGAATGGAGTCGGGAATCGTTAATTTCTAACGATAATTTTGTTCCCTTAGTCCTAACAGCAGCACAGATGGGGTTAACTGCCCCTGTGGACTGGTAGGAACAGCGGAATTTTTAATGAGCCCAAGAACCAATAAACAATCTTCAGCTCCCTGAAAGGGAGGAGATCACCCCCCAGCCCACCGTGTTTTTAACAAGCATAATGTATTTAGGGTGGGATATTTGTGTGCTGCTGTTAGGACTAAGGGAAAACAAATTATCGTTAGAAAATAACGATTCCCTTACGTCCTACCAGCAGCACAGATGGGGAGATAGCAAGAAGAATCCCCTAGGGAGGGTCCTCATGCCTGGCAGAACTAAGAACTGCCTGCCCAAAAGCCGAAAACTCTGCCATCTATCCTATAATGGGAGATGAAGGTTGACTCAGAGCTTCAGGAGGCCGCCTTACAGATCAACTCTAAGGGGAGAAGTCTTCTCTCCGCAACAGAGGTGGAGACAGCCCTAGTAGAATGGGCTCTCACAAACTCCGGAGGATCTAGGGATTGGGAGACGAAAGCTTCCCTAATGGCCTCCTTGATCCAGCGACTAATGATGGCTTTAGACGCTATACGGCCTTTAGACTTACCGGCAAACAGGATAAGGAGATTCTCATCTATCCTGAACTCTCTGGATCTATCCACATAGACCTGGAGGCATCTTGAAATATCCAGCGGGTCTCTTGCTGGAGTATCAGAGGAGGAGTCTGAAAACAAAACTGGTAAAGAGATTACCTGGTTGATATTTTGGAAGGTAGGCACCTTAGGCCTGAAGTAGGGTAAAAACTTCAGGAGTACTCTGTCCTGTAAGAAGATAATATACGGGTGAATTGCAGAGAAAGCCTGCAATTCAGAGATTCTTTTGGCTGAAGCTACAGCCAGAAGAAAAACCATCTTTAAAGTCAAAAATTTGAATTCCACCTCCTCCAAAGGCTCGAAGGGGGGAGATGCTAGCCCCCTGAGCACTACTGAAAGATCCCACTGGGGGATAGGTTTCAGTATAGTAGGCTTTAGTCTTTCAGCTCCCTTCAGGAAGCGTTTGATGAGTGGGTCCCGAGAATGTGGCCTGTTGAGACAGGCCGAGATGGCACAAATCTGTACCTTCAAGGTAGCTGGAGAAAGGCCTCTATCTAATCCATCTTGAAGGAATTGTAGTATCGCAGGAATCACACCATGCCACAAAGATTCTCATGATCCTGGAGTAGGCCTTCTTTGTAGACTCTGCTCTGGAATGCGACAAAGTTCTCAGGACCGACTCGGAAAGCCCTTCTATGTTGGGAAGGGACTGATCAACCTCCAGGCTGTCAGGTTGAACCTGTGAAGATCTGGGCAGAGGTGAGTGTCCCACGACACCAGGGTCTGCTCCGGGGGGAGTCTCCAGTATTGTCCCCGACTCATCTGAATGAGCTGGGTAAACCAGGATCTCCTGGGCACGAAACGGTATGATGGCTATTACCGAGGCCTGATCCTGACGGATTTTCATCAATACCCTCGGTATCATGGAAAATGGAGGGAAGATGTAAGCCAGCCTGAACCTCCACGGTATCGACAGAGCATCTATCGCCAGGGGGTTGTCTTCCCTGTACAGGGAACAGAACCTTAGCACCTTGGCGTTAAACCTGGTTGCCATGAGATCCACCTCTGGCATACCCCATCTGTGAACTAACTGCCTGAAGATCTCCGGATGCAGAGACCACTCCATGGTGGGTAATCCTCGACTTAAGCGGTCCGCTATCATATTGAGGGAACCTCGAATATGAGTGGCAGATAGAAGGGAAAGGTTTGTCTCTGCCCACCGAAGAATTACCCCGATCTCTGACAGAAGGGGCAATGATCTTGTGCCTCCCTGCTTGTTTATATAGAAAACCGCAGTCATATTGTCTGACTGGACTTTCACTGCTTTGCCCCGGATCTGAGGGGCGAAGTGAAGGAGGGCTAGCCGGATAGCTCGCATTTTGCGAAGATTGGAAGAAAGACGCCGCTCCAGAGGAGACCAAGATCCCTGTACTGGGGATCCGTCCAGGTGAGCGCCCCAGCCTACAAGGGACGCGTCTGTAGTCAATATGACCCAAGCTGGTTGGGTCATAGATTTCCCTGCTGGTGGCTGAAACCACCATCTGAGGGAATTCTGGGTTTGACCGGACAGGGAGCACAGGGAATCTAGCCCCGCAGGGCTGCCGTTCCATAAGTGTAAGACCTCCGACTGAAGAGGACGGAGGTGCCATAATGCCCAAGGGACTGCGTCCGCAGCCGCTGACATGAGCCCCAGCATCTTCATGAGAGTCCGGATAGAGAATCAACGAGGGACAAAAAGGACTCTTGCTAGGTCCTGAATCCGCGCTCTCCTTTCTAGAGTCAACCGGAGGGACATCTCCACAGAGTCGACCACGAATCCTAAATAATGGATTGAAGTCGATGGGCTCACATTCGACTTCTGCCAGTTGATAATCCAGCCTAGGCAGAGGAGAAAGGAGATTGCGATCTGAAGATGGTGGGTAAGAACCGGAACTGAAGAGGCTATGAAGAGCCAATTGTCCAGATAAGGGATAATAGTCAGTCCTTGAAGTCTCAAAGCTGCCACCACCGACACCACCACTTTGGTGAAGATAAGGGGGGCGGAAGAGATTCCAAAGGGAAGCGCGGTGAACTGAAAGTGCCTGCGAACCCCTAACATCTGGACCTCGATCCTGAGGAATTTCCGGGAGGCGGAATGGATTGGGATGTGAAGATACGCATCCTTGAGGTCCAGAGTAGCCATGACGTCCCCAGGATTGAGGATATGGCTGACTGACCTTATGGTTTCCATCCGAAACCTGGTTTTCCTTATAAATCGATTGAGAAATCTCAAGTCGATGATCATCCGGAGATCTCCCGTCTTCTTGGGAACCAGGAACACTGGAGAATAAATCCCTAGGCCTCTCTCCCCTGCCGGCACCTACTCTAGGGCTCCCTTGGAGATATAGTCCTGAATAAAAGATTCTAGGATCCTTTGTTTGGGCAGGACACGATGTTCGCGTGGCGATGAATTCTCTCTGGGGGGAGGGAGATAAGATATACCCGGTACCCCGGCAGAAATTATGTCCGGAACCCCAGGGGGTCTGCGATCAACTGGCCCAGGGTCTTTGAAATGGGGAGAGACGGCCCCCCTCGGGAATCTGGGGAGGGGTACGGGGTAAGTCTAGAGGAGATACTGCAGGGGCTGCAGGGGCTTATCCAAGAGCCTCGAGGAGGCCCATAGTCAGGAGGGTTTTGCCTCCCTGGTGGGTTTGCCGGGAGGCGTCTCGAAAATTTACGAGACGGCCCCCCCCAAATCTCTGCGCCTAGCCTGCTTCCCTGGGACGGCCTCCGCACAGTCTTATCCTGTCTGGGGCGTCCCCAAAAGGGCTGCTGGGGGAGACTCTTCCCTTTCTTGCCGGAGAGTCCCTCCATGATTCTGTCCAATTCGGACCCTAACAGCCTATCCGGCTCGAAGGGGGGCCCACAAAGGTTGAATTTGGACGCGTTGTCCGCGATCCATGGCTTCAGCCAAAGCGGTCTGCGGGCAGCTGAAACTAGAGCCATAGTTTTGGCGGCCAGTTTCAGCTGCATCTGGGTGGAATCGACCAAGAAATCCATAACCAGATTGGCTGATTTAAAGGCTGCCAAGATGTCGTCTCTAGAAACGCTCTGGTCCTTGTCCGTCTGGATCTGGTTGAGTTTGGAGCGTAGAAAGGAGGCTACTTCAGTGGCCGCAATTGATGTTGATGCGGAGGCAGCAGCCGCCGCGTAACCCCTTCTGAGGGTGCACTCTGCCCTCCGGTCTAGAGGGTCCTGCAGACTAGACCCATCGTCTGCAGGGACCAGAGTGCGCCTGGACAACTTGGCTATAGCCATGTCCACCTTGGGAACGGGAACCCCACGATTCCACCAAGGGTTTAGCCATCGGGTACATGAGCTTAAACTTCCTGGTAAGGACTGGGCCTTTCTCAGGCTTTCTCCACTCTGTACGCATTACAGAGAGAAGGGTCTCATCCGCTCTAAAGACACGCTGTGTCCGTCCGGTGGGATCGGAGGACTCCCCCATGTCAACATCCTGGTCCCCCGTTCTGATGGACTTGAGCAACTTCTGCGTTTTCTCTGGAGGAAAAAAGCAAGAAGTTAATTCTTCTTCCTCAGAAGAAGACCCCTCTGAACAGGGAGTAGGTCTCTCGACCGGTGCAGCCACTTCCATGGGAGTCTGAGAGGATCCTGGTAGCCTCTCATTAAGCAAGCGCACCACTCCCTTAATGGAATCATCCACATAGGTCTTTGTCCACTGAAACATCTCTTGCATCGTGGGTTCCGTGGATGCCTGTGTGCGACAACTCCCACACCTTGAGTAAGGGCAGTTGTCGTCCAAAGGTGTGTTACACTCGTAACAGGCCAAATGCTTCCTTTTGGCCCCGGACTTCCGCTGATCAGAATCCTTAGGGGAAGCCATAACTGTAAAGAAAAGAATAAACAGGTCATAACACCTACAAACACCAGGAGGAGGTGAAAACGAGACCATATGGGCGCCCACCAGCACTGAAGAAAATAGAGCTGTAGAAGAAAAAACCCAAGCCAAGCAATATATCACTAGAATATATCAAAGCACAGGGAACTCTGGAGCTAGCTTGTGAAAGCGATGCAACCAGAGCACTGAATGAGAGGCTCTGGGCGCTTAAAAAGAGGAAGCCCCGCCCCCTGGCCGTGCCCTCAATCGAATCCAGCCCAGAGAAGAAATAGAGCCTATACTGGCTCAGCTTGACCCTATATGTCTCCCCAAACTATCCTGGACGTTCAGGATGTTTATAAGGAGAAGGATTGAATAGAGCGGTGAGATTTAGAAACCTCACTGCATCAGAAACGAAAAACCGGAAGTGACGTAGCGCACCTAGTGCGCGTCACTTCCGGAAAATGCGGCAACGGAGAGAACGGGACACCGCAAACCAGCAGAAGAAGAGGGGAGGGGGACAGCCCCCCCCCCGATGGTACCCTTTGGCAAAAATAGCCGCGATAACGCCTATAATAAAGGCAATAAGAGCAAAAAAAGGGGGCGATCCTGGATTAAGGAAAAAAAGAGCCCCTAAGCACTTTTCAGCTCCCTGAGGGGGAGCGACACGCCAGTCCAGAAAAAAACACGGTGGGCTGGGGGGGTGATCTCCTCCCTTTCAGGGAGCTGAAGATCGTTTATTGGTTCTTGGGCTCATTAAAAATTCCGCCGGTCCTACCAGTCCACAGGGGCAGTTAACCCCATCTGTGCTGCTGGTAGGATGTAAGGGAAGAAATTGTTTTCCCCTTAAGTGGGGAAAATTGGCTTCTACCTCACAGTTTTTTTTTTTTTTTGCCTTCCTCTGGATCAACTTGCAGAATAACAGGCCGAACTAGATGAACAAATGTATTTTTTTGGCTTTATATACTATGTTACTATGTAACTATGTATTCAGTGTTCCGCGCTGCAGTTATACTGTATGTGTTAAAATCTTTTGTGACTTATTTTGGTGGGAAAAAAAATTGAATTCAGCATTCAGCGCTGCACTTATATGCGGTCAAATCTTTTGTGAATTATTTCGGTGGAAAAACAAATTTCATTCAGCTTTCAGCGCTGCAGTTATATGTGGCAAAATATTTTGTGACTAATTTCGGTGGAAAAAATATAGTATTCAGCATTCAGCGCTGCACTTATATACGGTAAAATTATTTCAATGAAAAAAAAATAATTCGTTCAGCACTGCAGTTATATGCGGTAAAATCTTTTGGGACTTATTTCGGTGGAAAAAGAAATTGTATTCAGAATTTAGCGCTGCAGTTATATGTGGTAAAATCTTTTGTGAGTTATTTTGGTGGAAAGAATTTTTTTATTCAGTGTTAAGCGCTGCACTTATATGCGGTCAAACCTTTTGGGAATTATTTCGGTGGAAAAACAAATTTCATTCAGCGTTCAGCGCTGCAGGTATATGTATTAAAATCTTTTGTGACTTATTTTGGTGGGGAAAAAAAATTGTACTCAGCATTCAGCGCTGCACTTATAGGCGGTTAAATCTTTTGGGAATTATTTAGGTGGAAAAAAATAGTATTCAGCGTTCAGCGCTGCAATTTGTAGGAAGGCGCAAGGGTCCGTCATTGATGGAAGATATGTGTCACCGAGATTCCTGGCCTCGGTGAGGTAAGAGACAGTAATTTCATGTGTCAGTGGCAGCTAGTGCTGGCTGACATGGTTTGGCTATTTAGTATGGCTGTAAAGCCAATCCGGGCCAGTTCTTACTGGGAGCAGACAAAGTGCAGGGTGGGTGGCTGCTCCCACGTTTCAGGCCAGGTCTTGGTTTGGGATATAAAACACAGGCAGCACTGTCAGATGGTGGGAATTGACTCCTCTCTGACAGTAAACCTCTGTCAGTCTCTGTGTTGGGACCTGGGAGTTTGGGCCTGTGTAAAGGCCTGCTACCTTGTTGGCATGAGAGCAGGTGGTTTCTGCTATGTCCAAGGACTTCTGCATTGTTGCATGGTGTGAACAAACACCAGACTCAAGGTGACTGTTTTCCTTGAAACTGACTTTTTGTTTCTCTTATCCTTATGTGTGGATAAACACCGAACTGTTTAAGTTAAAGACATTGTCGTTGCCTCTATACTGCATCCGCAAGCCTGTCTACCAGAGCAAATCCCCACAACTTATATGCGGTCAAATCTTTTGGGAATTATTTAGGTGGAAAACAAATTTACTCCTCCTCCATTAACTTCCTCCTCTCTTCATTCTCATCCTCAACACACACACACTGACTTGACACCCCCACAGCTATATATATATATATATGAGGTGCCAGCACCACCTATGGGCGAATAAAGATAAATGACACTGCCAGCCTGTTAAAGTGAATTACAGCATGATACCACAATACATTTGATATGACATTCAGCAAGAGTGCCCACATATAGCACATAGTGGGACACTGCACTTAATATGAATTAGGAGTGGATCAGCCAGGATTTCCACACACCAATGCCTGATGCATCAGACTAGATCATCCATAGTGCCACACCAACAAATTGATAAGAGACCGGTTTCTTCTGGCTACTTGCCTCAGCTACTATTCTGATGCTGTTACCTGCATGATGCCACACATCTGATGCCAAGTGCTCCTTCTTTCACCCACCATCTTCAGCGGGTACTGGTATTACCACCCACCTTCACAGTATGTCACCTTGCGGCCTCCTGATGCTGCCGCCACCTCTAGACTCTGTCATTGTGCTGCTCTGTGGTCTCCTCATGCTGCTGCCACCTTCAGTTTCTGTCATTGTGCCACTCTGTGGCCTCCTCCTGATGCTGCTGCTGCCGCCACCTCCACACTTGGTCATTGTGCCACTCTGTGGACTATTCATGCTGCTGCCACTTCCACATTCCATCATTGTGCCACTCTGTGGCCTCCTCCTGATGCTGCTGCTGCCGCCACCTCCAGACTCGGTCATTGTGCCACTCGGTTGCCTCCTCATACTGCCGCCACCTCCAGACTCTGTCATTGTGCCACTTGGTGGCCTTCTCCTAATGCTGCTCCTGCCACCACCTACAGACTCTGTCATTGTGCCACTCAGTGGCCTCCTCATACTCCTTCCACCTCACCACTATGTCATAGGTCCCACTCTGTGGACTTCTCATGCTTTTGCCACCCTCCCCACTTCATGACTGGTCCACTATTTTGGCTTTCGGCCTGGCTGACATCATCATTATTTGAGACTTCTTCTGATCTGTCAGAAGGAAGAAAAGATGAGTCGCACAAAGGATCTTGTCTGTGTAGCAGCTTTAAGGCTGGAATGGTCCCATCAGAATTAGCTTACGATTTGGTAGCCAAAAGCAGGAGTGGGTAGAAAACACAGAAGACATGCAAATATTCCATTCACGTGTCATCTCTGTTTTAGATCCACTCAGTTTTTTTTTGCCTTTAGCAATACTGATAGACTATTGAGCAAATGCTGACTGAGTGAAGGCGGATGCTCCACAGACAGGATCCATTTTTTGTGGGTAATTGTAATTGACAGATCAGAGAATGGGGAAAATTAATCAGTGACGTCAACACAAACTTAATGCTGACACCCTCTCCACTCTGTCGGGGGGCTCTACTTGTATAAGCGTTTAATAGAACAGGTTCTGTAGACATTTATGTGGAATAAGCTGACGACGGTGTAAAAGGAGTGCGCTTCTTCTTGACGCTAACATCTACCTGTAAGGCTGAGTTGATACTTGAGTTATTTGGTCAGTTTTGGCCCTGTGACCACCCAAATAAGTGAATTGTGCAGTGATTCTAAGAGCGACGCCTGTCATCTGCATGTCATACGGACTCACAGTATTATTTCACTACCACAGCAGACTTCCTAAGTGTGTTACTGCAAGGCACAGTGTTCTACACCACTATAAAGGCTCTCAGCAGCCAGGAAATAGCCATTTTTTAACGCGATTCACAGTGAATAAATTCAGATCCAAAGCAAATTTTTCGGAAAAATTCGGCGAACCGGCCGAATCTAATTTTTGAAGAATACGCTTATCTCCACTTGCAAAGGAGGAATGGAAACTCATGGCAGTCAGTTATGTCTAAAGAAAATCACTAGTGTATACAGTATATGACTTCACCTTTCCTTGGAGGAAAGGCAATTTTTTTTAGACATTTTTCATTTGTATGTGTTTTTATTTACTTCCACATTTTACAGTGTTTTTAGGCAAAATCTATGGGAAATAGATTGCTGAACAAATATATATCTACAGTATCTATCTATCTATCTATCTATCTATCTATCTATCTATCTATCTATCTATCTATCTATATTTTTTACATTGGCATTTTTTTACCCAAATTCTATATTGCAGCATGCTCTGGGAGTAGCATTTTCCCCCTTATTTTCTGGCACTTTTCTACCCATAAATATCCATAGTTTTCTCTGCTAGTTCAAATCCTGGCAGTTAAAGGGGTTCTGTCACTTTAGCAATTGGCTTTTATTTTGTAGAGAAAGTTAATACAAGCCACTTACTAATGTATTGTTATTATCCATATTGCTTCCTTTGCTGGCAAAATTCATTTTTCCATCACATTTGATTAAAAGTGATCAAAATATCATATGAACATTACCCAAAATGGTACCAATAACATCTATCCCACAAAAAACAAGCCCTTATACAGCCCTGCTGATGGAAAAATAAATATGTTATGGATCTTAGAATATGGTGACACACGAAAAAATAATTTAAAAAGTGCCAGCAAACACAGTGCAACTGCATTCCGCAAACAGTGAATATATGAACGACTGCTATATTATCTACAATATTTAAAATAGATGAGGCACTAAGCAAATATATTTTACTGATGATCGGCAGTGGCTAGATTCAAATTTGCGAATTTGGGTGAATATTCATCATATATTCGCGAATTCAAGATTATTTTCTTGATCACGAAAAATCAGCAATGTAATATTCGTGTAATGAGTGCAAAATACAGTTGTTGGTCACTTTTGCTACATTTCCCAAGCTGCTAGAAGTTTCCTGAGACTGGAAAAAATGGTTGGCATGGCAGAACATTAAAAATAGCTTTATATGCAGTAAGAGTGCTCCAATATATTTGCAAATCGGCACTAACGATTCAAATATTTTGTTGCAATACGTGAAACTTCACATTTTAGAAGGTCTGCATGTATGTATGGACAGCAGAACCTATCACACTACCGAACACCCTGCACTGCAACAGCTACACTATATCAGGATATAACCTACACTAACTATCTGTATTATATATATAAGCTATCTATCTATTGTAGTGTGGAAAGCACAGAGCAAAGCAATGACACTGCTGTCTCTCTCAGAACTTTAAAAAACTGTAGAAAATGACTGCTGGGGAGGTTCTTATATAGTAAGGGGTAGGCAACTTTCCTATTGGTTGCTAGGGATGTTGCTAATCTCAGACAAAGACATTGCAGCCTTCTCATTGGCCCACAAGCAAGAAGGGAGGATACTGATAAAAAAATAATATAGAATATTCGAAATTATGAATATATATCACTATATTCTAAATATTTGTGAATTCTCGAAGTGCCGATATTCACGACTAATATTCGCGATTCAAATATTCGTGATCAACACTAATATATTTTGATTAAAATTGTTTATCCTCATCCACCACGGCAAGGCGACCTATTTCATGATGAGAACCTACTTTATACACTGCGTGCAGAATTATTAGGCAAATTAGTATTTTGACCACATCATCCTCTTTATGCATGTTGTCTTACTCCAAGCTGTATAGGCTCGAAAGCCTACTACCAATTAAGCATATTAGGTGATGTGCATCTCTGTAATGAGAAGGGGTGTGGTCTAATGACATCAACACCCTATATTAGGTGTGCATAATTATTAGGCAACTTCCTTTCCTAATAATTATTTTTTTTCTTTGGCAAAATGGGTCAAAAGAAGGACAGGCTCAGAAAAGTCAAAAATAGTGAGATATCTTGCAGAGGGATGCAGCACTCTTAAAATTGCAAAGCTTCTGAAGCGTGATCATCGAACAATCAAGCGTTTCATTCAAATAGTCAACAGGGTCGCAAGAAGCGTGTGGAAAAACCAAGGTGCAAAATAACTGCCCATGAACTGAGAAAAGTCAAGCGTGCAGCTGCCAAGATGCCACTTGCCTCCAGTTTGGCCATATTTCAGAGCTGCAACATCACTGGAGTGCCCAAAAGCACAAGGTGTGCAATACTCAGAGACATGGCCAAGGTAAGAAAGGCTGAAAGACGACCACCACTGAACAAGACACACAAGCTGAAAAGTCAAGACTGATTTTTCTAAGGTTTTATGGACTGATGAAATGAGAGTGAGTCTTGATGGGCCAGATGGATGGGCCCGTGGCTGGATTGGTAAAGGGCAGAGAGCTCCAGTCTGACTCAGACGCCAGCAGGTGGAGGTGGAGTACTGGTTTGGGCTGGTATCATCAAAGATGAGCTTGTGGGGCCTTTTCGGGTTGAGGATGGAGTCAAGCTCAACTCCCAGTCCTACTGCCAGTTTATGGAAGACACCTTCTTCAAGCAGTGGTACAGGAAGAAGTCTGCATCCTTCAAGAAAAACATGATTTTCATGCAGGACAATGCTCCATCACACGCGCCCAAGTACTCCACAGCGTGGCTGGCAAGAAAGGGTATAAAAGAATAAAATCTAATGACATGGCCTCCTTGTTCACCTGATCTGAACCCCATTGAGAACCTGTGGTCCATCATCAAATGTGAGATTTACAAGGAGGGAAAACAGTACACCTCTCTGAACAGTGTCTGGGAGGCTGTGGTTGCTGCTGCACGCAATGTTGATGGTGAACAGATCAAAACACTGACAGAATCCATGGATGGCAGGCTTTTGAGTGTCCTTGCAAAGAAAGGTGGCTATATTGGTCACTGATTTGTTTTTGTTTTGTTTTTGAATGTCAGAAATGTATATTTGTGAATGTTGAGATGTTATATTGGTTTCACTGGTAAAAATAAATAATTGAAATGGGTATATATTTGTTTTTTGTTAAGTTGCCTAATAATTATGCACAGTAATAGTCACCTGCACACACAGATATCCCCCTAAAATAGCTAAAACTAAAAACAAACTAAAAACTACTTCCAAAAATATTCAGCTTTGATATTAATGAGTTTTTTGGGTTCATTGAGAACATGGTTGTTGTTCAATAATAAAATTAATCCTCAAAAATACAACTTGCCTAATAATTCTGCACTCCCTGTATGATACTGCCCTCTGTACCAACCAACAGGCCACAAATTATGGTAATTCAGGAAGAGTGGGCTCCACTTGTATACTGAATCTGCTCTATGTGACTCCTCTCCTTGTGCCAGACAGCCTCAAATGAATTTGGGAAGAAAAGACTACAGCTATATATTAAGCTGTGGAAAAGATGGGTTTGTATTTGGTGCACTAAAAAATTATTATTGAGAAAAATTTTATTTTATGGTGCATAAGTACAAGTTGGGAATACGTGTAAAATGTCAATAAATGTAAATATATTATTGGCAATAGAATATAGAACACATATCAGATATTGAAAGTCAGACATTTAACCATTTAAAAAAATAACTAATTTAGAACTTGACAGCCGCAACACATCTCAAAAAAGTTGGTACAGAGACATCAAAAGGCTGTCAAAGTTAGTGGTACTGATAAAAAAAACAGCTGGAGAAGCAATTTGCAACTAAGTCACATGACTGGGTATAGAGGCAGAGCATGTTAGAGAGGCAGAGTCTCTCAGGAGCAAAGATGGACAGGGGTTCACCAATTTGTGAAAATTTCTCTACTTCTATAATACATAGTAATACCTCCAAAAATAGTAATTAATTTACATTCCCCATATGTCTACTTCATGTTTGGATCATTTTGGGAATGCCACTTTATTTTTTGGGGGCGTTACAGGGCTTAGAAGTTTAGAAGCAAATCTTGAAATTTTTCTGAAATTTTCCAAAACCCACTTTTTCAGTTCAGGTCTGAAGTCCCTTTGTGAGGCTTACATAATAGAAACCACCCAAAAAGGACCCCATTTTGGAAACTACACCCCTCAAGGTATTCAAAACTGATTTTACTAACTTTGTTAACCCTTTTTTTCCAGTAACAAAGCAAGGGTTAACAGCTAAACAAAATTCAATATTTTTTGCCCTGATTCTGTAGTTTATAGAAACACCCCATATGTGGTCATAAACTACTGTAAGGGCACACGGCAGGGGGCAGAAGGAAAGGAACACCATATGGTTTCTGGAAGGCAGATTTTGCTGGACTGGTTTATTTACACCATGTCCCATTTGAAGCCCCATGATGCACCCCTAGAGTAGAAACTCAAAAAAAGTTACCCCATTTTGGAAACTACAGGATAATGTGGCAGTTTAGTTGGGACTATTTTTAGGGTACATATGATTTTTGATTGCTCTATATTACATTTTTGTGAGGCAAGGTTACAAAACATTTAATTTACCTTGAGGGGTGTAGTTTATTATATGGGGTCACTTTTATGGAGTTTCTTCTCTAGGGGTGCATCAGGGGGGCTTCAAATGGGACATGGTGTCAAAAAAACAGTCTAGCAAAATCTGTGTTCCAAAAACCATATGGCGCTCCTTTCCTTGTGCGCCCTGCCGTTTGGCCATACAGCATTTTATGAATACATATAGGGTGTTTCTGAAAACTACAGAATCTGGCAATAAATATAGAGTTTTGTTTGACTGTTAACCCTTGCTTTGTTCATGGAAAAAAATGGATAAAATTGAAAATTTGGCAAAAAATAGCTGTTTTGGCACAGTTTTTTTTGACTGTGTCAATTGTGTGCATCCCTAAAATATCAGTGACATCCAGTGCACTTTTTCCATACACGGTGTCCACTGCGGACAGTTAAAATTATCCGCGCCACATCTCCTGTTTAAATGTGTGCATCCCTAAAACATCATCCAGTGCACTTTTTCTGTAGACGGTGTCCGCTGCAGACTGTTAAATTATCCGCGCCACAACTCCTGTTTAAAGTCTGAGCATCCCTAAAATATCAGTGACATCCAGTGCACTTTTTTCGTAGACGGTGTCTCCTGCAGACAGTTAAATTATCCGTGCCACTTCTCCTGTTTAAAGTGTGCGCATCCTGAAAATATCAGTGACATCCAGTACACTTTTTCCGTAGACACTGCGAACTGTGACATTGCCTGTGGTACCTGTCCTGTATAACGTTTCCTCATCACAAATACCTTTGTAAATTTGTTTGCACATACACTTCCAAATTCTACGCTACTGTATGTGTGACATACTTCAATTATATATCATATTTAAAATGAAGAAGGCGAGCAGTAAGGGACGGGAAGTGTCCGTGATGCTGATGGTGCACGCAGAGCCGTGGCCCGGGGCACGGAGAAACAGGGCCTGCTGCCAGAGCACAAGAAAAACAATCATCCAAGATACCTATCTGTTTCTTTAGCACAAATTCCAAGAATCTAAGCCTAATCTAGTGTCCATAGTGTGTTGTTTTCTGTGACATATACAGTACGCCATCCGAAAACTGTTTCTTTAGGCAAATTTAATTAATCAGGGCCTAATCTAGTGTCCATATTCTGTGGGTTTCTATGACATATACGGTCCTGCATCCGAAAACTGAGTTTGTATTGCAAATTCCAATAATCTGGGCCTAATCTAGTGTCCATAGTGTGTTGTTTTCTGTGACATATACAGTACGCCATCCGAAACTGCTTCTTTAGGGCAAATTTAACTAATCTGGGCCTAATCTAGTGTCCATATTCTGTAGGTTTCTGTGACATATACTGTCCTGCATCCGAAAACTGAGTTTATATGCAAATTACAATAATCTGGGCCTGATCTAGTGTCCATAGTGTGTTGTTTTCTGTGACATACAGTACGCCATCCGAAAACTGTTTCTTTAGGGCAAGTTTAACTAATCTGGGCCTAATATAGTGTCCCAAATTCTGTGGGTTTCTGTGACATATACAGTACGCCATCCGAAAACTGTTTCTTTAGCGTAAATTCTAATAATCTGGGCCTAATATAGTGTCCATATTTTGTGGGTTTCTGTGACATATACTGTCCTGCATCCAAAAACTGTGTCTTTAGCGACTGTAAAACAATCTGCCCACATTTAGTGACAAAACCATAAATATGAAGACGTCGAGCACTAAGGACGGGGAAGTGGGCGTGATTCTGATGGTGCATGCAGAGACTGTGGCCCTGGGCGCAATGAAACTGTGCCTGCTGCAAGTGCACCAGAAAAAAAAAACATCCACCATACCCTGCTTCATGTCCAACTTAGCTGTCGGACCAGTGCGAACAGTTGGTTGGTTGAATTGCTGAATATAATGCTTCCAGTCGGTTAAGCACCACCCTCTCTTCCACCAAGTCCAGTCTCTGTACCCAAGAGTCTGGTCAACCGAATCCTCACTCTGATCATCCTTCCTCCCACCATGGAGAGGCTTGCCAAACGAGTGATCCCACACTCCGATATTCCAAGGAGCTCTTTCCAGCGCTACTATTACATTTGGCCCTCACGCCCAGCATGCTTGAAGAGAGACCTGAGATATTGTGCACTGATTCCCAACCTCTTGAGCCTTCACAGTCTCAAGAAGATGACGGTGGTGAACGACAATCATTCGTTCATGAGGTGGATGATGATGAGACACAGTTGTCAATCACTGAGGTTGTGGTTAGGTCAAGTCAGGAGGATGAGCAGAGTGAGGAAGTGGAAGAGGAGGTGGTTGACGATGAGGTTACTGACCCAACATGAGAAGGTGAAAAGCCGAGTGAGAACAGCAATACAGAGGGGGAGGGATCTGTAGCACCGCAACAGGCTGGAAGAGGCAGTGGGTTGCAAAAGGGAGAAGTCGGCCCACACCAAACAGGCCGGCAATCTTTACACCGAGCACCCTATGCGTAAATCTACCTTGCAAAGTGGTACGATTTCCGCAGTATGGTGCTTTTTTGAGGAAAGTGCAGACAGAAAAAAGAGTGGTAGTTTGCAACCTGTGCCGTATCAAAATGAGCCGGGGCATGAACACTAGCAACCTCACCACCACCAGCATATCCGCCACATGGCATCCAAGCACCGTAATAAGTGGGATGAACGCCTGGGTCCACAATCTGTGTCTGCGGGGCGCACCACTGCCTCCTCTTCCCCTGTGGTTACGTGCTGGCCATCCCCTGTCGAAGGTGCAGGCCCAGATGCATCATGCCCTGCACCTGGGACCTTCGCAAGCACCATCAGAGACCACATCCACCTCCGTGTCCCAGCGCAGCGAACAAATGTCCTTACCCTAGGCATTTGAACGCAAGCGCAAATACCCAGCCACCCACCCACAGGCCATAGCACTAATGCGCAACTTTCCAAATCACTGGAAATGTTGCCATTTAGGCTTGTGGACACTGAGGCCTTTCTGTAGCCTGATGTCAGCGGCCGTCCCTCCATATGCAGTCCCCAGCCGCCACTATTTTTCGCGGTGTGCCGTGCCTGCCTTACACCAACATGTGTCCCATAAACATCACACGTGCCCTGACCAATGCAGTTACTGGGAAGGTCCATTTAACCACAGACACATGGACAAGTGCATTTGGCCAGGGACGCTGCATTTCCCTGACGGCACACTGGGTGAACGTTGGTGGAGGTCGGGAGTGAGTCGCTACTGATGCCATGGATTGTGGGCCCTACATCGTTCAGGGTTTCCCGTCAGCACCTACTTTAATGACTCCAACCCCCCCTTCTTCTCCTCCGCATCCTCCTGTACTTCCACCTCTGAATTATCCGCTGTGCAGCACCAGTCAGTCATCAGTTGGTAGCTGGAAGCAAGTGTAGCACTGCATTGGGAAGCGGAAATCGGCTGTGCTGAAGCTGATATGCTTAGGGGACAAACAGCACACTGCCGAAGAGCTGTGCAGTGGAGAAGAGACCAGACCTGAGCTGTGGCTCTTGCCACTCAACCTAGAACCAGGCATGGTAGTGTCTGATAAAGGCTGTAAACTTGGTGGCGGCTTTGGGAGCTCGGCAAGCTCAGACACATCCCATGGCCTAGCCCACGTGTTCAACCTTGTGGTTCAGAGGTTTTCTCAAACCTACCCCCAATTTGCCTAGAGCTACAGGTGAAGGTCGGCCACGTGTGTGCACATTTCTGCAATTCACCGACAGCTTCAACGGTCTGTCAACACTGCAGCAGCGCTTGAAATTGGCCAGCTCACCGGCTGTTGTGCGACGTGAGCACACGCTGGAACTCGACGTTCCACATGTTGGCCGGCTTTGTGAGCAGCAGGAGGGCAGTTGTGGAATATCAGCAGCAACATGGTTGTCGCCTTTCCAGTCAGCTTCCGCTAATCACAAGCGAAGGAGTGGGTATGGATGTCTGACCTCTGTGACGTTTTAGAAACTTTGAGCAATCAAACACAGATGATGAGCGGCGATAACGCTATTATCAGCGGTAACCATCCACTTCTGTGCTACTAAAACGCCCTGCTGCTCACAATTAAGGACGACGCTTTGCATGTGGAAGAGGTGAAAATGGGGGAAGACATTACACAGGGTGATAGCCAGACCACCCTCAGTTCGTCTTTCTCAGCGCGAATTGGACAATGAAGAGGAGGAGTAGGAGGAGCAGGAGAGCAGGAGATGGTTGCCTCCACTACATGGGGTAGTAACCATGGAAGTTTAATTCTATATGGTCAGCGTGGGTGGCAAAAGAGGAGTAAGAGAATGAGGAGATGGAGAGTGATCCTCCTGATGACGACAGTGAAGTCTTGCCGGTTAGTACTCTGGCACACATTGCTGACTTAATGTTAGGCTGCCTTTCCCGCGACCCGCGCGTTATACACATTTTAGACAACACAGATTATGGTTGTTCACCAATTCTCAACCCCCCGCTACAAAGAGAAACTTCTCATCGCTCATTCCTCTGGTAGAGAGGACGAGCAAAACGTGCAATACCAGAATATCCTTGTTGAAAAATTGCTCCAAAAATTTCCATCTGACAACGCTGGCGGCAGAGTACATAGTTTTTTGGCCAACCGAGGAGGGGAGACAAAGGGAACACGCAACAGTTCCAACAGAGGCAGGGAAACACTCTCCAAAGCCTGAGACAGTTTCATGACTTCCCCGCTAGCACCATCACCTTGATGTGTGGCCTAATGTCACAAGGAGGGAAAAATTTTGGAAGATGGTGAAGGAGTACATAGCAGACCGTGTCAGCGTCCTCAATGATCCCTCAGTGCCTTACAACTACTGGTTGTCCAACCTGGACACGTGGCACGAACTGGCACTCTACGCCTTGGAGGTGCTGGCCTGCCCTGCCGCCAGCATTTTGTCTGAGCGGGTATTTCGCATATGAGGCGGTGAGCAGTGGAAGGCAGAAGTTATGCTGCAGCATAGACAAGCCAGCAGCAGTAGGGTTAAAACGCCAAAAGCGCACACAGACAAAAGTTCTGCAAAAGTTCTGACATCTTGGGGTAATTCTTTAGGAACCTCTGTACCACCAAATTCAGCACATGTGCCAGGGAAGGGATGTGTGTTGGCTAGGTCTAGAGCTACTAAGGATTTAGCCCATTATCGCACACCACTAGGCCGGGTTTGATGCTCAGTGGGCGCCAACCACTTATCGGTCTGGTTCTTCTATGCCCGTTCTTAGCTCCTTCGCAGTGTGGGTTTTTTACCCAAACAGATGAGTTTCAGAACACCCTGCTGTTGTTTCCCATGCCTGTGCTGAATTTGGTGGTACAGGGGTTACGCTGACTGGAGGAGAGGGAGAAAGCGGAATAGGAAGAGTAGGGGCCACAGGAAGCACAGAGAAACGTCCAGCAATCCTCGGTGGCAGTAGGGCATTAGCCAAACCGCTTTCCACCTCAGGACCAGCCGCCACTACATTTACCAGTGGGAAGTTAGGGAGACATATGTCCCTTGCTCATGCTTACTGGTCCACGTATCCGAGGTTATGTTGGACCTTGCCACGGATGGCATTGCACAGCGCACACCTGATTTTGTCCGCCATTTGATTGTGCAGAGCAGGGATGACCCGCCTGGAAAAGTAGTGGTGGCTGGGAACCACATACTGTGGGAAAGCCACAACCATAAAGTTTTTAAAGGTGTCTATCTCCACGAGAAGGAATGACAGATTTCAAAGGCCAAGAATTTTAAAAATGCTGGCATTCAGGGCCAGGTCTCACGGGTGGGTAGGTGGGTACTCTTCTTTCTCTCCAGTGTTTGGGGGATGGACAGATGAACGCTTCCACGTGACAGTATGGAGATGCTCGGTGACACTGCTGGTGGTGGTGAGGTCACACCATCTATTTGCGGGGAGACAGGTGGCCCTGTTGCTCCAGAGGGGAGAGGAAGGAAGAGTCCAAGACCGCAGCAGCAGAGGGAGCAGGAGGAGCCTCAGATCTTTCATGGCTCTTCAGGTGTCTACTCCACTTGCAGTTCGTTGCTTTGCAGTTAGATGCCGGGTCATGCAGGTGGGGCTCAGGTTTAGACTGCACAGCATGAAAAACACCCGTGTCTTGTCGACAGCACATTGCTTAAAGAACTGCCACACCAGGGAACTCCTTTGAGCTGGCTCTGGTCTGCTCTGTCCCTCGGCACAGTGGGCAGTAGCAGGCGTATTGGCTAGTGGCCATCAGCTGTAGTTTTGCACCCTTCTCCCTCTTTTGGTGTGCTGCTAGCGCAGCATGACCACCACCTCTTCCTCCAAACTGCTCACATCTCTTGGATGACCTTGATGCCATAATCCTCCACATCATCTTACCCCCACTCCTCACCCCTGCACTCCTTGCCGGACTGAACACTGCAGAAAGCCGCAGCAGTTGCCACCTGTGTTTCGTCACCATTATCAGAGATGTGTTGCGGTGGTCTTCCCAAGTCCTCATCCTCGAACATAAGTGGTTGGGCATCACTGCACTCAATCTCTTTTACTTCTGGGGCTGGACTAGGTGGATGGCCCACAGAACCCCCACCAGCAGAGTTATCAAAAAGCATAAGTGACTGCTGCATGACTTGGGCCTCAGACTGCTTCGCTGATTTGCAAGGGGTTAGGTGGAAGACAGATGCCAATGGGCCGCTGGTGCAGGGTACGGGTGGAAAAAATGTGCAAGAACTGGAGGCACTGTCAGCAATCCAATCTAATACCGCCTCTACTAGTTCTGGCCTTGCAGTACGCCAGTCCTGCAGGGTGAGCGAATGTGAGGTCACGGGTGTCAGTTAACAGACCGAGGGTTGCTCTTTGTACTCACAGTTTGTAGTATACCCTGGGCAGGCGTACAGCATTCATGGAGAGGCTGGCAACGTAGATCCTCTGGGGCACTCTCTGGTATAGGAACCAGGCCAGGTGATAGGGTGAGGTGCCCTGGGTGTTGAAGTTTAGCGTGCCTGTGGGCAAGATCCCTTACAGTTCGGTGACGCCCCAGTGCCGGTATACGGTGCACACCGATGTCTTAGGAGGAATAATTGAGGTACACATGATTATGGTGAACTAGAACCTCCTGTTCTGAACAGTTCAACTATATACATGTTTCAGACAGTTCCATATGAAGTAGCTTTGGTAACCAGACAGGGCGTTACATAAATGGTAGGTATAATCCTGGCAAGATACTCAGAGGGAATAAACTCACAGATCAGGCTCGTACTTTCTGCAGATCCTGTCTGACTTTCTCCAAGGCCCGAATGCCTAATAGCTGGCTTTATCCTTGGGGTAGGGAAACCTTCCTCTGGTATAAATCCACTTGCTGCAAATAAACTTCTGCCCTTCAGCGTTCCCTACTTGGCTGACACAATTAGCACTGCTCTGTACTTTGCTTGATGCAGGATAACTTCAGGAGGAAACTTCTTCTCCTGGTAGCAGGTTAGGAACCTGGGCTATCTAGCTGCATGTTAGAAGCTGGACCTCAGCTACCCTCTGGCTGAAGTCAATCTTGGCTTCTGAAAACACACCCCCTTTCCCTGGACTGGACCTGTCTATATATACTAGGGGGTTCCCTAGCTCCCTCTACAGCTTGGGGAGGAGAAACTACACCCCTAACAGGCCTGGTACACAGGAATTTACATGAACATATGCATTACAATACAATATAAAATACCATGACCATGTTCCAACAGGAGGTGGAGACAAACATGACCCAATTGACACCTTGAGTAGTGCTCTCCTTTACCTAGTGGGACACTACAGCCTCACCATTTGTACAGCAGTATCCGGGGCTACAAAGTAACACAGAACGTCCTGTCTCCTGCATGCATCATAGGAAGGTGTTGCTAGTAGGGGCATGGCTGGCGCAGATCGTCAACGTCCTCTCTCTGCTGCAGGAGCTCTACCACCATCAACACCAGCAGCACCACAACCACATCCCTTATTTGATGCCCTTCTCACTCTTTGAGGACACCCACAAAATTGACAGCCTGATTAAATATATTATTTCAGTGTCACAGAGCATAAGGAGGTGTATCTCACCCCAAAATATTTGTTTATGTTACCAATAGAATAAACAGACAGATTGTCTATTGTATTTCTGTGTCACGAATACAAAGGAGGTGATCTGGAACCCCAAAATGGGTTTATGTCACCAACATTATTAACAGACAGATAAACTATTGTATTTTTGTGTCACGGATGCAAAGGAGGTGTATGCTCACCCCCCAAAAAATGGGTTTATGTCAAACACAGAATTAACAGCTAGATTAAACTATTGTATTTCCAACGTCACAGATGCAAAGGAGTGTATCTCACCCCAAAAAAATGTGTTTATGTCACTAACAGAATTAACAGTCAGATTATCTATTGTATTTCTGTGTCACGGATACAAAGGAGGTGATCTGGATCCCAAAAAATGGGTTTATGTCACCGACATTATTAACAGACAGATTAACTATTGTATTTCTGTGTCAAGGATGCAAAGGAGGTGTATCTCACCCCAAAAAATGGGTTCAGGTTCACTCATCCTAGTAGGAAAACTAGGATGTCTGTTTATCAAACAGATGAGATGCAGCTGAAAGAAATCATTATTTGGGGGTCTGGTCTAAAAGGAGAAGATGAGGGAAAGAAAATATCTACGTCACATGAGACATCGCTTGATGTTAGTGGTATGTGGCACTGTATACCCTGTATTGTTTTCTAGCATTGTATGTAATGTTTTCCAAGTATGTCTTTAACAGAAGGGCTGGTGGGTAAGGGGGTTAGGTTGAAAATTTGGCATTGGCAGAAAGGCTAGGTGCACCTCCTACCCCTTGCAACAAAGCACTGAGAGAAGTGGGGGTCCAAGCTGAACTCTTGCAATAGGGCCCATGAACCTTTAGGATATGCCCCTCTCCTACATACTAGTGAGCGCTGAAGCGCTCCCTAGCATTGGCTTTACAAGACGCTCTGTGCCTTATAAAGGCAAAAGATACCAGAATTGGTAGTGGGTTTCTGGCAAGGGCGGGCCTGTGAGCCCTCCTGGCTTAAGGGCCCAGCAACAATTGCTACCACTGTGACCCCTATAGCTACACCCACTGCTGTACAGACTATAAAATAAACTGCATCCTCATACACAAATGAGTTCTGGGTAAGGTAACCATTTACCATTATTTCATATTACTATTATGATACGGAAAATCTAATACTATTGTAAAGTTGTCGACTTCCTGTCATACTATACATTTGTGCACTTTTATTTCTTAAAGATTGCATTTTAATATTCCCCTGCAGAAAACGAATTCTCCGTAAATAATTTTAAAATTAGATAATTATTAAAATGATGATTTTGCTTCAATCACTAGCAAATGTTTGTTTTGATCCTGGTCCTCACATTTCTATAAATTCAATTATTGTCCAAGTGCTTGGAATGTGATATTTTAAATAATTACAACTGGGAATTTTCACTGCTTGGCAGATAATGCTTTTATCACTTCAGTAAACCAATGCCTTCAACTTTAATAAACTTTACTCTGCAACTGACGTTATGAGATTTTATTATATTCTGTACGGCACAGAAGTTTGTTTTGATGTGTGAAATTCATGTGTTACAAACCTTCAGCTTTCAATTGAATTATGGGAATACATAAAATACAATGTTTTCAGAGGAAAAGAAAAGGAAGAAAATAAATGACTGTTAAGACTCCCTACAGTGATATGATAAACTTTAGTCTCTCTTTAAATTTTCTAATTGTGTTATTTTCCATTTATACACTAGAATCTCACTTGAGTAATATAATATGGTTACTGTTCAGTATATAACCATTGAAAAACATGTTCCAGTTTTTAAGGATATTCATCTCTACACTATTCCCTCTTATTCAATTTTGCATCATTTACATGAACAGCTTAACTAATTTATACACTACTTTAAACAAGAATCACCTGCTTACTATCCCTCAGAGGTGGAACTGAGCCATACATGGAAGCCAAGGCAGCTGCTCAGCTGCTAGTACTATTATTGCACACTCTGTAGAGGTAGCATATCACATGAAGGTTAATGCTGAATAGAAGTATTCCCAGTTGAACACCCTGTCAATGAATGGAAGACCAATAAAATATAACTTTTATTTACAATCAATTTAAAGCTTACTAACACACTGTTGGTCAATGATAAGTATCTACAAGTTAAGATACCAGCGGGAAAATTGGTGGTACCAAGAGAGACAGTGGTATGCCCCAGTTATAACTCAGTAGCCTGATGGTGTGCATTAATACAGTATGTGTGCAAGATGCTCTAATGAGGTGATTAGAGATGAGCGATATTTTTGAAAAATACAATTTGGCTGGTTCGCTGAATTTTTAGAAAAAATTTAGTTCAATCCGAATGTATTTGCGGCAAAATCGCGTTGAAAAACTGCTATTTCCCAGGCTGCAGAGAGCCTTTATATTGGTTGTATAACACTGTGCCTTGCAAGTATCGCATTTATGTATCTGAAGAATGTCTTATCACCTTTTTTCACTGACTGAGCTAATTTCCTCTTCTGCCTGTGCTTTAGTAGCTCTTATAACTTGCTTGGCCTCTCTCTGCCTTAATCTTATAAATTTCCCTGTCATCCTCGTTTTTTTTTTTTTTATAATTACTAAATGCTATCTTTTTGTTTTTAATGATTTTGGCCACTTCTGCTGAGTACCCACAGTGGTCTCTTCCTTTTTTTTGCTTTTACTGACAAGTCTAATGCATTTATCTGTTGCCTTCAATAGTGCCACTTTTAAGTAGTCCCCATTTCTCCTGGACTCCATTGAAAACTGTTCCAGTCTGATAGGGACTCGTATACCACTAAACTAATTTTTAGAAAGTCAGTTTTTCTAAAATCTTAAACTTTTGTTTTGTTGTGAGTGTGACTCAGTCACTGTACTTATAGTAAACCCACACTGACGGGTGATCACGAGATCCAGGCTTCCCCCCACAGTAATATCAGATACCAAATTCCCATTTTGTGAATACTAAATCTAAAATGGCCCTCATCCGGGTTGGCCTCCTCAACTACTTGCTGTAGAGATAATCCCAGTAGGGAATTTAGAATATCTGTACTCCTGGCACAACTAGCTATTTTGGTCTTCCATTTTACATCAGGAAGATTAAAGTCTCCCATAATGATAACATAGTAACATAGTAACATAGTACTTCCCCTTTCAATGTCATTTTAGCCATTTCCTCAAGTAGTAGATCATCTAATTCTTTGACTTAGCCAGGTGGTCTTTATATCACACCAACACGAGTTACCTTATGATTATCAGGCTGCAACGTAACCAAAACTGACTCTAAATTGGTCTCGCTAACTTGTATTAGATTAGATTTTATGCTATCTTTCACATACAGGGCTACCCCTCCCCCTTTCTTGTCTTCTCTGTCTTTCCTATATAGAGAGAACCATGGTATTGTTAAATCCCAGTTATTACTCTCACTGAACCATGTCTCAGTAACAGCCACTAAATCTATATTCTCAGATGCCATTATAGACTCAAGTTCATCGATCTTATTCCCTAAACTGCGAGCATTTGAAGACAAGACTCTGAGCTTGTCATTTGTTAACTTATGTGCTATTGGCATCTTCTGGCATTATTCACGGGGGCAATCAGACTCATGCATGTATCACTATTTTCCCCTCCTTTCCTAGTTTTAAATGCTCCTTTGCAAAATACTTTGAACTGGTTCACTGAGGACATTCGCTTCTTTGAGAGAAATATGCAAACCATCTTTCTTGTACAGTTCTTTTCCAATTTTCAACGTGAGCTAACATGAGACACAAAGCCAAACCCTTGTTTCAGACACCATTCACCAAGCCATACATTGAATTCCTTAATGTGCATCTGCCTGTCATGCTGAAGGTTATGCACAGGCAAAATGCAGAGAATGAAACAGTCGATGCAACCTCCCGTATAGCTTTACCAAGTATGTGAAAAATTTCCCTCACCTTTGAAAACTCATTGCAAGCCAGATCATTTGTCCAAGATGGACAAGAACATTCACCTCCATTTCCTGCTTTGCTTGCTTAACAATAGTAAGGATACGTCGTCTGTCCCTGCTAGCGGTAGCACCAGGGAGACATCTCACAAAAACATTTTCCTCAAACTCACACCTCTTATGATAGAATCGCCCACCAACAGCTGCTTTCTATCAGTCCTCATCCTATCCTTTTTGTCTATGGCTGCAGTCTTGTATACCTTAGGCATAGGAGACGATTGTTCCTCACCCACTGTGCCTGAACCATCCTCCATGTTGCTCTTGAACTCTGAAAGTGCTGCAAATGAATTATGGAGAGCCACAGACTGTGGGACATGTCTTTCATCAACACCTCTAAGTCTACCAGAACCTGCAGTAACCCATATTCCATTTCTAGGGGGCCTCTGTGGTAGTGGCATTGCAAAATTCCCAGCCTGAGTTTGTTTAACAGTTAATTAACAAATCTCAGATTTCAAAAATGCAATTTGCTGCTGCATTACGGAGCTGTCTACAGATCAGACAGCATCCAAACCTCCAAAGAGTGGAACATGAAATAAAAGCACAACAATTCCTGCACTGAACCAGGTCTGCCATTTTAAAGAGGGAAAGATTTAAACAAGCAAATCTTACGTTTTTTAGATTGTATCACCTCCAGATTACCTCCTGAGTATCTCTGATGATCTCTAGTGCACTTAGAAATGCTGAACTTTGAGAATTATGCAAGCTATAATTAGGCAAGCTAATATTATGTTGCTATATATACACACACTCCCACAAAAGCTCCTCCCCAAACAACAAATTTAACATCTTAATGGCCCTATGCTCATTTGCAATCAGACAATAGCAAAAACCTGTCTAAACAAATTCTCCTACGTTTTGAAGCAGAGTGTCTGAGTAGCCACCAAAAACACAGCTGAAGTTCTGCTACAGTGGAAAGGTCTAAGTTATTCTACTGAATATCTCTAGTGCACTTAGAAATGCTGCACTTTGAGAATGATGCAAGCTATAGGAAGTCTGCTGCGGCAGTAAATAATACTGTGAGTCAGTATGACATGCAGATGACAGGCGTTTCTCTTAGATCACTGTACACTTCACTAGAGTTGAGCGAAAACCTGGATGTTCGGGTTCGAGAAGTTCGGCCGAACTTCCCGGAAATGTTCGGGATCCGAACTCGACCCGAACTTCGCCCCGAACCCCATTGAAGTCAATGGGGACCCGAACTTTTCGGCACTAAAAAGGCTATAAAACAGCCCAGAAAAGGGCTAGAGGGCTGCAAAAGGCAGCAAAATGTAGGTAAATCCCCTGCAAACAAATGTGGAGAGGAAAATTAATAAAAATAAAAATAAAATAAATAAAAAATAACCAATATCAATTGGAGAGAGGTCCCATAGCAGAGAATCAGGCTTCATGTCATAGCAGAGAATAAAGCTTCATGTCACCCAACACTGGAAAAGGCCACTGTCAGATATTTTAAGGCCCCGGCACCCAGACAGAGGAGAGAGGTCCCATAGCAGAGAATCAGGCTTCATGTCATAGCAGAGAATCATGCTTCATGTCACCCAACACTGGAACAGGCCACTGTCAGATATTTTTAGGCATCGGCACCCAGACAGAGGAGAGAGGTCCCATAGCAGAGAATCAGGCTTCATGTCATAGCAGAGAATCAGGCTTCATGTCACCCACCACTGGAACAGGCCATTGTCCGATATGTTTAGGCCCCGGCACCCAGACAGAGGAGAGAGGTCCCATAGCAGAGAATCAGGCTTCATGTCATAGCAGAGAATCATGCTTCATGTCACCCAACACTGGAACAGGCCACTGTCAGATATTTTTAGGCCCCGGCACCCAGACAGAGGAGAGAGGTCCCATAGCAGAGATTCAGGCTTCATGTCATAGCAGAGGATCAGGCTTCATGTCACCCAACACTGGAACAGGCCACTGTCAGATATTTTTAGGCCCCGGCACCCAGACAGAGGAGAGAGGTCCCATAGCAGAGAATCAGGTTTCATGTCATAGCAGAGAATCATGCTTCATGTCACCCAACACTGGAACAGGCCACTGTCAGATATTTTTAGGCCCCGACACCCAGACAGAGGAGAGAGGTCCCATAGCAGAGAATCAGGCTTCATGTCATAGCAGAGAATCAGACTTCATGTCACCCAACACTGGAACAGGCCATTGTCAGATATTTTTAGGCCCCACCACCCAGACACAGGAGAGAGGTCCCATAGCAGAGATTCAGGCTTCATGTCATAGCAGAGAATCAGGCTTCATGTCACCCAACACTGGAACAGGCCACTGTCAGATATGTTTAGGCCCCGGCATCCAGACAGAGGAGAGAGGTCCCATAGCAGAGATTCAGGCTTCATGTCATAGCAGAGAATCATGCTTTATGTCACCCAACACTGGAACAGGCCACTGTCAGATATTTTTAGACCCCGGCACCCAGACAGAGAAGAGAGGTCCCACAGCAGAGAATCAGGCTTCATGTCATAGCAGAGAATCATGCTTCATGTCACCCAACACTGGAACAGGCCACTGTCACATATTTTTAGGCCCCGGCACCCAGACAGAGGAGAGAGGTCCCATAGCAGAGAATCAGGCTTGGGTGTGTCTGGTGTCTGCAGCTGAGGTGAAAGGGTGTGTCTGCAGCAGCTCCTGAACCTCCACAGCACAGGCTTCTCCAGGGAGTTTCCTACCATCTGCTCCCCAGGAGGAGTTCCAGGCTTGCGGGGGAGTGTGACACCTTTTCCCCCAGCCCAGGCCCTGCCTCTCCCTATGGAGCTGGTGGGGTCCTGTGGCCATGGCATCTCGGAGGGACGCCCCTGCTCCCCGGCTTGGGTCGGTGGGGAGTGAAGGATGGCGGCGAGGGGGCAACTACACCAGGATGCGGTAGTGGCAGCCGAGTCCCCCCTGAGGACCCAAAGACGCCAGGAGGAAGGAGTCAGCCTGCGGAGGGCCAGGTAGGTTGGGGGTCTCGGCGGGAGGGAGAAAATACCTCCGCTTACAGCTCTCGCTTGGCCGCCCACCTGCGTGAATATGATGAGCTGGGACGGCACCTCAGAGCTCTGAGGAAGGAGCTAAAAGAAACAAGGGCTAAAGCTACTATTTCTGCAAAGAAAAAGAGGCCCCCCCTAAATGAAAAAATTAGGGGATTGAAGGAGGAGTTGGAGGTCTCCCAGAGGCGGCATCAGCAGCTGCTGGAAGACAGTGGCCCCTTCAGGGAGAAACTGGAAAATGGGGACCGATTCAGGGAAATGGAGGCCGTGAGGAGAAGGGAGCCATGCGGGGGTGTGGAGAGTGAGAGTGAGGAGTTGAAGGGCTCCGAGTCTCAAACACCCCTGGCAGGTCCCCAAACCTTACAGCATGAAATGGCCCCCCCACCTGTGACCCCTGTGCAGGAAGCATACAGTGACATCCCACCAGAGCTGGTGTGCTTGCCTTTACCAGATGAAGCCTCAGCCATGGAGGAGGAGGGCAGTGATCTGCTGGACGAAAGTTGCGGCAAGAAAAAAAAGAAAAAAGAGAAAAGCACAGATAGAGTGGAAATTTGTTACGTCTAAGTGTCTAATACACGCTTGGTGCACACACCAGGCGTGTATCCCGCTAAACTCCCGGCTCGGCATCATGTGGTGGTGTCTGAGCGGAGGAGGCGGGGAGATGAAGGGATCCAAAATCGGCGCCGGTCGCCGTCCCTACTTGCTGAGGCGGGGGAAGAGGTGCCGACAGGGAGAAGGAGCCAGTGGTTACCTATTGAAAGTGGAGGGGGCGGGGAGGAGCATCGGAGGCCCCCACCCACCACTCCACCTGCCCGCTTCATCCACCGCTCTGGCCGCTGCTCTTGCCTGTCATTCTGGTGTGTAGGGTTGGGCTGGGGCAGGTGTAGTGGCGTCGCCGTCCCCTCACACATCAGGGGGCAGCTCTGTCTGCATGCCGTAAGTGTGCGGCGGGGGATCAGGGGGGGTGGCGGTGGGCGGGGTTGGGAGCCGCGCATGGGGGTGTGTCTGGGGGTGTGTCCGGGCATCCTCCTATCGGCGCGCATGTTGGCGTGGCTGGGGGGGGGGTGCCCGGCTGTGCCTCTGGACGCACTCCCGGAGTGGAGAAAGAATGCGCAGGCGCAGTAAACAAGCACCTGCGCATTGACGAACCAGGGGCCGCAGCTGCCGGAAAAGACAAGTCTGCGGCGCTACGGTCCTCTGCTAAGAAAGGTGTTATTGCGCCGGAACATGTGTGGATGTACATCGCCACTGGACACGCCCCCTCTGTCTCTGCCTCCTCCTCCAGCGCTGAATTAAGTGCTGGGGAGGGGAGGAGCATGGTCATCAGTGCCCATAAGGGCAGTAGGAGGGGGCGGGGGCTTGGCCGGTGGCGATGAAAGTGTCTGTGTAAATAATAATAAAGTAATTAATAATAAAGTTAAGGAAAATAAAGACAAAGGTAATAAAGATAATAAAGGAAATGTGATGACATATGCTACACCAGCTGTCCCAGCAGGGGGAGAGGGTGTATGTGAGCACGGTGGTGGTAGGGGTGTTGGTGAGGGTGGTGCGTTGGGTCCCAAAGGTGGGATGGATGCTGGGAGTCAGAAGTTATGCCAGTGTGGCTGCGGCTGTGGGGGGGAGGGGCTGACTTCTTTGGCTTCCTCGCTCTCAGGGTCTGGTAATGGTGACTTGCAGTGGCAACTGCTGGAGGCCCTCAAAAAGGGAGAGAGATCCTTTTCCATAGAGGGGAAGAAGGTGGATTGTTCATTTTGGTTCAACAGACATGGCGTTCGGACCTTCCGAGAACAGGACGGGGGCGAGACCACCTGGTCTTCACCCACAACCGGCCCTGGAGCCAGACGGAATGTGGTCTGTCTCAAGTGGAGTAGCGATGAAGCCTGCCCTACTAGAAAGAGGGTAGTGGAGCTCCTGCTTGGGATGGGTTTCAGGGCAACTGACATCTTTGCCTTGATCCATCCTTTGGGCTCCAAGGAGTTTGACATCAGCTTTGTCCGGCCGGAGGGGCTTGAGCTCTTCTGGTCCGGATATGAGCTGGTGAAGAACATGCCGGACTGGCGTGGTTTCGTTGCAAAAGCGATAACACGCCAGAGTGAGGTCAAGAGAGTGACCGTGCTGACCCGTAATGAGTCGCTCTCTTGTATTGACATCATGACCTGGCTGGGAAGGTACGGAGAGGTCCAGGGAATACCAGCTAAAAACCTGGACGAGTTTGGCATTTGGTCGGGTGCCTGGACGTTTAATATCAAGCTTAAACGTCTGGGTAGTACAGTTTCCCACATTCCATCATCTGCCTTTATTGGCCGAGACAGGATCTTGGTTTTCTACAGGGGGCAGCCTAAGCTCTGTCACAAGTGTGGCAGCCCCACACACTTCAGCGCCAGCTGCCAAGTGCAGAAGTGCGCGTTGTGTGGGGGGACAGGTCATCTTGCTGCATCTTGTGAGGAGATTAGATGCAACCTGTGTGGGGAGCTCGGGCACCCCTTCAGTCGCTGTCCTCTCTATGAGGCCAATGCGGCCCGAGCTCATGCAGGAGCGGGCTGGGAGGTCCCTTCGGCTGAGGCGGGTACTGGCAAAGGCAGTGGAGTTAAGGGGTCAGTGAGGAACCGGAACAACCCGTCCCGGCAGAGGCGGAGAGAGAGGCGTAAGGCGGACAGGGAGGGGGAGGAACCCCGTCCTGGGGTGATGCCGCTCCTTCCCAAACGACTGCCCCTCCTGAATCCGAGACCCTAGGGGGCAGCGAGCTGGAGGAGGAGATTGAGAGACTGGATCGGGCTGAAGAGACTCTGTCCTCGCACTACGAAAGTTCTGCAGATGGTAGTGGGGCAGAGTCCCAAAGTAGACAGAAACGGCGTACTAAAAAAAGATCTAGCCCGACCAAAGTTGCCAGGGAAGGTGTAACCGGCTCCCCTCTGGAGCTCCTCCAACCGGTACCTCATCTTGGATGAGACCTCAGCCTCCTCTGCTGAGCAGGAGGTTGAAGGTGAGGGGGCCGGGGGCAAAGGAGGGAGAGCCTTCAGGGGGCCCCGCGCCCCCCTCTGGTGGGGATGCAAGGTCCTCAGGAGGGGTGGCAAAACCGGGCCCTGAGACTGAGAAAGCCAGGAGTGGTGCACAGAGGGAGGTGGTGGTGGCAGAGATGGATACCACTATCTCCCTCAAGAGAGGTCGTGCTGCTCTAGAAGGCAGCCCCGGGAGGGGGGAGAGAAGGATGGGAAGAAGGCCGTCTAATTTAACTACTCTTTATGGCGGTACCCGCTCTGCTGACTCTGGCGACCATTAATGTCGCCAGCATTAAGTCGGATGCGGCTCGTTTTCACAGCCTTCGATTTTCTCAGCCGTGTTGAAGCTGACATTTTGTTTTTGCAAGAGACCAGGCTGCCAGATTTGGCAGCGATTTATAAAGCCAAGAGGGAGTGGAGACCAGGGCCCTCCTACTGGTCTCTTGCGGCTGAGCCGTATAGCGGAGTGGCGGTCCTTTTTACCGCACCGATAGAATGCCGACGAGTAATTGAATTAGAAATGGGGAGGTGTTTGATCTTGGATGTCCTCATGAAGGGACAGGAACTGCGCCTGATTAATATCTACAGGCCCCAGTCCAGGTGGGACAGGAAATGTCTCTTTATGAGGATTAAGCCTTTCCTTTTTACAAGCCGGCAGGTGGTTTTTGGTGGGGACTTTAATACTGTCACAAGGCCCCAAGACAGGGGAGGCACCAGAAACCGGCTGACTTATGATAGTGTTTTTCTGAATAGAGTAGCTAGTGAGGCTCGTCTGGAGGATGTCCACATTAGGCATACCCCAGGCCACGGGGGTTTCACTTTCTATAGAGGTAGTCAGATCAGGTCTAGAATAGATAGGTTTTATTTGAAGGAGGAGGCTACCTTTTCGCCCTTAAGGGTTGTGGAGGTGGAATTCTCCGATCACTGTTTGATTATGTTTTCTCTGAATATTTCAGAATCCCCCCAAATGGGAAGGGTTATTGGAAGCTGAATTCGGGTGTCTTGGAGGAAGCAGAGGTGAGACAATCCTTTGAGGACTTCCTTCAGAGTCAGGTACCTTTACTGGATCTCTGTGATACTAAGTCAGAGTGGTGGGAGATATTCAAAGATCGAGCTGCAAAGTTCTTCCGCCGGCTCTCGAGCCTCAGGTCCCTGGACAGGTACCGCCTGTATCAGGGTCTAAGGAGGAAACTCGAGCATCTGGTCTCGACTGGTGGTAGCCGTGAGGATATCTCCAGGGTGAAATCTTTGCTCAAGAGGTGCCAGTATGATAGGCACACATCTTTAGTTTTTGAGAGGGACTTCGGGAGGTACCGCTCGCCCGACCCCTACAGAAATTTTAAGATGTCAGTGAAGAGTAAGTTAATAACAGGACTGGTCGATAGTACGGGATCTCTGAGCAGGTCCAGATCAGGGATCCTGGAAGTCGTTAGATCCTTTTACTCGTGCCTCTTGGGGAGGAGGGATCTGGATCGGGACAGGATGTCGGCTTTCCTGGCTGGGGTCACCCCTGAGTCAGGAGCTCACCTCTCTTTTGATGGTTTGGTAGAAGAGATCAGGAAGGAGGAAGTTATCCTGGCAGTGGAAGGGTTAGCTCTGAAGAAGTCGCCAGGCCCGGATGGCTTAACATCCGAGTTTTATAAGACCTTTAAGGACTCTTTATGTCCCCTCTTGACTGAGGTATTCAATGAGTGTTTATCCTCGGGCACTCTGCCTCTGTCAATGAGGAGGTCAGCTCTGATCCTTCTATCAAAGGGTAAAGATCCGAGCCGTATTGAGAACTGGCATCCCATAGCACTTCTTAATACGGACAGAAAGATTCTGGCCAAGATACTTTTTAATAGGCTGGTAAAATTTGCACCCCAACTCCTTTCGGTGGTTCAGCATTGCTCGGTTCCAGGCCGCAGCACTTTTAGTGCTGTACTCGGTGTCCGAGAGGCAGTGGAGCAGAGTAGAGCAGGCTACTGGAGGGGGTACATGCTGTCCCTAGATCAAGCAAAGGCGTTTGATCGGGTGAACCATGAGTACCTCTGGTCGGTCCTTCTGAAGTATGGCCTGCCGGGGGGGGTTTGTCGATTGGTTAAAGATCTTGTATGCAGGGGCAGAGAGTTTCCCGCTTGTGAACGGTTGGTCTGGCTGCTCTTTTGAGGTTGGGTCTGGCGTCCGCCAGGGTTGTCCTTTGAGCCCGCTTTTATACGTGTTCGCGATTGATCCCTTTCTTAAGCGGATTGATCGTGGACGTTGGCAGGAGTCGGGATGGATCGGGTGGCGCCGGAAGCCACTCTGAGGGTAGTAGCATACGCTGACGATGTCACCATTTTCGTATCCTCGAGAGGGGAGGCGGAGTACGTGATGTCTGAAGTGGATCGCTACTCGGAGGCATCCGGGGTCCATGATCAATCGGGATAAGTGTGAGAGTCTCTGGCTGGGAGGGGGTGATCCAGTTTTTGATCTCCCGGACACCCTCCCAGGGGCCCAAGTCGTTAGCCAAAGTCCTAGGCATCCATTTTGGCCATGGGGATTCTCCCACTCAAAATTGGGACGACAGGCTTAAGATCGCCGCTCAGAAGGTCGACCAGTGGAAGGGTTGGTCTTTGACCCTTAGGGAAAGGGTTAACCTGATCAAGACCTACTTACTCCCTTTGCTTATCTATTTGGGTAGCGTGTGTATCTTGCCAGAGCCTCTCTGGACTCGGACTTATAGTCTGTTCTTCCAGCTCTTATGGGGGAATAGACTGAACCTGATCAAGAGAGAAGTGACTTACCGCACGAGGAGACTAGTTGGGTTATCTATGGTCAACCCCGTGGTGTTTCTTAGTAAACACCTTTGTTAAATCGAATCTGGCAAACCTCTGGATGGAGAGGGCTTCTCCGTGGGTAGTCTCCTTGCCGGGGGGTGGTTTCGGCCTTTCTTCCAGGAATGGGAGACAGGAGGGCAAGTGAAGGACTTACGTACGCCTCACGGATATCTTCCGACTTACGTCACCCCGATTCTGAAGGTGATCCGCCGGTGGGGTTTGGAGGTGAGGGAGATCAGGACTCTGTCAAGGAGGTCCTTGACGAGAGGGTCTTGTTGTCCCACTTCCAGAAGCCCCTGGCCCTCAGGGATTGCCAAGCCGGGATCTAGACAGGGGGTTACAGTTGCTAAATTCTGCAAGGATCCCCTTGAAGTTTTGGGACTTGGCTTGGCGCTGCTTTCACGGGAGGCTGTATGTGAGGGACAACTTGAAGTACAGGAACACTGATGAAAGGGGTTGTCCCCGGGAGGAGTGTGGCTCCATACTGGAAAGTATGGATCACTTCCTGCTTCAGTGTCCCTTTAATACAGAGGTATACCAACGGGTGGGAGCTTCCATTGGCTGGCCTAGGCTAGCCAGCCTCTCTTAAGCGGAGTGGGCTTATGGAGTGCTCAGAGACATTGGTAGAAGGGACCTGTGCACGTGTTTTTTAGTCAGTATAGTGGTTAGGTTCTACACGTGGAATGCACGGTGCTTAGTTTCAACGCAGCAGAAAGTCCTCCCAGTGGACGAGATATGTAGGAACATTCTGGGTGACCTGGTGAAGGTGCGTTCTTTGGAGTATGAGAGACTGGGTACCAGTAGGGCCTCTCTCCTCTGGAGAGGCTTTGCTTTTAGCATACCCTAGCCTAGTCATACGTTTCCTGGTGGTGGGCTGATGCTTTCACCGTAGATTTTTGTTTTTTGAGATGTTGAGCTTTGAAGAAAGGTTTACAGAGACCGAGCTTGGGCCTTCGGGTAGTTCTGTATTTTAGAATAGTTTGCAGTGTGTGTTAAATAGTTATGTTGTTTATGTTATTTATTAGGATAGAATGAGTTGGGGCTAGTTAGGTTGGGTGGGTGAGGGAAGGGGTCTTATGTGTTTTATGTGTTTTATGTGTGTATTGAAGTGGGAGGCCTGCATCTAGCCCTGGACTATGCGGACATGGGAGGACATGGGGCGAGGGGCTAGATGCGGGTGGTGGAGGTAGGGCTGGCCTCGGACTATGCGGACACAAGAGAGACGTGAGGCGGAGGTCAGCCTTGGGTGATGGGTGAAGGGTGATGGAGTAGGTAGTGGGGGTTAGGGCTAGATTAGGGAGGTAGTTAGGTTTTGCTTTATGTGTTATATTAGTATAAAATAAAAAATAAAAAAATAATAATAATAATAAAAAAATAATTTGTTATTGTTATTATTATTATTGATTTTGTTTTATAGGCAAGAATGGTCTTATTTGCGTTTTCATTTTATTGACGAGTAGTCAAGTTTTCTTTTTGTTTTGGGTTTTACAGCTGAACCGGCTAAGTTTTCTTTCATTTCTTTTTAGCATTTGTATATAGTTTTGTATATAGTTTGTATATAGTTTTTATAGAGTATAGGTATGAATGTGAGTATGAGTGAGTCTGGGTCAGCTGGAATGCTGTTTTTATATTTTGATGTTTTGGTGTTTTGAAATTTTGTCTGTAAAGTTTTGTATTTTTATAATAAAAAGAGTTCCTATAGCAGAGAATCTGGCTTCATGTCAGCAAAGAATCAGTCTTCATGTCATAGCAGAGAATCAGGCTTCATGTCACCCACCACTGGAACAGTCCATTGTCAGATATTTAGGCCCAGGCACCCAGGCAGAGGAGAGAGGTCCCATAACATAGAATCTGGCTTCATGTCAGCAGAGAATCAGTCTTCATGTCATAGCAGAGAATCAGGCTTCACGTCACCCACCACTGGAACAGTCCAATTGTCAGATATTAGGCCCAAGGCCACCCAGGCAGAGGAGAGAGGTCCCATAGCAGAGAATCTGGCTTCATGTCAGCAGAGAATCAGTCTTCATGTCATAGCAGAGAATCAGGCTTCACGTCCCCCACCACTGGAACAGTCCATGTCAGATATTTAGGCCCAGGCACCCAGGCAGAGGAGAGAGGTCCCATAACATAGAATCTGGCTTCATGTCAGCAGAGAATCAGTCTTCATGTCATAGCAGAGAATCAGGCTTCACGTCACCCACCACTGGAACAGTCCATTGTCAGATATTTAGGCCCAGGCACCCAGGCAGAGGAGAGAGGTTCCCATAGCAGAGAATCTGGCTTCATGTCAGCAGAGAATCAGTCTTCATGTCACCCCCACTGGAACGTCCATTGTCAGATATTTAGGTCCAGGCACCAGGCAGAGGAGAGAGGTCCCCATAGCAGAGAATCTGGCTTCATGTCAGCAGAGAATCAGTCTTCATGTCATAGCAGAGAATCAGGCTTCACATCACCCACCACTGGAACAGTCCATTGTCAGATATTTAGGCCCCGGCACCCAGGCAGAGGAGAGAGGTCCCATAACAGAGATTCAGGCTTCATGTCAGCAGAGATTCAGTCTTCATGTCATAGCAGAGAATCATGCTTCACGTCACCCAACATTGGAACAGTCCATTGTCATATAATTTAGGCCCCGGCACCCAGACAGAGGAGAGAGGTCCCATAACATAGAATCTGGCTTCATGTCAGCGACTCAGCAGAGAATCAGTCTTCATGTCATAGCAGAGAATCAAGCTTCATGTCACCCACCACTGGAACAGGCCACTGTCAGATATTTTTAGGCCCTGGCACCCAGACAGAGGAGAGGTTCATTCAACTTTAGGTTGCCCCGCAATATAATGGTAAAATGAAAATAAAAATAGGATTGAATGAGGAAGTGCCCTGGAGTACAATAATATATGGTTAAGGGGAGGTAGTTAATGTCTAATCTGCACAAGGGATGGACAGGACCTGTGGGATCCATGCCTGGTTCATTTTTATGAACATCAGCTTGTCCACATTGGCTGTAGACAGGGGGCTGCGTTTGTCTGTATTGACACCCCCTGCCGTGCTGAATACACACTCAGACAAAACGCTGGCCGCCGGGCAGGCCAGCACCTCCAAGGCATAAAAGGCTAGCTCTGGCCACGTGGACAATTTGGAGACCCAGAAGTTGAATGGGGCCGAACCATCAGTCAGTACGTGGAGGGGTGTGCACACGTACTGTTCCACCATGTTAGAGAGATGTTGCCTGCTAACACGTGGCGTGGTGACAAAACTTTTCCACACCTCTGCCATGCTAACCCTGCCCTCAGAGGAGCTGGCCGTGACATAGCTGCGTTGGCGACCTCTTGCTCCTCCTCTGCCTTCGCCTTGGGCTTCCACTTGTTCCCCTGTGACATTTGGGAATGCTCTCAGTAGCGCGTCTACCAACGTGCGCTTGTACTCGCGCATCTTCCTATCACGCTTCCAGTGTAGGAAGTAAGGTGGGCACATTGTCTTTGTACTGGGGATCCAGCAGGGTGGCAACCCAGTAGGTCCGCACACGTTAAAATGTGGGCAACTCTGCTGTCGTTGCGCAGGCACTGCAGCATGTAGTCGCTCATGTGTGCCAGGCTGCCCAGAGGTAAGGACAAGCTGTCCTCTGTGGGAGGCGTATCGTCATCGTCCTGTGTTTCCCCCCAGCCACGCACCAGTGATGGGCCCGAGCTGCTTTGGGTGCCACCCCCGCTGTGAACATGCTTCATCCTCATCCTCCTCCACCTCCTCCTCATCCTCGTCCTCCAGTAGTGGGCCCTGTCTGGCCACATTTGTACCTGGCCTCTGGTGTTGCAAAAACCTCCCTCTGAGTCACTTTGAAGAGACTGGCCTGAAAGTGCTAAAAATGACCCCTCTTCCCCCTCTTCCTCCTGGGCCACCTCCTCTTCCATCATCGCCCTAAGTGTTTTCTCAAGGAGACATAGAAGTGGTATTGTAACGCTGATAACGGCGTCATCGCCACTGGCCATGTTGGTGGAGTACTCGAAACAGTGCAACAGGGCACACAGGTCTCGCATGGAGGCCCAGTCATTGGTGGTGAAGTGGTGCTGTTCCGCAGTGCGACTGACCCGTGCGTGCTGCAGCTGAAACTCCACTATGGCCTGCTGCTGCTCGCACAGTCTGTCCAGCATGTGCAAGGTGGAGTTCCACCTGGTGGACACGTCACATATGAGGCGGTGAGCGGGAAGGCCGAAGTTACGCTGTAGCGCAGACAGGCGAGCAGCGGCAGGATGTGAACACCGGAAGTGTGAACAGACGGCCTGCACTTTATGCAGCAGCTCTGACATGTCGGGGTAGTTGTGAATGAACTTCTGCACCACCAAATTCAGCACATGCGCCAGGCAAGGGATGTGCGTCAAACCGGCTAGTCCCAGAGCTGCAACGAGATTTCGCCCATTATCGCACACCACCAGGCCGGGCTTGAGGCTCACCGGCAGCAACTCCTGTGCGGTGTGGGGCCTGTCCCTCAAACATATGAGTTTCAGAATGGCCTGCTGACGTTTACCCCGTGCTGTGCTGAAGTTGGTGGTGAAGGTGTGTGGCTGACTGGATGAGCAGGTGGAAGAAGAGGAGGAGGAAGCTGAGTAAAAGGAGGAGGAAACAGGAGGCAAAGAATGTTGCCCTGTGATCCTTGGCGGCGGAAGGACGTGCGCCAAACAGCTCTCCGCCTGGGGCCCAGCCGCCACTACATTTACCCAGTGTGCAGTTAGGGAGATATAGCGTCCCTGGCCGTGCTTACTGGTCCACGTATCTGTGGTTAGGTGGACCTTGCCACAGATGGCGTTGCGCAGTGCACACTTGATTTTATCGGATACTTGGTTGTGCAGGGAAGGCACAGCTCTCTTGGAGAAGTAGTGGCGGCTGGGAACAACATACTGTGGGACAGCAAGCGACATGAGCTGTTTGAAGCTGTCTGAGTCCACCAGCCTAAATGACAGCATTTCATAGGCCAGTAGTTTAGAAATGCTGGCATTCAGGGCCAGGGATCGAGGGTGGCTAGGTGGGAATTTACACTTTCTCTCAAATGTTTGTGAGATGGAGAGCTGAACGCTGCCGTGTGACATGGTTGAGATGCTTGGTGACACAGGTGGTGGTGTTGGTGGTACATCCTCTGTTTGCTGGGCGGCAGGTGCCAACGTTCCTCCAGAGGCGGAGGAAGAGGCCGAGGCGGCAGCAGCAGAAGAGGTAGCAGGGTGAGCCTGCGTGAGTTGCTTGTTTTTAAGGTGTTTACTCCACTGCAGTTCATGCTTTGCATGCAGGTGCCTGGTCATGCAGGTTGTGCTAAGGTTCAGAACGTTAATGCCTCGCTTCAGGCTCTGATGGCACAGCGTGCAAACCACTCGGGTCTTGTCGTCAGCACATTGTTTGAAGAACTTCCACGCCAGGGAACTCCTTGAAGCTGCCTTTGGGGTGCTCGGTCCCAGATGGCGGTGGCCAGTAGCAGGCGGACTCTCTTGGCAGCGGGTGTTCTGCTTTTGCCTACTGCTCCCTCTTTTGCTACACTGTTGGCTCGGTCTCACCACTGCCTCTTCCTCTGAACTCTGAAAGTCAGTGGCACGACCTTCATTCCATGTGGGGTCTAGGACCTCATCGTCCCCTGCATCGTCTTCCACCCAGTCTTCCTCCCTGACCTCCTTTTCAGTCTGCACACTGCAGAAAGACGCAGCAGTTGGCACCTGTGTTTCATCCTCAGAGATGTGCTGAGGTGGTATTCCCATGTCCTCATCATCAGGAAACATAAGTGGTTGTGCGTCAGTGCATTCTATGTCTTCCACCGCTGGGGAAGGGCTAGGTGGATGCCCTTGGGAAACCCTGCCAGCAGAGACTTCAAACAGCATAAGAGACTGCTGCATAACTTGAGGCTCAGACAGTTTCCCTGATATGCATGGAGGTGATGTGACAGACTGATGGGCTTTGTTTTCAGGCGCCATCTGTGCGCTTTCTGCAGAAGACTGGGTGGGAGATAATGTGAACGTGCTGGATCCACTGTCGGCCACCCAATTGACTAATGCCTGTACCTGCTCAGGCCTTACCATCCTTAGAACGGCATTGGGCCCCACCAAATATCCCTGTAAATTCTGGCGGCTACTGGGACCTGAGGTAGTTGGTACACTAGGACGTGTGGCTGTGGCAGAACGGCCACGTCCTCTCCCAGCACCAGAGGGTCCACTAACACCACCACGACCATGTCCGCGTCCGTGTCCCTTGCTAGATGTTTTCCTCATTGTTACCGTTATTATTTGGCCCAATGTATTGAATTCAAATTCAGGCCATTTTTTACAGGCACCTAACACTATCTGGTTATCTACTTAGGTACCGTATTACACTAATACAGCCACAGCAGTAAACACAGATTTAGCTGAATATAAATTGTAGGCCTATTATTTAGACGCTGGATGACAGGTATACGTTTACGGACAGAATTAGACTTGGAGATGCACGGTAGCGTTTGAAGTTATTGAGAATGACCCTATCCGCACCTTCAATCTAATATACCCTTTTATGGATAGATTTAAACTTGGCCTGATACAGCAGAAACCACTGATTTAGGGAATTGCTAAGTTGGGAATTGTATTTCAACCCAGAACAAAAACTGTGCTTTGACGGACACTAAATAACTTTACCAGCCACAGCAGTAACCACAGATTTAGCTGAATATAAATTGTAGGCCTATTATTTGAGGCTGGATGACAGGTATACGTTTACGGACAGAATTAGACTTGGAGATGCACGGTAGCGTTTGAAGTTATTGAGAATGACCCTATCCACACCTTCAATCTAATATACCCTTTTATGGATAGATTTAAACTTGGCCTGATACAGCAGAAACCACTGGTTTAGGGAATTGCTAAGTTGGGAATTGTATTTCAACCCAGAACAAAAACTGTGCTTTGGCGGACACTAAATAACTTTACCAGCCACAGCAGCAGGGCTTTTTTTCTCTGAGAAAAGGTGGTGGAACTCACCCCCCCTGGTCACGCCCCTGCCCACCCCTGGCCACGCCCCTGCCCACCCCTAGGACCGCCCCCCTAAAACCGCCCCTTTAGAGAACAGGCATGCAAGTAAAATTTGGGGGGGGGCTATAAAAGTAAATGTATGGAATTAAATAAAAAGCAATGCAGTAAAATGTGCAAAAAAATTGGAATACTTACCAAAAGTAAGCTCAGAGACATTTCCTTTTTGAAAGGTGTTTATTTATAAGTTTTGCAGTTACACATATTAATCACAGTTTAGTAAAGTGAATACATGAAAAGAAAGGGGGGGGGGGGATAACAGGGGCCCAATTACACATTGCCTAAGCAAATATATTTGGTGGCCTTAGCGACCCAGTAAAATCAATGACATGTCTTAGTAGGCACATATACCATCCCAGAGCCCTGGGAAAATATCTCCCTTCCCCCAGTGGGAAGGTACCCATAACAATACAACAGCAGTCACACACATTCGTTCAATCATTCACACTGATGCACCTTAAGCTTACTTAGGTCTCAGCCCCACCTCACTCCTGAGTTCAATTGAAACAAAAGTTTTGTATCATATAAAGCCCTTTCCAGTTTAAATGTACCATCACCTCCGAAAGGCTCAGAGACATTTCCAGATGATTTCAGCGTTTTTGTCATATGCATCTTCTCTGCTTCTCTCCTTGCTTCTGACATCAGTAGCAGCATGACGACCACGAAGTAGCCATGAGTCGACATATTTAGAGGGATCAAAACAACGTAGAGGAGGACCATTAACTCTGGTAAACAGTAGTCCTGAAATGGTTGTTGTCAGAAGGGAAGCTCTGTTGGGAGTAACTATTAAATTCATTTGTGAGAATCCTCTTTCACACTAACTGGATGAAATTGGGATACTTTCAATGACATTTATAAGAGGGCACAGGTCATCAGGCAAAGTTTTCTCAATCAAATATTCTCTGAAAGCATGTATCATTTTCCTTTCATTCAACTGGAATCTAATGGACAAATTTCTAATTTCATCCTCTCCAAAAGTAAGCTGTTTCTCAACATTGTCAGGCCAATGTTTGGAGTCAAGCACCCTGGTGCAGTTGGCAAAAGCAGAATCATTTTCAGTGAGCAGTCTACTCTCTATTGAAGATTTTAATTTTTCATAAAACGCATCAGGATCTATAGGAGGGTCATTTGTTAGCTTCTTTTCTGTAAAGGGAGATTCCCTGGAAACAGAGCTTTTCAGAGGCAACAGCTGCTTCTTTATAATAAGAACCTGGCTCTGTTCTTCTACTTTCAAAGAGTTGTACAACAGTTTGTATTTTTTTATTTGCCCTGTATATATTTATTCTTCGCTCTTGCAACACCAAGCTTAATTCAGACAACTCTTGAAGAGCATCGCACATGAGTCCCAAATCCAATAAAAAGTTTGTGCTGGTAATTTTTCCTAATAGGCCTTCATACATACAGCGTTCAGTCTTGTCCCGGGCGGTATTTTGCTTTGCTTCTTCAAAATGACGAACCAACACTCCCACACTGCTAACACAGAATGAAAAGTAGATGCCACCCATCTCGTACTGAGATCTCGTCCTATTTTCAAAAGCTGCTCTCTGCTGTTTTTGGGAGATGCATGATATAGTACATACAACTTATCCATAAAGGCCTTAAACCTATTAATTCCTGATGTTTGTTTGACCGTAATCTCCAACTGACAATTCTAATCTGGTTATTAGCACAGTGCCACAGAACAATTGAAGGAAATTTCTCCTTCAACAATGTCCCAACACCGCTCTTATTGCCTAACATCACGGCTGCACCATCCACATGTAACACTGATCAAATGTTGTCTTAAGTAGTCGTCCATCTATCCCATAAGAAATGCAGGCAGTTAAGGAGGAGAAGTGCAAATTCCTTTTGCGTTCAGGCTTTCCAGTTGAACCAAATCAAGCAAGAAATTTACAGGGGAAGATCCATTGCACTGTTCTGCAAGAAGAAATCGAACATATACAATCAGTGTCAGATTTTTCACTTAAAGTGGTTGACTCATCAATAATAAGGGCGATTTTACTTTTTGATCTTACGACTTCATTAGACACAAGTTTTTTTCTCATTTCTTGTGCAGATGTGATTCACAATATTAATGCAGCATTTGTTGAGTGAAGAATGCGGCCCATATTAACGCCATTTTAACTCCTGCAGATCTATTTCAGAGCAAAAACTATTGAAGGACTGGTTTTCTTTGGCTATCATGTATGCAGTGCGAAAGATATTAATAGTTATGTCTTTCTCTTGGGCCAAGTGTTTTAAACAAAATCGTTTCAAGATGCTTCATTTTTTCGTTCCAAAGAATTTTAAGGCGGCCTTGTGTACAGAACTTTCTTTGTGCTCAAACATTTTTTTTCTTAAAGAAGTGAGTGCTCTGTGATCGTTTGGTGCCATAACTGGTTACCTCATTATTTTGCCCATTCCTTTGATATCTTCATGCCATTTTTTTTTTCTACGCCAAGACTACCAACTTTTTTTGCACACCTTGCACCCAAGCTTCTGATCATAAAAATCAAGCCAATCGTATTTCTCGCAAAAAGAGTTTTTTTGTTCCAAAGTCCAGGCAACTTGGCCAGGCAGTTTCAAGACTTTCAGCAATAACTGATCAGTGCAAGAAGGACCATCAAGTGTGTCTGAAGTAGAAGGCAGAACTTCATCAGAAGACAGAGAATCCAATTCAATTGGTGAAGAAACACATGAAGATGTAGACTGTAAAACAGTTTGACTGCTCTGCGTTCCCTCTCCTCGTTCACTTATTCGTAATTTTTTATTGCCGTGGGCAAAAAAACTAGTTTTCATTGTAAAAAATTTGGAAAAAAATATACTTCTTTCTAAAGAAGTCTAGTAGATGAATAGATGGGGGTGATGGGTGAAGATGATCTGAAAATATAGATGAAAACTAACTAACAACGAAGGTAATGGCTTCGTATATTGTAAAGCACTAAGTTGTCAGGTCATATGAATAAACTAAAAAAGGTCATGTAGTTCTAAGAAATCCTCAGTTCCTGTTCTTCTGGTAACTCCACACAGTAATGCGAGGCTTTCTCCATGGTGTGGGGAAAGCATCCTGAGGGGGCGAGCAGCAGTGTCAGGATGCCCACTAACACACAGCTCTTTTCTCTATCTGCAAATCTCCATCTCCATCTCCTGGCAGGCTGTGGGCTTGCTGGCTGCGGCTGACAGGGTTTGGGCCTGGCTTGCTGGCCTGTAATCCAGAGAGGGATTGTAGAAGCTATGTAGTAGTCATAAAAAACTGTAGAAGGGCCTGTTGGACAGTGGATGATGGTTTATTTGGAGGTTGGAGGGAGAATACCTATTGTGAGAGGACACATGTCTGGGCATAACTACTGTGAAGGGGGAGGTGCCCTTCACAGTAGTTATTAATCCCTTTCAGCAGCCCCCCCTTCAGTGAATGGAGGACTGCTGAAAGGGTTAAAACCTACAGTGAAGGGCCAAGCCGTCTGGGCAACCCACAGATCATCCCCCCACCCACCTCCTTGTACTTGTTCCACTGATCCGCTACTTGGCGGCTACTTGGGCATGAGTTCAGTCACTTCGGTGAGCAATCCCATCCTGCGGCGCGAGATCCCGCGAGACCCGTGATCCTACAGCGGATCACGCGCTGCATAGAGGACGCATTGCACACCGAAGTGATTGAACTCATGCCCGCGCAGCCCACAAGTAGCGGAACAATTACAAGAGGGGTGGAGAATAGCCAAATTAAAAAAATATTTTGAACCAAAAGGTGTGCTTTTGGTGGGTTTTGAACTAATGGTGGTCTGTGGATGGCACTGTTATGGGGGCTCTGTGGATGGCACTGTTATGGGGGCTCTGTGGATGGCACTGTTATGGGGGCTCTGTGGATGGCACTGTTGTGGCTGTGGGGATCTGTGGATGACACTGTTGTGGCTGTGGGGATCTGTGGATGACACTGTTGTGGGGGGGGAGATCTGTGGGTGACACTTACATATAGCACCTTATGCTATATATGTGTCATCCACAGATCCCCCCATAACAATGTCCCTGTGAGGTAAATCCCCAATACAGGGTCTGGGGGCCGGACTCTGGTGTTGAACTTGTAATGGCAGCGGGGCCCGGTGCAGTCACTGTATTCAATTTCTATTACACCGGGCCCCGCTCACTGTCACACTGTAATATTGAGTCATTATTAATTTAATAACAGATTAATGCCGCATTAATGTAGGCAAAAATAGGCATTTGTCATCCACAGATAAGTTTAATAGTGTCCCTGTGAGGTAAATCCCCAATACAGGGTCTGGGGGCCGGCATCTTGGGTTGAACTTGTAATGGCATCGGGGCCCGGTGCAGTCACTGTATTCAATTTCTATTACACCGGGCCCCGCTCAATGTCACTGTAATATTGAGGCATTATTAATTTAATAACAGATTAATGCCGCATTAATGTAGGCAAAAATAGGCATTATAATATCCATTGACCATTAAACAAGAGAAATCCTCTGCGAATGCGATCCTCTCTCTCCCTCTCTGTACTCACAAACTCAGTAACAGGCAGGCCGGGCAAAAGCGCAACTCACTGACGTCACGCGCCTGCTCCTCCCATTTTATGAATGAAGCAGGCGGAGCAGGCGCGTGACGTCAGTGAGTTGCGCTTTTGCCCGGCCTGCCTGTTACTGAGTTTGTGAGTACGGAGAACGGAGAGGATCGCAGAACCACAGACGATTTCTCCTGTTCACAACTGGGTTAGTTTGTTTGCGGCGGCGGGTGGACGCCCATGAGGGGGGCGGGGCGAGTCAAAATAGGTGGCGGAACGCCATTTCGGGGCGTTCCTCCAGAAAAAAAGGCCTGCACAGCAGTAAACACAGATTTAGCTGAATATAAATTGTAGGCCTATTATTTAGGCGCTGGATGACAGGTATACGTTTACGGACAGAATTAGACTTGGAGATGTATGGTAGCGTTTGAAGTTATCAGCACCTTCAATCTAATATACCCTTTTATGGATAGATTTAAACTTGGCCTGATACAGCAGAAACCACTGATTTGGGGAATTGCTAAGTTGGGAATTGTATTTCAACCCAGAACAAAAACTGTGCTTTGGCGGACACTAAATGACTTTGCCAGGCACAGCAGTAACCACAGATTTAGCTGAATATAAATTGTAGGCCTAGTATTTAGGCGCTGGATGACAGGTATACGTTTACGGACAGAATTAAGAATTGGAGATGCACGGTAGCGTTTGAAGTTATTGAGAATGACCCTATCCGCACCTTCAATCTAATATACCCTATTATGGATAGATTTAAACTTGGCCTGATACGCAGAAACCACTGATTTAGGGAATTGCTAAGTTTGGGAATTGTATTTGAACCCAGAAAAAAATATATCCTTTGCCAGACAGCAGACAGTATTACAATTGGCTAGCCACAGCTGAAACACCAGATTTAGGGTACTGCTATTTTGGCAATTGTATTTCACCCCTCAATAAAATAGCAAGCACAGCCAAGCCCCTGATGTAGGATATAGCAAAAAAACAAAACACACTATTGATGGTTAAATGGACTGGGTGGCAGCTTGTGCTGGCGCACCACAAGACACCGAATGACCGCCGATCACCCCAGAAATAAAGTGACAGAATAACGCTCTGGGCAGCCTTAAAATCAGTGAGCAATTAAATAGCAGAGGGTTGAATGATACACAGCTGTACATCGATCACTTCAGTAATTGTTTTTGAAGACTAAATAACTACCTAATCTCGCCCTAACAGCCAGCAGCTACATCTTATCCCTACACTAATCAGAGCAGAGTGACGTTCGGGCGCGGCGCCGTGTAACCTGAATTGAGGGGAACTATATCCTAACTCACTATTATTAACACGATCCTGCTATTAACCATCTTTGCTGTCCACCTATTTACCATCTGGATTCTATTTATGGGACACAGCAGGTCTGTGTAATCTGTGTACTATACCCTACCATCTGACAATTATATAATTGTGGATTTATCAGTTACACCTATTGTTTTCTATGGAAAGTGTGGACCTCTAATTCAGCTTTTGTCTGGATCCTATCAGCGGTCGTGTATCATTAGGTTTGTGCAATCATCAGGCAGCGTATTTAAGATTGCACATACATTTGTTATCATGTCCTGGTGTTTGATATTGTTGCGCCATTATATTATATATTTATCATCATCATTGTTTTATCTTATTGTTCAAGTGGATATTTCTATGCAATTTTATAAATTTTATCATTTTTCCCATTTAGTGAGTGCCCTTCCACATTCCAATTAATTTTTTAGCTTCTCTTGGGACGGGCGAGTCCAGTGAAGTGTGCACCCATTTTATTGTACCCAATTGGTGAGCCACCGAACACACATAACCTATAAAAAAAAATATGATGTTTTAGTGTCTCCATATTCTGAGAGCCATAGTTTTTTCAGTTTTTGGGCGATACGGTCTAATTTTTTGCGGGATGACTGTTTGATTGGCACTATTTTGGAGTGCCTATGACTTTTTGATCGCTTGCTATTATACTTTTTGTGATGTAAGGTAACATAGTAACATAGTACATAAGGCCGAAAAAAGACATTTGTCCATCCAGTTCGGCCTGTTATCCTGCAAGTTGATCCAGAGGAAGGCAAAAAAAACTGTGTGAGGTAGAAGCCAATTTTCCTCACTTTAGGGGAATAAAAAATTCCTTCCCGACTCCAATCAGGCAATCAGAATAACTCCCTGGATCAACGACCCCTCTCTAGTAGCTATAGCCTGTAATATTATTACGCTCCAGAAACACATCCAGGCCCCTCTTGAATTCCTTTATTGTACTCACCATCACCACCTCCTCAGGCAGAGAGTTCCATAGTCTCACTGCTCTTACCGTAAAGAATCCTTTTCTATGTTTGTGTACAAACCTTCTTTCCTCCAAACGCAGAGGATGTCCCCCCGTCACAGTCACAGTCCTCGGGATAAATAGATGATGGGATAGATCTCTGTACTGACCCCTGATATATTTATACATAGTAATTAGATCTCTCCCAGTCGTCTTTTTTCTAACGTGAATAACCCTAATTTTGATAATCTTTCAGGGTACTGTAGTTGCCCCATTCCAGTTATTACTTTAGTTGCCCTCCTCTGGACCCTCTCCAGCTCTGCTATGTCTGCCTTGTTCACTGGAGCCCAGAACTGTACACAGTACTCCATGTGTGGTCTGACTAATGATTTGTAAAGTAGTAGGAATATGTTCTCATCACAGGCATCTATGCCCCTTTTGATGCAACCCATTATCTTATTGGCCTTGGCAGCAGCTGCCTGACACTGTTTTTTGCAGCTTAGTTTGCTGTTTATTAAAATTCCTAGATCCTTTTCCATGTCAGTGTTACCGAGTGTTTTACCATTTAGTATGTACGGGTTACTTGCATTATTCCTTCCCATGTGCATAACTTTACATTTGTCAAGGTGACAAAAAATGGTTTATTTAGCACAGTTTTTATTTTTATTTTTTTACGGTGTTTATCTGAGGGGTTAGGTCATGTGATATTTTTATAGAGCCGGTCGATACGGACGCGGCGATACCTAATATGTATACTTTTTTTTATTTATGTAAGTTTTACACAATAATATCATTTTTGAAACAAAAAAAAATAGGTTTTAGTGTCTCCATATTCTGATAAATCACAGAAAAAATGCACCAAATGGATATGCACTGACTATACTGGCCTAGGAAAATATCAGAGCCCATCATGCACCACGTCACGGTCACTCAGCAGGGCAAGGGGTCCTACCACTACGCTAACTATGGTGTGAACAAGGTCCCGAAGGTGATGTATCCAGCCTCAACAGCCAGCTTCCACACAACCGCCCAGCAGGACCACTAGTGCAATGTGAACAAAGCCAAGACTGCAAGCCACACCCAGCGATGGACTGGCCATCTGGAGTACCGGGAGAATCCCGTGGGGCCGATCGAATTATGGGCCGCCAGGGCCTGCCATCAGGGGGGTAAAGCCGATACCCCAGTAAGGGGCCCGGACCCCGGGGGGGGCCCGGCCCGATCCCGAGCCATTTAATTTTTTTGCTGTCAGTGTGTTAACATTAAAATCAGCGCTCATCTCTTTACTATCTTACACTGACTCAGCTCCAGTAACAGCAGCAGTGTGGGGGCGGCGCTCACTCACTGACGTCACAACGCCTGCTCCTCCCACTAGGCGGCGCAGGCGCGTGACGTCAGTGAGTGAGCGCTGCCGCCCGCACTTGTTACTGGAGGCTGGAGGGAGCTGAATGTAAGGTAGTAAAGAGATGAGCGCTGTGTTAAAATTAAAGTTACTGTCTGCAGCCTGCAGGATACCGATTTATTAATGTATACTACTGTGAGTGGCGGGGAGGGGGATCTATGGATGACGGCACTGTTATAGGGAGGGGGATCCGTGGATGGCACTGTTATGGGGGGGGTCTGTCATGTGGATGACACTTATGGGGGGGGGGTCTGTGGATGACACTTATGGGGGGGGTCTGTGGATGGCACCATTATGGAGGGGGATCTGTGGATGACACTGTTATGGAGGGGGATCTGTGGATGACACTTATGGAGGGGGATCTGTGGATGACACTGTTATGGAGGGGGATCTGTGGATGGCACCGTTATGGAAGGGGATCTGTGGATGGCACCGTTATGGAGGGGGATCTGTGGATGGCACCGTTATGGGGAATCTGTGGATGATACATACCGTATATAACATCTTATGCTATATGTGTCATCCACAGATCCACCCCATGACAATGTCATCCACAGATCCCCCTCCATAACAGTGTTCTGTGGATGACACTATTATGGGGGGGGATCTGTGGATGACACTATTATGGGGGGGATCTGTGGATGACACTGTTATGGGGGGGATCTGTGGATGACACTGTTATGGGGGGATCTGTGGATGACACTGTTATGGGGGATCTGTGGATGACACTGTTATGGGGGGGATCTGTGGATGACACTGTTATGGGGGGATCTGTGGATGACACTATTATGGGGGGATCTGTGGATGACTGTTATGGGGGGGATCTGTGGATGGCACTGTTATGGAGGGTATCTGTGAATGGCACTGTTATGGAGGGGTATCTGTGGATGACACATAGCATAAGATGCTATATACGGTATGTGTCATCCACAGATCCCCCTCTATAACAGTGCCATCCACAGATCCCCCCATAATCATTGCCATCACAGATCCCCTCCATAACAGTGCATCCACAGATCCTCTCCATAACAGTGCCATCCACAGATCCCTTCCATAACAGTGCCATCCACAGATCCTCCATAACAGTGCCATGCCACAGATCCCCTCCATAACAGTGCCATCCACAGATCCCTCCATAAAAGTGCCATTCACAGATCCCCTCCATAACAGTGCCATTCACAGATCCCCTCCATAACAGGCGCCATTTCACATGTTTTTTTTTGAGTGAGTTGGGAAAAATAAAGTGGGGGGGGCCGGTCTGTGCTGAAGTCCAGGGCCACTTTATTGTCCAGTCCATCCCTGGCCACACCCATATCAGACTGTGTGAGTGGAGGTTTCCAGGTGCAAAAGAGAGTGTTGAATGCCAGGTAAAGGCACATACACTACATATAAAACAAGACACAAACACATATTCTGAGCCATAGTTTTTTATTTTTTGGGCGATTGTCTCAGGTGGGGCTAATTTTTTGCGGGATGAGGTGACGGTTAGATTGGGTACTATTATTGGGCAAACGCCTTTTTGATCGCTTGCTGTTGTTTCTTTTTGTGATGTAAGGTGACAAAAAAATTTATGTGTTTATTTAGCACAGTTTATATTTTTTATTTTTAACGGGTGTTCATCTGAGGGGTTAGTTCATGTGATATGTTTATAGATCCGGTCGATACGGACGCGGCGATACCTAATATGTCCAACTTTTTCCCCACTCCCCTATTTTTTACAAATTTTTTTAACTTATTTGGGGAAAATGAAGTGTTTTGTTTATTTTTACTTGAAACTTAATTTTTGGGGGGGAAACTTTATTTTTCAACTTTAATTTTACTTTATTTTTGTCCCACTTTGGGACTTCAACTTTTGGGGGTCTAATCCCTTTTACAATGCATTCCAATACTTCTGTATTGGAATGCATTGCTGTTATGAGTAATATTGTGTGTATTACTCATACAGCTTCCGCCTGTGAGATCCAGGGGGGCTGATCTCACAGGCTCGTCACCAGAAGCAGCGCAGATGCCTAAGAAAGGCATTGCGCTGCCTTCCATGCCATCGGGTCCCCCCCTACAGCCGCATGGGGACCCGATGGTGCAGTAAGCTGGATTGGATAGATGCACACTGGCGCAATACTAATAGTTTTTAGTATGTGACGCCAATTGCAGCTTGCGCAGGTAGTGTAGCCAGGGCCCTTTAAGATGTAATAACTCACATACCAAGTGAGGAATGCCAAGGGGGATAATGTCTCTGTGTAGTGTCAACGTGTCTCCGACCTGGTACGGCTGGACTCCTGATCCTGGCTCACTTGCAATAAAATTGAGTGTGGTCAGTAGGAGTAATTGAGGAACTTTGATAGCAGTAAATGAGATCCAAACAGGTTAATATGATCAACTTGTCTTTACTTAATGGGTGCAGCATAAATCCATATGAGTTACAGCAATAGTCCCCTTAGGTCCCAGCAGGTATTGGCAATATGTGGCAGGAATCTATATGTATTCTGCTTCTTATCATATGCCTAGTAGAACGGCAGGTATCTGTCTTCTGCTCTGTCTGGAGTCTGCTTGGTGTGGGCCTGACTAGCTGAGGAGGAATTTGGCTTCTCCTGGTCTTTGGATTAAACACTCACAGTTCTGCTTGCAGGGAATGCTTCCTGAGATCTGTAGATCTGGAGGTGGCTGCATGCTTTGTCCACCCAGCTGAGGTAGATTACTCAGGCTGTGAAGAGGATCTTTGGCCTCAAACCAAGGCTGGATCCTAGGTTGGAAACCCTGTTTCTGGGAGCTCCTGCTAAGACCAGCCTTCCCCAAGGAGGGGGCTGGTACACACTGGATCTAACTAGTTTCTTACTTGCCCATGAGCAGGATGTGGGAACATTCCACACCTCCTCAAAGAGGGGGGAGCTAGATTGGAATGACTATTCCATCTAGCAATACTAAACTGGCTATGGTCCTGCTAAATACATTGCTGCCACCTGCTGGTGTACATGGAAATTACAGCATAATATATGAAACCAGGCATAGAAAATACATATAAAGGGAAAATGCAATGTTAGACTACACAAGATGACAATACATATGCACCTGACATGTTGTAGCAGGGAGAAAGAGTTTACTGACATACTCCAGATGTTACAATGGCACCTCCGATCACCGCCGTCGCATAAGGTAAAAGCCGCAAACCGCAGGTCTGAATTGACCTGCGTTTGCGGCGATCGCCGACACGGGGGGGATCACGTGACCCCCCTCCGGCGTTGTGACAGGATGCCCTCTGAATGATTTCAGCGGACATCCTGTTCCGATCACCGCCCGCAGCGCCGCTATCTAGTTTTAAACTTAGGACGTACCGGTATGGCGCCTGAGTCCTTAATGCAAACATTGTACCGGTACATCCTAAGTCCTTAAGGTTAAAGGGAACCTGTTAACCGGGAATTTGTGTATAGAGCTGGAGGACATGGTTGCTAGATGGCCGCTAGCACATCTGCAATACCCCAGTCCCATAGCTCTCTGTGCTTTTATTGTGTAAACAAAACGATTTGATACATATGCAAATTAACATGAAAGAGTCATATCTCACTGTGTGACCAGAGAAGAGTCATATTTTCAAGCTCTGACTCATCTCAGGTTAATTGCATAGTTATCAAATCGTTTTTTTTTTACACAAAAAAAGCACACAGAGCTATGGGGACTGGATATTGCGGATTGTCTAGTGGCCATCTAGCAACCCATGTCCTCAGCTCTATACCCAAAATCCAGTGACAAGTTCCCTTTAAGGCAATGCAAGCCCAGGAGGGGACAAGCAAACCAAATGCACTTTAGAGGCAGGGCCTCTGGACCTAGCAGAGCGGGCAGCGCTCTGCTAGCCAACATAGAACCTTTCCCCAGGATGGGTAGGCTAGACTGACTCACCAACACTAAACTCCCCCTGTCTCTCAGAGAGGGTTAAGAGACTGAAGGAAAAGTTCCAGAACTCTGCTAAGGCTCTGCGAAGTGTTGCTTCCACCTGCTGGCAGACCAGGCACATTACATGAATTATAACAATTACATGGAAAAAATATGTACATTATTCTGAGATGACATAAAAATATTAGATGACAGGTATTAGCACATAGGAGACAAGTAGCAAGGTGTCCAAAGGAGTGGTAGTGGCACTCCGGGACATTACCTATATACTACAGAGGACAGTATACTGTATATTTATATATATATATATATATATACTACAGAGGACAGTGTACATATACATAATACAGAGGACAGTAATACTGATAATACTGTAATATATCACAGAAGACGGTATACTGTATCTATATACTACAGAGGACAGTATACTGTATATATATGTACTACATAGGACAGTATACAGTATATACTGTAAATATATAGCAGAGGATGGTATACTGTATCTATATACTACAGAGGACATATACTGTATATATATGTACTACATAGGACAGTATACTGTATATATACTACAAAGGACAGTATACTGCTACAGATGGATCTGGATAGTTTGGACTATTGGGCAGATAAGTGGCAGATGAGGTTTAAACACTGACAAATGTAAGATTATGCACATGGAAAGGAATAATGCAAGTCACCCGTACATACTAAATGGTAAAAACACTGGGTAACACTGACATGGAAAAGGACTTAGGGAATTTTAGTGGACAGCTTTCCGTTTTCTGAGTTCCATCATGGGCTCTCAGAAGCGATCCAAATCGGATCAGTTTTGCCCTAATGCATACTGCATGGAAAAGGATCCGCTCAGAATGCATCAGTTCGCCTCCGTTCAGTCACCATTCCACTCTAGAGGAGGACACCAAAGCACTGCCTGCAGAGTTTGTCTGTCCGCCATGTGGTGTGGAGCGAGATGAATCATGACACACAATGCAAGTCAATGGGACGGATCAGTTTTCTCTGAAACAATAGAAAACTGATCCATCCCCCATTGACATTCAATGGTGTTCAAGACGAATCCCTCATGGCTAGAGTTGAGCGAACCCGAACTGCAAAGTTCGGGTTCGTACGCGAACTTTGCGAGTTCGAGTATCCAGACTCCGAACCCGGACTTTTTTCACGGAAGTCCGGGTTCGGTGTTCGGGTGATTTTATTATTTTCCGTTATAACAATGTTACAATGGAAAATAATAGCATTTTTAAAAACAGAATGCCAAAATAAAATGTCTGCTGAGGGGTTAAAAATAAAAAAAAAACCTCACCTCATCCACTTGATCACCAGCCGGTATCTTCTTTCTTCAGGACCTGCAAAAAAACCTGCCGGTGACATCACCGCGCTCATCAGGTGACGTTACCGCAGGTTCCTGCTGAATGAAGATAGAAGGACCTTCGGTGATGTCACCGCGCTCAACATGGAAAATAATAAAGTGAAGTTCGGGGTCCCCATTGACTTAAATAAGGTCCTGGTTTGGGGTGAAGTTCGGGTCCTGAACACAAAATTTGACCTTAAGTTCGGCCGAACCCGCGAACCCGAACTTCCACGGTTCGCTCAACCCTAGTCATGGCTATAGAAGACATAATAAACTGGATCCATTCAAGACGGATGCATGCGGTTGTATAATGTAACGGAAGCGTTTTTGCAGATCCATGACGGATCTCAAAAAAATGCTAATGTAAAGTAGCGCTATTCAGTTTAAAAAAAGACGACTGAGGGGAGATCTATTAACTATATATAAATATATCAGGGGTCAGTACAGAGATCTATCCCATCATCTATTTATCCCCAGGACCAGAGAAGGAAAGAAGGTTTGTACACAAACATAGAAGAGGATTCTTTACGGTAAGAGCAGTGAGACTATGGAACTCTCTGCCTGAGGAGTGGTGATGGTGGAGTTACTAAAAGAGTTTCAGGAGGGGCCTGGATGTATTTCTGTAGTGTAATAATATTACAGGCTATAGATACTAGAGGGGGGTCGTTGATCCAGGAGTTATTCTGATTGCCTGATTGGAAGGAATTTTCCGCTCCTAAAATAAGGAAAATTGGTTTTCACCTTGTAGGTTTTTTGTATTTCTGTGGATCAACCTTGCAGATAACAGGCTGAACTAGATGGACCGTATGTAGCACTTGGCCGTTGCCAGGCGTGACCCCTTATCGCGGCCCACAAACATCAGGTCCGCAATATGCGGGCACCGGCATGTGCTCACCGCATCAAGGATGCAGACTCATTCACTTGAATGGGGTCTGCAATCCGGAAGGTGTGGTGCGGAACGGGGGCACGGAACCCCATGGAAGCACTATGGGTTTTCTGTCCGTGCCTCTGCGCCGCATAAAAATAGAACTTGTTCTATGTTTTTATGGTGTGGACGGATCACAGACCCAATTAAGTGAATGGGTCTGAATCCATCTCGGGAGTCTCACGGATAGTGACCTGTCTTGGGGACCTCAAATTGCGGTCCCCAATGCATGGAACGGCCGTGTGCATGAGGGCCTTAGGCTGTGGCTACACTGCAACTTTTGTTGCACGACTAATTGATTTTAACTATTGAACTACAGCTGCAATCCAAATGAATGCATTCAGTTGAATACAATCTTGTGGACTGCAGCTGTCATTCAATGTTAAAATCAGTCGCGCTACAAAAAGTCGCAGTGTAGCCCTAGCCGTATCACACTATATTTACTATGTTATTAATGTATGGGGGTAATACTGATCTTCCAACAGTGGTCTGTTAGTAACAGTACGGTGGTAATATTCAGTCACTATTTAGCTGTATTACTAGTAGTCATGGTGCAGCATTATCTGGATTGGGGGCCACTCAGGTGACGGGTGCTGACCCCCTATCTATGCCGCCGCAGTCATGCCACTGATTATGACACTCAGACTCCTCTAGCCGCATTACATCACAGATAGTGTTTCTAAGGAAAAAAGAAGCGTTATCGTGCCAGGATTCTAATGGTGACATCACAAAAAGTGTAACCATGCCAGGATTCTAATGATGACATCACAAAGGATGGCTTAGCATCAGAGCGGGCATCTTGAATGTAATGGGCTCACACTTTATTAACATACCCTTAATGGAGATAAAACTAGTGGATGGAGTATTAACTGGGGGATCAGTTATTTGAGACTTGTACTAGTTTTCCGGCTATAATAAAAGTCGCAAACTTAGCACATGCAGATTGTGTGCAAAAATGTGTGACTTTAAATATAACGCTTTTAAAATTGGGTAGCTCACCTCTTCAGGATCCAGCTCTGAGCTTACTTAATATACCCTTAGGATACCCATAGAAAATAGATGCTGAGTACGATTTATGCAATTTGATAATTAAGAGAAATAAAACACAATATTTTTCTTTCAAAAAAACACTTTTAATTTGTAAAAGGTTTTAAAATTATTCTTTTGCGGCTCTGGCTCCGTCTTCAGCATTGGCTGTGATTCAGGTACGCTAACTTGTAGAGAGGAGGTCGGAGTCGCACCTCTGGCAGATTTCAGGGACAGAATATTGTCACCAGAGGTTCCTGATGTATTTTGTTATCGGATTCTAGAAGAGAAAATACCCAAATAAAAAAACGGTTTACAAAAACACAAGGAGAAGACGTGAGGGAAGCGGCCAAACTTACCGGACCTGGTGGTGCTCTGCTCGTCTTCACTGGAATTTCAGATGGTTTGGATGGCAGAAACCATCTATAGATGGTAAGTGGGCCCCAAGGGGTAATGGTAAGTGGGGCCCAAAGGTGTAGATGGTAAGTGGGGCCCCAAGCTGCAGATGGTAAATGGCCCCAAGCCGCAGATGGTAAATGGCCCCAGGCGGCAGATGGTAAGTGGGGGCCAAACAGCAGATGTTATATGGTGCCAAGGGGCAGATGGTATAGTAAGGGCCTATCGGCAGATGTTATAGCCAGCGGCAGATCATACAGCTTGGCCGCTTTTCTCTTCCGGGTACTTAAGGCCCTGATGTTGGTGGTACTCCTCGGAATGTCCTCCATCTCCACATCGTCCGATATTGGCGAGGCCAACATCCATTTTCTCACATCACACCGTGATCAGACTTCATATCAACATCATCGGGATACTGTCGAGGGCCGACATCCATTTTCTCTACAGCATTCACCACAGGAATCGTCTTTGGCACCAACCTCCTCTTCTTCCAGACTTCCCCATGGTGAGAGACAGCTAGAGATACTGACACTGCTGTCAGGGGGCGTGACCCCAATTTATAGGATTAGACCAAACTCCCTGATTATTATGTCATAAGTAAATGAGTCATGCTCTATTATGACATCACAAGTAAAAAGGTCATGCCAGAGGAGGGGGGGGCAAGGGGGACAAGCATCTATTGATGACATCACAAGAAGTGCCTTAGCATGAGAGCGACATATTGATGTACTGGACTCACACTTTTTTAATATCAATATCATGTACATACATGTTTCTTGTCTAAAATTTTCTTCATGTTTTTTCATTCTTTTCACATAGAATTTGGGATGAAGGGTGGGATATATGACTCCAGAAGGACTTTGGTCCCTGTAGCAGCCAATCACAGTGCAGATTTAATTTTGTATTCTGCTCTTGGAAAATAAAAGCTGCGCTGTGATTGGTCGCTAAGTGCAACAATAACTGTTTTTCTTATTGACCATTTCACCACATCTGTCCCATCTCCATCTAAATCACTCAACCTCTCAGTTTTCACTAATAAAATTGCTTTGGACAAATAAAAGCAGTGCTGTGATTGGTTTCTAGGGACTGTTTTACTGTTAATCTGACCCGATTTGTGAGATGATGGGAGTAATAGATTGTGTGAGATGATAGGAGTAATACATTGTGAGATGATGGGAGTGATATATTGTGTATAAGAAATAGATGACGGGAGTGATACATTGTGAGATGGTGGGAGTGATAAATGACATACAAGATGATGGGTGTGACATACATTGTGTGTGAGATGATTACAGATATTTAACTATAATGTAACATTTTTACAATAAAACATTTTAAAGATATACAGTGGATTATTGCGTAATACAGTATACAGAACTACACATGTGGTGCAGTGTAATATACAGGACTATACATGGAGGCAGTGTAATATACAGGACTATACATGGGGGGCAGTGTAATATACAGAACTACACATGGGGTGCAGTGTAATATACAGGACTATACATGGGGTGCAGTGTAATATACAGGACTACACATGGGGTGCAGTGTAAGATACAGGACTATACATGGGGTGCAGTGTAATATACAGGACTATACATGGGGTGCAGTGTAATATACAGGACTATACATGAGGTGCAGTATAATATACAGGACTATACATGGTGTGCAGTGTAATATACAGGACTATACATGGGGTGCAGTGTAATATACAGGACTATACATGGGGGGCAGTGTAATATACAGAACTACACATGGGGTGCAGTGTAATATACAGGACTATACATGGGGTGCAGTGTAATATACAGGACTATACATGGGGTGCAGTGTAATATACAGGACTACACATGGGGTGCAGTGTAAGATACAGGAGTATACATGGGGTGCAGTGTAATATACAGGACTATACATGGGGTGCAGTGTAATATACAGGACTACACATGGGGTGCAGTGTAATATACAGCACTATACATGGGGTGCAGTGTAATATACAGGACTACAGATGGGGTGCAGTGTAAGATACAGGGATGTACATGAGGGGCAGTATAATATACAGGACTATACATGGGGTGTCAGTATAATATACAGGACTATACATGGGGTGCAGTGCAATATACAGCAGTATACAAGGAGTGCAGTGTAATATACAGAACTATACATGGGGTGCAGTACAATATACAGGACTGTACATGGGGGCAGTATAATATACAGGACTATACATAAGGGGGGAGTGTAATATATAGGACTATACATGGGGTGCAGTGTAATATACAGGACTGTACATGGGTGCAGTATAATATACAGGACTATACATGGGGTGCAGTATAATATACAGGACTATACATGGGGTGCAGTGCAATATACAGCAGTATACATGGAGTGCAGTGTAATATACAGAACTATACATGGTGTGCAGTACAATATACAGGACTGATACATGGGGTGCAGTGTAATATACAGATTATAACATGAGGTGCAGTGTAATATACAGGACTATACATGGGGTGCAGTGTAATATACAGGACTATACATGAGGTGCAGTGTAATATACAGAACTATACATGGGGTGCAGTACAATATACAGGACTATACATGTGGTGAAGTATAATATACAGGACTATACATGGGGTGAATTATAATATACAGGACTATTCATGGGTTGCAGTATAATATACAGGACTAATAGCATAAGGGGCAGTATAATATACAGGACTGTACATGGGGTGCAGTATAATATACAGGACTATACATGGGGTGCAGTGTAATATACAGGACTATACATGAGGTGCAGTATAATATACAGGACTATACATGGGGTGCAGTATAATATACAGGACTATACATGGGGTGCAGTGTAATATACAGGACTATACATGAGGTGCAGTGTAATATACAGAACTATACATGGGGTGCAGTACAATATACAGGACTATACAATGGGTGAAGTAAATATACAGGACTATACATGGGGTGAATATAATATACAGGACTATTCATGGGTTGCAGTATAATATACAGGACTATACATGAGGGGCAGTATAATAAGCAGGACTGTACATGGGGTGCAGTATAATATACAGGACTATACATGGGGTGCAGTGTAATATACAGGACTATACATGGGGTGCAGTATAATATACAGACTATACATGGGGTGCAGTGTATATACAGGACTATACCATGAGGTGCAGTATAATATACAGGACTATACATGGTGTGCAGTGTAATATACAGGACTATACATGGGGTGCAGTATAATATACAGACAATACATGGGTGCAGTGTAATATACAGGACTATACAAGGGGTGCAGTGTAATATACAGGACTATACATGGGGTGCAGTATAATATACAGGACTATAAATGGGGTGCAGTGTAATATACACGACTATACATGGGGTGCAGTGTAATTACAGACTACACATGGGTGGCAGTGTAATATACAGGACTATACATGAGGTGCAGTATAATATACAGGACTATACATGGTGTGCAGTGTAATATACAGGACTATACATGGGGTGCAGGTAATATACAGACTATACATGGGGCGCCAGGGCCGACTGGGACAAAAAAATAGGTCTGGGCATTTTTGACTGAGCCGCCCAATGACATGACCCCCAACAGGCCCCACCCCCTTGCAGTCTAGGGGGTGGGGCCAAAACTGGGAATACAATTGAGAGGCAGGGCCAGCCACCAGTAAGATAGGAAGGCTTCAGCCAACACACAAGCTTCTTTGGGGGTCCCCAGGTGACATTAGGGGTCTTAGTACAATCCGACCACCTAATCCGGCAGAAAATGCAGGAATCCACTGGATACAAAGCACAGCATGCAGCGGTTTATGTCCCGCTGATTCTCTGCATTTTTCCCAGATTGTGGCCGGATCTCCTGCCGTACCCCATTATAGTTAATGGGGCTGGCGGGCATTCTGTCTGCATCCAGCAGTGCCGGATCCAGTGAATTCTCTGCTGGAACAGCCTGCCAGGATCACTAAAGCAGATGTGAAAGTAGCCTCATACAGCACCCCATACCTCTTATATCCAGTGACGTCTCCTCTGATGTAGATGTTCTCTTTCTTCATCTTCTCCATTCAGACCAGACCACCATGATAAGTTCTTCAGCATCACACGTCTCTGCAGAGTTGACAGACAACTTAGTTTCCTACTTTTTTCATCATCCTCCAATTAACATCCCATCATGCACCCCCAATACTGAGAAGCTGTGCTCCCAAAACTATACTGCAAAAAGAACTATGCTAAGCTGATGCTGTGCAGGGTGCCCCCAAAGTAATGGTGCTTCCCAAAGTCCCCAACAAATAGTAATAATTTCTTTGCCAGAGTGCATTTAGTAGTAATAGTGCTCCTACAGTGCCCCAACAGTAATTGTGTCCCACAAGTAATATTTCCCATAGTCCCCCAGTTGTAATAAAGCCCACCATAATGCCCCGATAGTAATAGTTCTCTTTATAATGTGTGACAGTAGAACCCCCCCTTATAATGTGCACCAGTACAAAAAATGCCCCTTGTGTGGCAGTAAAAAAAGAAATACCTCCTCTTAGGCCCCCAGTAGAGCCAATGTCCCCAGAGTGCCCTCTTGTGTTCCAATGGCCCGTACTGTGTGCCACTACAAAAAACACTTAGTGCCACCATTTGAGGCTTAGGTGCCCATAGTGACCTTATAATTTGTGCCAGTATAAAATACTCCTTATTGTCCCCCCCAGAAGATGCCCCCATAGTGCTTTTTCCCCATCTCCATAGTGCCCTCCATAATGTGGCACTATAAAATGCCCCTATAGACCTGCGCCCCGACATAGATCCCGCCATAATGCTCCTTTCCTCCCTTCCCCATAGTGGCATCAAGAATGGGGTGCCAGTATTAAATGCCTCTATATAATGCCCTCATAGTGCTCTTGTCCCCCACTTCTCCATAGTGCCCACCTATAATGCGTGCCAGTATATAGGGCCCCCAGTAGATGCCCCCATAGTGCTCCTTCCCCTCTTCTTCATAGTGCCCCCCCATAATGTGCCAGTATATAGGGCCCCCATAGTGCTTCCCCTCTTCTCCATAGTGCCCCGTATTGTGCCAGTATATAGGCCCCCCATATTGTGCCAGTATATATGGCCCCATAGTGCTGCCCCTCGTCTCCATAGTGCCGACCCCCCCCCTATTGTCCCAGTATATAGGGCCCCAGTAGCTGCCCCCATAGTGCTCCTTCCCCTCTTCTCCTTAGTGCCCGGCCATAATGTGCCAGTATATAGGGCCCCCATAGTGCTTCCCTTCTTCTCCATAGTGCCCCCGTATTGTGCCAGTATATAGGCCCCCCATATTGTGCCAGTATATATGGCCCCATAGTTCTTCCCCTCGTCTCCATAGTGCCCCCCCATATTGTGCCAGTATATAGGGCCCCATAGTGCTTCCCCTCTTCTGCATAGTGGCCCCCCATATTGTGCCAGTATATAGGGCCCCATAGTGCCCCACCCCATATTGTGCCAGTATATAGAGCCCCATAGTGCTTCCCCTCTTCTGCAGTGGCGTCTCTAGCTTTCAAATTTTGGGGGGGCACACTGGGGCCAGGACAAACGATACATTTACACAAGTATGCTTAGAAATGCTGCAATACTTTACCCAATACCTAAAACCGCACAGGGAAGAAAAGTCCCAGCTGTCTGTGGATGACACTTTTATAGAGAGGGGGATCTGTGGACGACACTGCATGGGGGGGGATCTGTGGGATGGCCACGTACCGTATATAGCATCTTATCTATATGTGTCATCCACATTCCACCCCATGACAGTGTCATCCCCCAATTTCCCCCTCCATAACAGCGTCATCCACAGATCTCCCTCCCTATTACGAGTGGTCATCCACAGATCTCCCTCCCCGCCGTAACAAAGCGTTTCAGCAGACAAGGGGTTAAAATCCGTTTAGGCGATAAGCCCCTTTCTGAGAGACAGGCACAGCTACTGCAGGATACACCAAACTCCCGAACTGGATACAAAGTAGCACTCCAAACTGGAACCTCACGAATAGCTGCTAGCAGACGAACAGGAAAAGCATACAATCCTGGCAATCGGTCTTCTAACAGCATACAGCGAATCCCCCCAATAACGAGACAAGGCTCCGTTTTGAGGGTCAAGCAGTGGTCTGACTGTACTTGAAAGTACAGCCTCTTTTATTCACAAAAAACAAACATAGTACTGCCCACAGGGGGGTGTTGAAATACAACCAATCAGTATTTTACAAGACATACAATGTAACTACAGCAACCAATCGTTCACGGCCCCCAGAGGACCAGAATGAAGATTGTGACATAGGACAACATATCCCCACAATGCATCATGGTTTCCTCCTCTCTTCCAGACAACCTGAAGAGCAATCCAATTATCTCTGAGGACAAAGGGAGGTCGCCAATACACATGTGAGGACAACAGAACAGACATCACCATTTTAAACACACAATGGGACAATAGAAACACACCCAGCATATTCCCTCCCCTATCCTGAGAGGAGACTCATATTATACATACAGTTAAACATACTTTCTACCCAACTTTCATAACTCTAAACCATACATCACATTCACATAAAAATTACATATTCGCAATCAATCCATTCAGGGGGAACAACATATTAAAAAATGGCCTGAATCAGACCAGGGGTCCCAAAAGTTAGTAAAATATCTTTGGGCCCTGGCTGGCACATGGCTATCTGGCTCAAACCAGTTTTACAGAGCCCTCTTTCCTGGAGACAATGGGAAAATAATCAAATTATATCCAGGGATAGAGGCAGACTCCATTGAGCACATGGTTTTCAAAAAGACATAAAATACAATAAAATACACAAGGTTACATTTACTACATAAAATAAAGACATGCAACATATCCCCAGATAGTCTTAGGTCTGGAGCGCATATTATTGAATGGCGCTCAGACCACACACATACAGTTCAATTGCCATGGAGCTTAAGTTTTGGCATGGGCTGATGATAGGGGCCCATAATCCTGGGGCAAGAGGCCAGCAGCCAGTCCTCTCCAAAGTCCAGTGGCAAGGTTGGTTTCGCCACACCGCCTCTCACAGGAGTGGTACATATATAAAATAAACATATTCACATGAAAACTTACAGTTACTTGGCTTGCCCTTGGGATCTCAGACACCACTTCAACACTTTGGCCGGGGCTCGGCGGAGCTGATGTTGTGTTTTATCCTAATGAGAAAGATTTCATAATAAGGATTTAGAGAAGGGGCAGAGGGATAGTAGAGCAGAGAGAGGCTGGTGCTGCTACTAGGGGGTCATATCCATGTGGGAGTAATAAATACCCACCATAATGCCCCCCAGAGAAATATTATCCTTATATGTGCAAAAACATACCCCCTATATGCCCCCAGTAGAGCTAATGTCCCCCATAATGTGGCCAGTATAAAAAAAACTAAATAGTGCCCCAGTAAATGCCTCCATAGTGCTCCTCTCCCCCCTTCCTGCTAGTGCCCCCCATAATGTACCAGTATAAAATGCCCCATATATCGTGCCCCAGTAGATGCCCTCAGTGTCCCCTATAATTTGCAAGTAATAAAATACCCTTCTTAGTGCCCCCCTTAGATGACTCCATAGTACTCCTGTCTCCCCTTCTCCATAGTACCCACCATAATGTGTCCCAGTATAAAAATGCTACTGTACAGAGCCCCCCATATAAAACACTCCCGTCTTAGTGGCCTCAGTAGATGCCGCTATAGTGCCCACCAATAATGTGCCAGTAATAAGTGCCCTAATAACGTGCCACTTGCCAGTAACAAGAGCCCCCCAATGTGCCAGTAATAAGCCCCGCTATCACGTGCCAGTGAACAAGAGCCCCCATCACGTGCCAGTAATAAGCCCCCCATCACGTGCCAGTAATAAGCCCACCATCACGTGCCAGTAATAAGCCCCCCATCACGTGCCAGTAATAAGCCCCCCCATTACATGCTAGTAATAAGGCCCCCCCATTACGTGCCAGTAAGTAAGCCCCCCATTACGTGCCAGTATTATGCCCCCCATCATGTGCCAGTATTAAGCCCCCCCATGTTCCAGTATTAAGCCCCCCCATCATGTGCCAGTATTAAGCCCCCCATCATGTGCCAGTATTAAGCCCCCCATCGTGCCAGTATTAAGCCCCCATCATGTGCCAGTATTAAGTACCCCCCATCATGTGCCAGTATTAAGTCCCCCCCTCATGTGCCAGTATTAAGTCCCCCCCATCATGTGCCAGTATTAAGTCCCCCCCATCATGTGCCAGTATTAAGTCCCCCCATCATGTGCCAGTATTAAGTCCCCCCCCATCATGTGCCAGTATTAAGTCCCCCCCATCATCATGTGCCAGTATTAAGTCCCCCCCCATCATTATGTGCCAGTATTAAGTCCCCCCCATCATCATGTGCCAGTATTAGTCCCCCCCTCATCAATGTGCCAGTATTAAGTCCCCATCATCATGTGCAGTATTAAGTCCCCCCATCATCATGTGCCAGTATTAAGTCCCCCCCCATCATCATGTGCCAGTATTAAGTCCCCCCATCAACATGTGCCAGTATTAAGTCCCCCCCCATCATCATGTGCCAGTTTTAAGTCCCCCCCATCATGTGCCAGTATAAGTCCCCCCCAATGTAATAAGCCCCCATAATGTGCCAGTAAAACACTATTGTAAAAAAACAAACAAAAAAAAACCACTTATATCACCTCAGTGTCAGCGATGCGATGCAGACTCTTTCTGTGACCCGCGCTGTAAGGCTCAGCGGCGCGATGACGTCATCGCGCCGCCTGCGCCGGCCTCTGATAGGCTGCCGGCCTAGTGCCTGCAGCCTATCAGAGGAAGGGGAAGGGACCCGCCTCTCCCTCCCCCAGTGGCGTAGCGTGGGTTGCCAGCACCCGGGGCAAGCCAAAAATTGCGGCCCCCCCCCCCCCACAGGCACGCCCCTTTTAACAGATACTGTAGTAGATCACCTGCAGTCCTATGTAACACCACAGATAACACAGTGATAACTCTGAGTACAGATAATGTAGTAGATGGGTGTAAGCCCCCAGAATTCAGAACACACACAGTGTGACCTGAAGTCTGGGGCCCAATGCGGCAGGGTGGGCCCATATTCTCAATCTCCTCCCCCAACCCTGCTGTGAAACAGATATGTGCATGGACATTATTATTACAGTATAATATCGCCCCATACCTGTTACATCCAGTGACGTCTCCTGTGATGTAGACTCTCCTCGACGTCTTCATCAGAGATAAGACCGCCATGATACCTTCTTCAGACACTTCTCATCTCTGCAGAGTTTCACAGAATTTTTTTTAGGTTCCTCACTTTACTCTCATCCTCTCCTTCCTGGTGTCTCAACACTGTCATCCTGCTGCCCCCCCAATACTGTGCTAGAGCCAGACAGATAGTCCCCCAATCCTCATAATATTATTTCCCCTGTATATTATAATGTCCCCCGCTTCTTTAGATTAATAATACAATAGCCCCCTCTTTGTTATTAATATAATGTCCCCGCTTTATTATTAATATAATGTCCCCCTCTTTGTTATTAAAGAGGGGGCCATTATATAATAATAAAGATTGGTCATTACATTAATAACAAAGAGGGGGCCATTATATTAATAATAAAGAGGGGGTCATTACATTAATAATAAAGAGGGGGCCATTATATTAATAATAAAGAGGGGGTCATTACATTAATAATTAAGAGGGGCCATTATATTAATATAAAGAGGGGCCATTATATTAATAATAAAGAGGGGGGCATTATATAATAATAAAGAGGGGGCCATTATATTAATAATAAAGAGGGGGCCATTACAGTTAATAATAAAGAGTGGGCCATTACATAATAATAAAGAGGGGTCATTACTTAATAATAAAGAGGGGGCCATTATATTAATAATAAAGAGGGGGACATTACATTAATACTAATGTATTGGCCCCTATTTATTATTAATATAATGTCCCCCTCTTTGTTTATTAATATAATGGCCACCCTCTCCCCTCCTCTCTACCTAATTACACAGGGTGGGACTCTGCACTCAGGGACTGTCACTCACTCTGGGTCGCTTGAATCACTCTCTGCCTGGAGTCTGGACTTCAGTTCTGCAGTCTTCATTCATGCTCCGTCTCCTGGCTCTGCACTCACTGCCTTTCCTGCCTGGAAGGTGGTCGGAGCCTATCGGAACTGCCGTGCATGCCCCGCCGCCCTCTCCCCTCCTCACTCTGCTCTGCAGCCGGACTCTGTGTGAAGACGCTGGCGGCTCACTTCACTTAGGGGGGGGGGGGCATTTTAGTTGGGGGGGCCCATGGGGTGGGCACAGCATGATGTAGGGGGGGGCCGGGGTCCCCTCTGGCCCCCCCCTGGCAACGCCACTGCTCTTCTGCATATTGTCCCCCCCATATTGGTGCCAGTATATAGGGCCCCATAGTGCCGACTCCCCCCCATATTGTGCCAGTATAAGAGAGCCCCATGTGTTTCCCTCTTCTCCATAGTGCCGACCCCCCCCTATATTGTGACAGTATATAGGGCCCCCACCCCCCTTCTTGCCATAGTATAGTATAAAATTAAATAATAAAAACGAATACTCATATACTTACCTCCATGCTGCTGTCAGCGATGCAATGAAGGCCTCTTCCGGCCTGTGTCCCGCTCTGTACGGCTCCATTTCACAATGGAAGAGCTCATCTCCACTCCTGCCCGGGCTGCTGCCGACACATAAAAAAAAAAAAAAAAACTCAGCCGATCGTGTTCGGTCCCGGCCCACCGGGCAAATTCCCGGTCGCGGGGCCCTATGGCCAGTCCGGCCCTGTTCGGCGCTAGACGTGACTCCAGCTTAAATAGAGGCTGGGGTCACATGCTGCACTGGCCAATCACAGCCATTGCCAATAGTAGGCATGGCTGTGATGGCCTCGTTCGGGCAATAGTATGACGCTTGTTGATTGGCTGCTTTGCAGCCTTTCAAAAAGCGCCAAGAAAGCTCCGAACATCGAACCCGACTTTTTACGAAAATGTTCGGGTTCGGTCCGTGTCACGAACACCCCCAAAATTCGGTACAAACCCGAACTATACAGTTCAGGTTCACTCATCCCTACACTTCACTATTTGGGCAGTCTAAAAGGCCAAACCTGACTCATGAAACTCAGCCTTACAGTCAATGTTAGCGCCAAGAAGAAGCGTACTCCCTTTACACCGTCATCAGCTGATTCCACATACATGTCTACAGAACCTATGCTATTAAACGCTTATACAAGTAGACCCCCCCCGACAGAGTGGAGAGGGTGTAAGTTTGTGTTGACATCACTGATTATTTTGCCCTTCCTCTGATCCGTCAGAACAATAACCCCCAAAAAACGGATCCTGTCTGTTGAGCATCCGCCTTCACTCGGTTAGCATTTGGTCAGTAATCCATCAGTAATGCCAAAAAAACAGGAGTGGATACAAAACAGAGATGACACGTGAATGGAATATTTGCATGTCTTCTGTGTTTTGTACCCACTCCTGCTTTTAGAGACCATACAGGCCTTGCAGCTGCTACACAGACAAGATCCGTTGTGCATCTCAATTTTCCTGCCTTTTGACAGATCAGAAGAAGGGTCAAATAAATGATGATGTCAGCCAGGTCGAAAGGAAAAATAGTGGCCCAGTCATAAAGTGGGGAGGGTGGGCCTATGACATAGTGGTGAAGTGGAAGCAGAGTCTAGCGGTGGAGGCAGCATCAGAAAGAGGCCACAGAGTGGCACAATGACAGTGTGGAGGTGGCGGAAGCATCAGGAGGCCACAGAGTGGCACAATGACAAAGTGTGGAGGTGGCAGCAGCAACAAGAGCCCACAGAGTGACCCAGTAACAGAGTGGGTAGATGGGTGGCAATACGAGTACCAGTTGAAGATGGTGGGTGAAATAAGGAGCACTTGCCATCAGATATGTGGCATCAGGCAGGTGGCAGCATCAGAATAGTAGTAGCTGAGGCATGGATGATCTAGTCTGATGCATCAGGCATTGGTGGTTGGAAATCCTGGCTGATTCCCGCCTAATTCATCTTGACAAAGGTCAGTCTCTCCACATTTTGGGTGGACAGGCGAGTTCTTCTTGGGGTAACTATGGCCCCCACCACACTAAACACGCAGCCTCTGATGCCACACTACTGGCCGGGCAGGACACTTTTCCAGGGCAAACTCTGCTAGTTGCGGCCATAAATCCAGTTTGGCTGCCCAGTAGTCCACCGATCTTCAAGTGGGGTGGCAGGAAACTGTCCAAGCATGCCACCACAAGTGTTAATCGAGCACCATGGTGCTCGGGGGTTCGGGCCGAACACATTGGGATGCCGGGTGCTCTACCAGAGCACCCGAGAATAATGTAAGTCAATGGAGAACCCGAACATTTAACCAGGAACCCCCTGCTTCCAGAAATGGGAGGTGCCTGGTTCATAGGAAAAGGTCAGAAATTGATGGAAACAACCACTGAAATGTTTGGGAACAGCATGGGGAGGATGTCTGGATGCATCTTGAACTCCCAGGTCGCTGCTGGGAACGATGTTGTCTGAGTAGTGGGCCACTTTTACAGACTGACAATAATACGTACAAACCGAAGATAAAAATCGATTTCAAGTAGGAAAAATTCATCTTTCAGCATGACAACTACCCAAAACATACACCCCGAAATCAACAAAGGATTGGCTCCACAGAAGAAATTTTAAGTTTTGGAATGGCCCAGCCAGAGCCTAGACCTGAATCCGATTGAAAATCTGTGGGGTGATCTGAAAAGGGCTGTGCACAGGAGATGCCTCGCAATCTGACAGATTTGGAGTGTTTTTGCAAAGAGGAGTGGGCGAATCTTGCCAAGTCAAAATGTGCCATGTCCTGTGTGGCATATGGGGTAATCCAGCGCCCTGCCGATTACCCCATATGCCACAAAGATAAAATAATTTATGACCGCTGAGAAAGGTCAGTTTGAGACCGAAACGTCCGGTCAGCTTTTTCTATTTTCTGATTTCGGCATGAATTGGGCAACTGAAATATGAAAATAATGCTTAAATAAAAAATTCTTAAAAGCAACAAGAATCTGAGTGTTTCAATTTCTACTACAAAGCCTTCTCATTGGCCCAGAAGCTAGAAAAAGGGAGGGATGATCAACTGATGTGTACTGTTTTAAAAAAAAAGCAAAAAAAAAATATATTCGATTTTACGAATATATAGCGCTATATTCTAAATATTCACAAATTCTCGAAGTGCCGATATTCGCGATTCGAATATTCGCGCTCAACACTACCACTAATACATGACAAAAAGGCCTTTAGAACATATACGGTGGATTTAAAAGGTCTACAAACCCCTGTTACAGGGATAAATCATGAAAAAGATAAATCATTTCAGAACTTTATCCACCTTTAATGTGACCTATAAACTGTACAACTTAATTGAAAAACAAATTGAAATCTTTTAGGTAGAGGTAAGAAAAAATATAAAAATAAAATAATATGGTTGCATAACACTTATGATTTTTTGGGTTTGCTAATTATTACTGGAAGTGTATTTGTAATTTTCTTCTATTGTCAAACCTTTGACTGACCTTATAAGTGGGGGAGCTAAACTTTAGAATTGGAATCCGAAGGCTATTTCGGCCTTTAACCCCTTAAGGACCCATGAAGTGCATCTACATCATATCTGGCTGTGACTTAAAGACCCGTGACGTACATTAGCGGCAGGGGTCTGGCAGTCACTGATAGCCGGACCCCTGCTGTATGCGCTGGCATTGGTGAAAACACCGTTGCTGGCGCATTAATACCTGCACTGCCGCGGTCAGCACTGACCGCGGCACATGCGATGTATGGGTAGGGAGCTGCCATCGGGTCCCCGCTCTGCTGTTATGGGGACCCGATGGCAGGGAAGGCAGCCCGACACCTTTCATAGGCATCGTGGCTGCCTTCTGTGACAGCCTGTGGGATCCAACACCCTGGATCTCATAGGCAGGAAACTGTAAGTGAAAAGTGTATAGAGTACAGTGGCTACAGCCTCCTGTATCACCTGGATGCGGTGCACAGCCCTTGCGGCCTACCCTTGGTCGCAGTGGGAAAAATGAATAAAGTAGATAGTCAGGGGGCACTCAACTATCTGGAACCAATGGATATTATTAGATATATTTAAAAGATTTATTATGTTACATCCACATTAAAACACAAATTGCTATCACAATTAATAAAGCACAAATGGCTATCACAATTAATAAAAGGCGCCAATACATTAACATACACAATCTAAATAAAACTCTAAATCGACCACTGGATGTGGCTCTATTAAAATGGACCACTAATGGATAAAGGAAGTAAATATATATAAGAAAGTATATAAACATATATATGCGCAGTCATATGTTCAGAGAATTCTTAGAAAGGCAGTGTTTTGCAAATTGAGGATTGCTGTGGCTATCCTCACATTTCAGTCATGTCAGACCAGTGTGTTCCAGTCCTCAATGTTACAAAATGAATGCTACTCCACAAGGGGTTAAAGGAATAGTCTGTACAGTGAAGGTTAGCAATACTATATAGTTGCAAAATGTCAATGAATGACCCTTAAGGCTATCGATAAGCACTTGGATTTCGGTATGGTTTTCAGTCACTTATAGTTCGGACTAACGTGTCCGATCAGGGCATCAAACAGGTAAATGTATAAATAAATTCGATACGTATATTCGATACGTTATAAATATATTCGGTACGTATATTCAGTACGTTACCCTTCCACACGTCACATGCGATAGTTTGATCCTCCTAGACCGGATTCTATCTTCATGCGGTCAGGACGCCAACTTGGTATGTAGGACCTTCCTGTTGAGACACGTGTTGTCTGATCAGATAATTTGCTTTGTCCACGTGATCCAATGTGGGGCGGAGTTTCAGGATGGTATCGAAGGCTATAGCAGCTGATGGCCGCTTATAGCAACTTGCAGTTCTTATAGTAATAAGGCGCGCGCCTGTTTGTTGATCACTCCACTCGAAAAGGTCAATCCTTAAAAGTAATTTTGAAGTCTTTTTTTCAATAGGGCCATATGATATGACGACTTCTCTGGGTCCTGTAGCTGCTTATCACCAAACGCGTTTCGGGGTCTGAACTTGCCCCTTCCTCAGTGGTTAAGCAGCATACTGAAAAAGTTCTCCTTATATAGGGGGATCTTGTTTTAATAGGGCGGTGTCTCAATTGTTTAGGAGTACATGAAAATCCGGGCTGGAATTGATCCATTAAAGGGCCATGGTTTTCATATGGAGGGCCATAACTTCCACCTGTTGGCATTTTTCACAATTCCATATTTACATACATCCATACTTCACTGCATACTGCACTAGGAACATATGGGAACATCACATAAATAATGATGTAGTAGTGTGCAAAAAACGCACCCAATAAAACGCCGTATCTGTACAGACTATTCATGCTGCATTATTTTTTGAATTGTTTCGATTTTTCTGATAATTTTATTTGTCGATTCTTTTTGCGAATCTTTCATGTAGATCACTTCACCCTATTATCAATTTCAATTCAATCGTCGATTTTATTCCTCGATTAAAGTTCTCCAATCTTTCTATACTTTATTGTACTTCATTCTCGATTTTATTCACAGTTTGATCCAATTCTAATATTCCTAAAAATTTCCCTAAAAACATCCCTCATATTTTTATTTTCATATTTCCATATTGTAATAATAAAAGGAAAAATTATTTTAAACAGTTAAAAATATACTCCTAAAATGAGAAAACTACTTTTATATGAATAGGATTGGATTATATAATTACTGGCTTATGACAAAGGGTATAAAAAGTTATAAAAAGAGTTATAAAAAACGGTTGTGAAAAACAGTTATAAGAAACGGTTATAAAAAAACGTAGACCATGTTGACGAGTGCATCACCCTCATGGGATGTCTTTATACGGGTGCAGTGACATAGGTGCATATAAATCGCTTATGGTTGTATATGTCTGATGGTATAATGGGGCAGCTGTTGGGCAGGAAGGGGAGATCAAGGTGCTGATAGACAGCCAGACACTCAATCCCTCATTGCCGACCGACAGTCACCCCTAGATGACTACAAAAAGCCGAATAACTCAAATTCTGCATTCAAACCATGTGGTATAATTGTATTAAATTCAAAGATCCTCCTTGATTCAGTACGCGACATTTTGGCGATATGATGTCCGCCTCACCATGGTTTTTTAACCTTTTAAAAAGCCGCAAACTTTAGCAAGGAAGGATCCTTGTTATGGAACTCCTTAAAATGTGATGATACAGAATTAGCATCAAATCCCTTTTTAATTTTAGCTATATGCTCCGATACTCTTGTTCTCAGGGACCTCTTAGTCCTGCCTATGTACTGCCTCCGGCAGGGGCATTCGAGTACGTAGATGACATCCGTGGAGTCGCACGTCAGACCATCCTTTATAGTAAATGTAAATGCGTTCGTTGTAGACTGGATGCATATAGTTTTCTTGGGAAATTTAGTAATACGGCAATTACTACATCTCCCGCATCTATAAAAACCCTTAAAACTAAGCCAATTTGAGTCGTTGTGTACAATTTTGTTTTGCACTGTGGGTGCTACTTGTAGTCCCAGATTAGGTGCTCTTGTATAGACTATCTGTGGTTCCACAAGTGTCTTCCCAATAATTTTATCCCCCTGAAGGTGATGACAATGTGTTCTAATAATGCTGTCTATGGCTTTATACTGGGCATTGAAGGGCAAAATAGTGCGACTATGGTTTTCTTGTAGTCCTGTTTCCTCCATTTGTTTCATTCGACACAAAAAAAGCTCTCTCTATCATTGCCCTAACTTTACCAAGGGATTTTTCTAAAACTTTTTTCAGGGGTATTGCTTGCTCATAAACTGTTGTTTCAATTGTACAGCCTCCAATTCAAATTGCGAGGAAACTGAACAATTTCTCTTACTCCTCCTGAACTGGCTGGTGGGGATATTTAGAAGCCACCTAGGGAGGTGACAGCTATTGTATGGGATATAGCTGTTCCGCTTAACGGGTTTATAGTATGTGCTACACGACAGTTTTCCTCCATTTCTGGTTATCAACAAATCCAGAAATTCTATTCTAGACTTGCTGGTAAAACTCGTAAATTTTAAATTCTGGTCATTCACATTGATATTCTGTAGGAAGGTCTCTAAAGATGTCTCTGAATCCCTCCATATAAAAAAAACGTCGTCAATGTAGCGACGCCAGAGCACCAGACTTGTCCCCAGCTTGGATTGGATGACATCTTCTTCCCATTGGGCCATAAATAAATTGGCGTAGCTGGGGGCAAATCTGGTGCCCATGGCGGTCCCCTGCTTCTGTACAAAAAATTCGGACTCAAAGGAGAAATAATTATGTTGTAAAATATAATTGACTCCTTCTAACAAGAACCCAATCTGGTCCTTGTGGAGGCCACTATAATTATTTAATTGTCTCTCTAGAGCTAACAGCCCCTTTGTATGCTCTATACTTGTGTATAGGGACGCCACATCAATTGTCCCTAGAATCCAATCATCTTCAAGGTGGATGTCCTCCAATGCTGTAATGAAGTCTGTTGTGTCTCTTATAAAGGATGGAGTTTTCTTTACAGTGGGCTGTAGGAGTCTGTCTATATACTGAGACAAATTGGAAGAAATAGAGCCTATCCCCGATATGATCGGTCTTTCCGGTGTGTTTATAAGGCTCTTATGTATCTTAGGGATACAATAGAAAACTGGTATCCGCTTTTGTGTCTCAATAATATATCTAGACTCATTAACAGATAATTACTTGTAAATTGTGGACTGGCACTCTGTATGTGTGGCTTCAAATGAATACACAATAATTATGGTGATCACACTAAAATTTAATAAATGAAAAACAATCGTAATGACACTATAACATTATTAAAAATTCATAAAAACATCAAACAAACATATGCATGCTCACACATATTAAATATTGTAGGAAAAATACGTCCTAAATCGTATATGCAGGTAGTTCCTAAAATAAATTAGGGTAATTTTCTGATGAGACTGAACTAAATCTTTATATTTGATTTAAAAGTTAGCATAAATTGCATCCAGCTGTTATTGTGGCTTGCAGCTTGCAGGCCAAGATGTTCTTAAAAGGGATGAAAAGCAATCCTGAATACTGTTCACCAGTTACTGCTTGATTATAGTTTGTTTGCGGTTTAAATGTCCAGACATTACTTTATGTCTATGATGGAAAAACAAGTACTGGTATGTACTATAATCACCGCCTATACAGGTCTTACCTGCTTCTAGGTGGATAAGAATATTCGTGTTCCAAGATATGGCATTACATACCCGACCTAAGAGTTGCTGCTGTGTTTGTTTCTCCACGCTATTCAGGCAGACGCCGGCATGTCACGTGGTCTGTATCAGGAAACAGGTTTGTATCTCGCAGCAAGGTATCGCAGGAACTTGGTGTCGAAAATGGGATCCGAATTTATTTTTCTTATTTGGAGCGCTCCAGTTTTTAGTAAGATTGATTTTAATAGATCATCTGTATAAAGACCTTTTCTTAGTCCAGTGGGAGTTCTCAGCTGGTTACGCCAGACGCGTTTCGGGGACCTCTTACCCCTTCCTCAGTGCAGCTGATCTCCCATTTTTGGACTGGCTACCTATAGGCTGCCCAGGATAGCCCACAGGTGTAGGGCGGATTAGGCTGCTCAGGATAGCCCACAGGTGTAGGGCGGATTTAGCAATCAAAAATTCAAAGGTTTAGCTCTGTTATTAGACATGCGGTTTTACTTTCGGTTCTGTTGGGATTTTTTCGCTACTGGTGCGTTTTTTTGTTATAATGTGTGTTATGATGTGATTTCTCGATTTTACTAAAAAATAAATATTGCAACATGTTGCAATGCATTAAAAATTCAAAATATTGATAAAATATCACATATGATGACATAAAAATTTACATATGATAACATAAAAGATCATAAAAAAACATAAAAAAATCACATATGGTAACATAAAAAACCAAATGGGACATAGATATTGCAGTGGATACATATATATAAGACAATCTTGATAAACTCTTGATATAATAAATATATCTTTTATATCATCATTCCTTGCTTTATTTTATTTTGTCTGTGTTGAAATGGACCTAAGAAAACTCAAAGAAAAACGAACATATAAAAATTATCTATCTAAAAAAGAAATACTGGCTGTGAGAGAATTACAAGACAAGGAAGAATCACTATACGCCCTGCAGACAAGGGGGGGCGCTATAGTGATTCTTAACACGAAAGATTATAACAATGAATGTTGGAGACATTTATCTGATGCTAACACATATAGACTATTGAAAGGAGATCCAACCATAGTCTTTACTGAAAAATTGCTAAAATATAGCAATAGAGGGTTGCAGTTGCAGTTGGGAATCCTAACCAAAACTGAATTGAATTTATTATGGAATTGCGGGTAGACTCCCGGTCCTATATTGCCTGCCTAAGGTACATAAGGATCTGGTTAGTCCCCCCGATCGCCCCATAATATCTGGCATCGGATCCCTAACTGCAAACCTGTCAAAATATATTGATTCATAGTTACAACCCCTTGTCAAAAAAACCGAATCGTATTTAAAAGATACCACGGAAATCATAAAAGTTTTAGAAAAATTAACAGTGGAAGATGATTGGATCTTAGCAACACTAGATATACAGGGTGGGTCATTTATATGGATACACCTTAATAAAATGGGAATGGTTGGTGATATTAACTTCCTGTTTGTGGCACATTAGTATATGTGAGGGGGGAAACTTTTCAAGATGGTGGTTGTGACCATGGTGGCCCATTTGAAGTCGGCCATTTTTGAATCCAACTTTTGTTTTTTCAATAGGAAAAGGGTCATTTGACACATCAAACTTATTGGGATTTCACAAGAAAAACAATGGTGTGCTTGGTTTTAACGTAACTTTATTCTTTCATGAGTTATTTACAAGTTTCTGACCACTTACAAAATGTGTTCAATGTGCTGCCCATTGTGTTGGATTGTCAATGCAACCCTTTTCTCCCACTCTTCACACACTGATAGCAACACCGCAGGAGAAATGCTAGCACAGGCTTCCAGTATTCGTAGTTTCAGGTGCTGCACATCTGGTATCTTCACAGCATAGACGATTGCCTTCAGATGATACGAGATGTGCAGCACCTGAAACTACAGATACTGGAAGCCTGTGCTAGCATTTCTCCTGCGGTGTTGCTATCAGTGTGTGAAGAGTGGGAGAAAAGGGTTGCATTGACAATCCAACACAATGGGCAGCACATTGAACACATTTTATAAGTGGTCAGAAACTTGTAAATAACTCATGAAAGAATAAAGTTACGTTAAAACCAAGCACACCATTGTTTTTCTTGTGAAATTCCCAATAAGTTTGATGTGTCAAATGACCCTCTTCCTATTGAAAAAACAAAAGTTGGATTCAAAATGCCAACTTCAAAATGGCCGCCATGGTCACCACCCATCTTGAAAAGTTTCCCCTCTCACATATACTAATGTGCCACAAACAGGAAGTTAATATCACCAACCATTCCCATTTTATTAAGGTGTATCCATATAAATGGCCCACCCTGTACAATTAAAACTGCTCTGAACTTCTAAACAAAGTCTCATAAGAACCCTAGAATACTAGAGCTGTGAGAGTCCTCACACACATGAATTTAGCTTTGATGTTTTGTACCTGTAAATAATAAATAAAAATAAATGAGAATAAAGCTGGCTTAGATTTGGGTTTATGTGGCTAATTTAATAGGAGGCATTTATATCTTAATGAATTAGGAGCATCTTATTTCAACACATGGGGGTCAAGGCTGGGGTAAGTGAAAGCCAGTCCCAATAAATCTCATCCAATGTGTCTTACAACTAGCTGGTTCTTCACAGTGTTTTTCCCCATAAAGAAGGTATTCCCAAAATACAGGGCGAAATGGCAAAAACTCCAGCATGTTGCATTTTTGGAAACTAGCCAGAAATACAAAAAAACAAAAACCTAAGTTTCAAGAATGCCATTAGCAATAAATTGCTTGTGTGTCCCGTTGTCATGTTCAGGGGTCACTAGAACCCCTGAACATATCACAACAGAGCCATAATCACGAGAACACCTGAACATCTCCAGTGTTTGCAGAACAGACAAACAACACAAAGGAAGCCAAAAACGAATGTCCTTAAGGACCCTGCTATTTTTAACCTTAAGGACCAGGCCATTTTTTGCAAATCTGTCACTTTATGTGGTGATAACTTTAAAATGCTTAAACTTATCCAAACCATTCTGAGACTGTTTTCTCGTCACATATTGTACTTCATGACAGTGGTAAATTTAAATCAAAATATTTCATTTTTATTTATAAAAAACCCCCACAAATTTATCAAAAATTTAAATTTCTCTTCTTTTAAAACAGATAGTGATACCTCCTAAAATAGTTATTACTTTATATTTCCCATATTTCTACTTCATGTTTGGATCATTTTGTATATTACATTTTGGGACGTTAGAAGGCTTAGAAGTGTAGAAGCAAAAAAAAATTTCAAAACCCACTTTTTAACCCCTTAAGGACTCAGCCCTATTTCACCTTAAGGACTTTTTTGCAAATCTGACCAGTGTCACTTTAAGTGCTCATAACTTTAAAATGCTTTGACTTACCCAGGCCGTTCTGAGATTGTTTTTTCGTCACATATTGTACTTCATGACACTGCTAAAATTGGGTCAAAAAAGTTAATTTTTTGCATAAAAAAATACAATTTTTACCGAAAATTTAGAAAAATTTGCAAATTTCAAAGTTTCAGTTTCTCTACCTCTGTAATACATAGTAATACCCCCAAAAATTGTGATGACTTTACATTCCCCATATGTCTACTTCATGTTTGTAGCATTTTGGGAATGATATTTTATTTTTTGGGGATGTTACAAGGCTTAGAAGTTTAGAAGCAAATTTAGAAATTTTCAGAAATCTTCAAAATCCCACTTTTTATGGACCAGTTCAGGTTTGAAGTCATATTGTGAGGCTTAGATAATAGAAACCTCCCAAAAATGACCCCATTCTAGAAACTACACCCCTCAAGGTATTCAAAACTGTTTTTTCAAACTTTATTAACCCTTTAGGTCTTCCACAAGAGTTAATGGCAGATGGAGAAACAATTTTGAAATTTCTATTTTTTGGAAAATTTTCCAATATAATCAATTTTTTCCAGGAGTAAAACAAGGGTTAACTGCCAAACAAAACTCAAAATGGGTTTCCCCGATTCTGTAGTTTGCAGAAACACCCCATATGTGGTCGTAAACTACTGTTTGGCCAAACGGGAGCACATAGAAGGAGGGGAACACCATATGGGTTTTGGAAGGCAGATTTTGCAGGACTGGTTTTGTTTATACCATGTCCCATTTGAAGCCCCCTGTTGCACCCCTAGAATAGAAATGTCAAAAAAGTGACTCCATCTAAGAAAGTACACCCCTCAAGGTATTCAAAACTGGGTTTAAAAACTTTGTTAACCCTTTAGGTGTTCCACAAGAGTTAATGGCAGATGGAGAAACAATTTTGAAATTTCTATTTTTTGGAAAATTTTCCAATATAATCAATTTTTTCCAGGAGTAAAACAAGGGTTAACTGCCAAACAAAACTCAAAATGGGTTTCCCCGATTCTGTAGTTTGCAGAAACACCCCATATGTGGTCGTAAACTACTGTTTGGCCAAACGGGAGCACATAGAAGGAGGGGAACACCATATGGGTTTTGGAATGCAGATTTTGCAGGACTAGTTTTGTTTATACCATGTCCCATTTGAAGCCCCCTGTTGCACCCCTAGAATAGAAATTTCAAAAAAGTGACTCCATCTAAGAAAGTACACCCCTCAAGGTATTCAAAACTGGGTTTACAAACTTTGTTAACCCTTTAGGTGTTCCACAAGAGTTAATGGCAGATGGAGAAACAATTTTGAAATTTCTATTTTTTGGAAAATTTTCCAATATAATCAATTTTTTCCAGGAGTAAAACAAGGGTTAACTGCCAAACAAAACTCAAAATGGGTTTCCCCAATTCTGTAGTTTGCAGAAACACCCCATATGTGGTCGTAAACTACTATTTGGCTAAACGGCAGGACATAGAAGAAGGGGAACGTCATATGGTTTTTGTAAGGCAGATTTTGCTGGACTGGTTTATTTACACCATGTACCCTTTCAAGCCCCCTGATGCACCCCTAGAGTAGAAACTCCACAAAAGTGACCCCATCTAGGAAACTACGGGATAAGGTGGTTGTTGTTTTGGGACTATTTTAGGGGTAAATATGATTTTTGGTTGCTCTATATTACTCTTTTTTGAGGCAAAAAAAATTCTAAAATTGTTTCTACATTCGCTATTTAGTTTTGTGGAACACCTAAAGGGTTAACATAGTTTGTAAAGTAACTTTTAAATACCTTGAGGGGTGTAGTTTCTTAGATGGGGTCACTTTTTTGGAGTTTCTAGTCTAGGCTACATCAGGGGGGGCTTCTAATGGGACATGGTGTCAAAAAAAAAAACTGTCCATCAAAATCTGCCTTCTAGAAACCATATGGAGTTCCCTTCGTTCTATGCCCTGCCATGCGGCTATATAGCCATTTACGACCACATATGGGGTGTTTCTGCAAACTACAGAATCAGGGCCATAAATATTGAGTTTTGTTTGGCTGTTAACCCTTGCTTTATTACCGGCAAAAAGGATTCAAATGGAAATTTTGCCCAAAAATGGGTGTTTTAGCATCGTTTTTATTTCATATTTTTAACACCGTTCATCCAAGGCGTTTGGGCAAAAGTTATTTTTATAGCGAAGACTTTTACGCACGCGACGATGGCCAATATGTATGGTTCTCAGACTTTGGAGACACTAAGCAGGCATCCTAAAAACTGCGGCCCTCCAGATGTTGTAAAACTACAATTCCCACCATGCCCTGCTGATGGCTGTAGGTTGTCTGGGCATGCTGGGAGTTATAGTTTTACAACATCTGGAGGGCCGCAGTTTGAGGATGCCTGCACTAAAACGAATATTTTTTGGGGAAAAAAAAATGTTTCTGTGTCTCCAAAGTCTGAGAGCCATAGTTTTTTATGTTCTCTAGTGGACTGTTGGGGATTATAAAAATTTAGTACTCCATGGAAGTGTGATACTCCCTGAAGCAATCGATAACGCAGAGGCCCGGATGATCGGGGCAAGTGTCGCACTGAGTGGTGGTGTCCTTCCGTATCCCCCTCCTGTGACACACTCTGCACTTTTTTTGGGTTCGTCCCTTCTTTCCAGTATGGGGGACCACACCTGGAAAGTGTTGGCCAGGGACTTCGGGATAGTACAAAAGAGTTGTACATGGCAACCTGCACCAAGTAGACTGCAACTTTTTTGTACCATGCCCGGGTTTTGCGCATGGCGTCATATGGCGTGAGGACTTGATCAGAGAGATCAACTCCTCCCATATACCGATTGTAGTCGACGATACAATCGGGCTTGAGGACCGTTGCCGCGGTACCTCGCACAGGGACAGGGGTGGTGCTGTTACCGTGGATTGTGGACAGCATAAGGACATCCCTCTTGTCCTTATACCTGACCAGCAACAGGTTTCCACTGGTAAGTGCACGGGTCTCACCCCTGGGGATAGGTACCTGGAGGGGGTAGGCAGGGAGACCGCGTTGATTGTTCCGCACGGTCCCACAAGCGAACGTGGATCTGGCGGCAAGGGACCTGAACAAGGGAATGCTGGTATAAAAGTTGTCCACGTACAAGTGGTAACCGTTATCCAGCAGTGTGTACATAAGGTCCCACCCGAGTTTCCCGGTAACACCCAGAATGGGGGGACATTCTGGGGGTTGAATCCGGGAATCTCGCCCCTCGTACACACAAAATTTGTAAGTGTACCCTGAGGTACTCTCACAAATTTTGGATAGCTTCACGCCATACCTCGCCCGCTTTGTGAGAATATATTGGCAGAAACTGTGTCTCCCCTTGAACGCAATGAGAGACTCATCAACCGCAACCTCCCTTCCAGGTACGTAGGCCTGCTGAAATGTGGCCCCAAAGTGATCGATGACCGGCCGTATCTTATACAGCCGGTCATAGGCAGGATCACCTTTGGGTGGACATGCTGCATTATCGGAATAATGGAGACATTTACGGATGGCCTCAAACCGGGGACGTGTCATGACCATATTGTACAGTGGGGTCTGGTATAGGACGTCCCCACTCCAGTATTGCCTGACACTGGGTTTTTGGACTAGACCCATATGCAGCACGAGGCCCCAAAATGTCCTCATCTCGGCTACACTGACCGGCGTCCAGTCACCGGGTCTAGCCAAAAATGAGCCTGGGTTTTGAGCGACGAACTGTTGGGCGTACAGATTCGTCTGCTCCACCATCAGATTCACCAGTGGGTTACTGAAAAAAAAAACTAAAATAGTAAATTTCAGTAAACCCCACTGTGGGAATCTGGATTCCAGGATTGCCAGCAAAATCCGCAATCTCAGGCTCAAAGTGGCAGGGGGGGGTCTGATGGATGGATCAAAGAAAGTTTGGAAATAAAAGTTTTTTTTTTTTTTTCCCTAACTTTTCCCTTCTTTCCCTGTCTAACGGTGCCTCTCCCTCACTGACCCTAACCTACCTGGGTGGCAATGGGTGCAGGAGGGTGATGGATGCTGATTAGGGGGACACAGGAGCTGGTTCTGGACGGTGCTGCACGGTCAGGGTGCTGGACAGGAAGAGGAGGGGAGAGAGGAGCGCAGGAAGTTTGAATCTCGCGCCTCTCTCCCCTGCACCAATCAGCACCCTGGACAGCAGGCATCAGCACCAGGGCCAGCACCGCCTCTTCAAATCCTCGGACTGCGATAGGTGGTGTATAATTACGCCACCGATCGCAGTCTTTTTCCGGTTCATCGGGTCACAGGACACCCGAATGGACCGGAAATGCAGAAAACCGCAGGTCTGAATTGACCTGCGGTTTTCTGCGATCGTCGATGCGGGGGGGTCAAATGACCCCCCCCTGCATTGTTACGGGATGCCGGCTGAATGATTTCAGCCGAAATCCCGTTCCGATTAACCCCTGGGGCGCCGGAATGCCGATTTCAAGTTAGGACGTACCGGTACGCCCTGAGTCCTTAAGGACTCGGGAAATAGGGCGTACCGATACGCCCTGCGTCCTTAAGGGGTTAAGGACCAGTTCAGATCTGAAGTCACTTTGTGAGGCTTATATAATAGAAACCACCCATAAAACAATTTTTTTTTTGAAAATTCTAAACAAATTTCCGATATTTAGAATCAAGTCGCTCATCTCTAATGCTGACTACAATTGTGAAATAACTGTAATAACTAGTTGAAGAAATATTACAGTTTATTTGGCAGATATTATGAATACATCTGCCCTTACACAACTTCTGCCTTTTTCCCAGACTTGACACTTTGCTGCCTGAACTGACCTCAGACTCTTTATCGGATCACAAGAACCCTGCCTGCCCTGACCTCAGTCTGTCCTTTTTGGAAAATTTGGATCAAATTTCCGATGTTAAAATTTACTCATCTCTAATGCTGAATACAATTGTGAAATAATTGTAATAACTAGTTGAAGAAATATTACAGTTTCTTTGGCAGATATTATGAATACATAGATCACTGTCACTGCTTTATTATACCATCATTTGAGATTCTACTTTTTACACTTAGTCCTAACTTAAAACATAAAAAAAGGCAACTCTTCATCTCTTTGCTATATTTGAACTTGAATCTGTTCATGCAAGCAAATCTGAAACGTTTCCCTTAAGCAATGCACTGCTTTAATAAAATCATATGTCCATTGTTTCAAAATTGACATACATTTTCTATAAATAATTTTCGCAGTTTCCAGAATTCTCCTACTTCCTGAACTTTAAGAGATATTTCTGTATCTCTGTTGCATTGAAATTAACAGTCTCTTACAGAAGACTAATTTGACACATACACCATTATGAAATATGAATACCCAGTAAGGTTCTTCATGACAAATTATCACTGTTTGTCATATACATTAAAAAAGGTCAAAATTTCAATAGCTTTTCATCTTAGTGGTAGTAATTTGCTGTCAAACCTGTAGAAATAAGAAATCTGAGTGACGGTTTTTATTTAATAATGCTAGTAATAGGAGAAACATCTGCTGAAACACCAAAACAATCTTCACTGGAAACCACTGCGCTTCCAAGACTTCCAATCATTAAATGGAGTGCCATTTTAATTGCCCACCACATAATTTTCAGTGGTGTTTCCATTATATATATATATATATATATATATATACACAGTGGATCTAAAAAGTCTACACACTCCTGTTAAAATGTCAGGTTTCTGTGATGTAAAAAAATGAGACAAAGATAAATCATTTCAGAACTTTTTCCACCTTTAATGTGACCTATAAACTGTACCACTCAATTGAAAAACAAACTGAAATCGTTTAGGTGGAGGGACAAAAACAAACAAACAAACTAAAATAATGTGGTTGCAGAAGTGTGCACACCCTCTTATAACTGGGGATGTAGCTGTGTTCAGAATTAATCAATCACATTCAAAATCATGTTAAATAGGAGTCAACATACACCTGCCATCATTTAAAGTGCCTTTGGTTAACCCGAAATAAAGTTCAGCTGCTCTATTTGGTCTTTCCTGAAACTTTCTTAGTCGCATCCCACAGCAAAAGCCATGGTCCACAGAAAGCTTCCAAAACATCAGAGGGATCTCATTGTTAAAAGGTATCAGTGAGGAGAAGGGTACAAAATAATTTCCAAGGCATTTGATATACCATGGAACACAGTGAAGACAGTCATCATCAAGTGGAGAAAATATGGCACAACAGTGACTTTACCAAGAACTGGACGTCCCTCCAAAATTGATGAAAAGACAAGAAGAAAACTGGTCTGGGAGGCTACCAAGAGGCCTACAGCAAATATCTGGCAAGTACTGGCTGTGTGGTACATGTGACAACAATCTCTTGTATTCTTCATATGTCTGGGCTATGGGGTAGAGTGGCAAGACGAAAGCCTTTTCTTACGAAGAAAACATCCAAGCCAGGCTACATTTTGCAAAAACACATCTGAAGTCTCCCAAAAGCATGTGGGAAAAAGTGTTATGGTCTGATGAAACCAAGGTTGAAATTTTTGGCCATAATTCCAAAAGATATATTTGGCGCAAAAACAACACTGCACATCACCAAAAGAACACCATACCCACAGTGAAGCATGGTGGTGGCAGCATCATGCTTTGGGGCTGTTTTTCTTCAGCTGGAACTGGGGCCTTAGTTAAGCTAGAGGGAACTATGAACAGTTTTAAATACAGTCAATATTGGCACAAAACCTTCAGCTTCTGATAGAAAGCTGAACATGAAAAGGAATCTTTCAGCATGACAATGACCCAAAGCATACATCCAAATCAACAAAGGAATGGCTTCACAGGAAGAAGATTAAAGTTTTGGAATGGCCCAGCCAGAGCCCAGACCTGAATCCGATTGAAAATCTGAGGGGTGATCTGAAGAGGGCTGTGCACAGGAGATGACCTCGCAATCTGACAGATTTGGAGTGTTTTTGCAAAGAGGAGTGGGCGAATCTTGCCAAGTCAAAATGTGCCATGCCATGTACCCAAAAAGACTGAGTGCTGTAATAAAATCAAAAGGTGCTTCAACAAAGTATTAGTTTAAGGGAGTGCACACTTATGTAACCATATAATTTAATTTTTATATTTTTTCTTCCCTCTAACTAAAAGATTTCAGTTTGTTTTTCAATTGAGTTGTACAGTTTATAGGTCACATTGAAGGTGGAAAAAAGTTCTGAAATGATTTATCTTTGTCTCATTTTTTACATCACAGAAACCTGACTTTTTAACAGGGGTGTGCATATATATATATATATATATATATATATAATTATTATTAATGATAATGGTTTTCTGGGATTGATCTTTTTAAAGGGCTATACGTGGCCCCAGGAGATAAAACAATTTTTCTGTGTTTTCTTTAAAAATGCTACTTCAAATTTCTAATGCTACCCTGTGTTGCCCCTACACCCCCTTTCAATCCAGTCATTTGGCAGCTTAATCCAATGTATAAACATGACCTCTATGTAGATCTACTCTGTATTAGCTGGGCTGCAAATCTAATATTCACATGTGATCATGGCTATACAAGTAGAGTATTAGAAATTATAAAGGTGAAAGCATTATTTTTTTTTTTTTATGTTTTTATTTCCTGGCTACTTTTAACAAAAAATTCCTAATCCTGGGCAGCACATTAAACTCTTAGAATAGTTATTTTTTTATCACTAACAATAATAACAACAATAGAACACCTTTGTTCACACAAGTGTTTGTCACAATTTTATTCTGCCCACTTTTACAGAAAAACTGAATTTCTCTTAAATCTTCTTGGGGTGTTAATTTATGTTGTCTAGAAATACCAGACAATGTTGTCCATAGTTTTCCCTGCTATTTACTATAGCAATTGAGTCACTGGCAGCAGCTATTAGAGAGTAATCTGCAATAACAGAAATTAAATATGATGAGAGAAGGCCATAACTTTCATAGATAGCTTTGGGAGGCTTTCTGGACTCACCATCAACTGGGACAAATCTGTGTTGCTTTCTTTTCTTTAGTTATTAGGGGCACCTTCAGGCTCAGAATGGCCCACAGGGGAACAGGTGAATCCAACAGTGGGCCCCTAAGCAAGGTGGGCACCTAGTCCTAGTCCCTTAACCCCTGCATAAGTGGCACATGATACAGTAGACTCTCTGCACTACATATAGATAGGCAATATACAGCATTTCAACCAGCATGCGTTCGTTTAAAAACTGGGTGAATTGTTTAACAAACCACCCAGTTTATTGCTATAGATGCATCAGATGGCTGAAATGACTTATAAGTACAGAGGCAGGCTAGCCTATTTACCAGGGACTATCCCTCTCAAAACCACTGCAGGGACCCCCATAATCAACCATGTGCCAGCAGGTAATATTTGCAATTAGCTTTACAGTGGGCCCCCAGAATGAATTTTTCTGGAGGGCCCTAAGCATCCCAGTCCAACATTGGCCTTCCTTCAAAGGGATTAATGTCAAATGTGTACACCAGTTTAAATACAGTTTCTAAGCATAGTCGTGCATCTCTGACTGATTATGAGGCTGTGAATCCCCAGGCATTACAAATTTAAACACAAAATCACTGCATTGTGTAAATTATTTTTATTGATAGTAGGGAGGACAGCTGTCATTAAGATGGTTCTAATACCCTAACTATGATATATCTTGCATAAAGCACTTATATTGCTCCCTCTTAACAGTTTTCGTTGGATGCTAATGTTGAGATTTGATTCAGAAAAAAGAGACCCAACTCCCTAAACCTAAACCATTGGCTATATTTTTGGCCTCACAGAGGGTAAACATTTTACAGGGCATCTATCATCAGATTTGTACTTATGAAACTGGCTGACCTGTTACATGTGTTCTTGGCAGCTGAAGGTATCTCATGTTCTTATGTGCCCACATTGCTAAGGAAAATGATGTTTTATCACAGACAAATGAGTCTCTATGGTCTCTGCAACTGCCTTGCCCTCTGCGCTTTGATTGAGAGGGCCACGTATGATGATGTTTTCAGAGCCTTGCCCTTTTATTCAAAGTTGAGAGGGAGTAGCATTTGCAGAGAGAGCAGAGTCTCTGGGTGTAACAATGTCCCCATTGCTTCTAGAGGCTCATTTGCATATTACAACCACATTTTTATCAGCAATGCAAGGCACAAATAAACATGGACCTATACAGATGCCTTCATCTGCCAAACATACGTGCAACAGATCAGCCAGTTTCATAGGTACAAATCTGCTGACAGATTTCCTTTAAGTGTACAAAGTATTGGATTTCTCTATTAAATCAGATGCAATATTGGGTTAAATAACATCTGCGGGGTACACAACAGTTGTCATTTATTCTCTGTGCAAACTTATTTTATCAAAACATCTAAAAATACGCATTACCTAATATGAGAAAGTAGGAAAAATAAACTGGACTGATGTCTGAATAGCAATCAAGTATTTATAATCCATTCGTAAAATGTCTTAGTGAAATTGGCAATGTATTACTCACAGAACATATACAATAAATCACTTTTGCATCAAATAGATGCATAAGTACCAATGCGTAACCAAGCGAGCATAAAGCTCACCATTCTGGTGCCCAAGGAGCCAGTTCCTTTTGGGTTACCCCCCCTCCTCCCCCGAGACAATTGAATGCTGTGGGCTGTGACACCATCATCATCATCCTCTACCCCCCACTCCTTCTCCTCCAGCTGCAGCTCCTAATCCTCCTACTCCATGGGAGTTTCCCCTTGTGAGTCCTCCACACCTATAGGAAGGACAGCAAGAGGTGTTTGCTGTTCTTTCACCACTGTCCACTGCTGCATGACTGTCAGCGTCTGTTCCAAGATAAATATGAGGGAGATGAGATTGTTCATGCTGCAGTTGTCCCTACTGAAAAATTGTAGGCTTGTTGAAGGGCTTCTGCGCCTGACAGGCGTCTTTGATAAATTGCCAATACCTGACATGGAAACAACACATGCTCCCTGGTGAGGTGGCCTGGTGCATGACAAAATCATTCACGGTTTTCTGCTTCTCATACAGAGGTACACGTGCAATTTTGAATTCCATCAAGTTGGAATGTTGCAGATTAAGTGGTGTAATGGCAGACCGTTCTGTCGCTGCAAGTCCAAGAGAGCGTTCCTCTCTACATAAGAATGGCTGATATTAAATGACATTGCACAACTGGGTCAAGGATTTGCACCATGGAAGGAGCATTTTTCCCCAGGTTCAGCATGACCACTATGTTGTGGCCATTGTCATAGATCATCTTGACAAATTGGAGTTGGTAGAGTGACAGCCAGCCAGATATTTGCTGCTTGATGTATAGTACTTTAACAACTGTTCGCCTGTGTGGCTATTCTTGCCAAGGCTGATCAGTTTCAACAGCGCATAGCAACATTTGACTTGATATTATAGGGAAGAGGAGGAATGGGAGCAATGCTGTGCACTGCTGTTGTTGGGGACAGGAGCATATCCATGGTGGAGGAGGTGGAGGAGGTGGAGGAGGCGGATACATGTCTGGTGCGGGAGCCAGCCTGATGCAATCAAGAGATGGAATCAAAAGGACCTTGCCTTATTGCTAGGGTGTTGCCTCACCACTGTCGCAAAAAACTTTGATCCGATTGGCTATGAAAGACATGTACTGTCCCTGCCCATAATGTCCCTGCTTCAGGTGTCCAACATAGTGCAAGGCAGGCATACCTTTTTGGGAGAAATAATGCCAGCTAAGTATCTTCCAGCAAGGCGGAATGCACACTATCAGCTCCCTAAAAGCAGCAGACTCTATTAAATGGTATGGCAGTGACAGCACCACCAGCAACTTAGCCAGATGAGAATTAAGCTTGCGCACCAGCGGATAGCTGAGCATGTACAGTTGTTTCCTGTCCATGCATTCTGTGATTACTGGCTAATGATGGAATGGAGGAGGAGGAGTCTGAGTAGGAGGGGCAGAAAGTGATGAGAACGATGTGAAAGACACCGTACTGCCCATGGATGCAGCCTGGCTGTCGAAAGGGAGACTAGGAGAAGGAGGAAACTCTTCTTGGGGTAGCTGGCGGCAATCTTTTTGCCTATGGGGTGGGGTAATGCCTATAGAGATATATTGGCAATGACTGGGCACTTCAGGGTATTTAAGACACCTTCCCTAGGAGAGGGAACCAGAGCAGTAGGCTATCTAGCTTGCTAGTCCTAAATGAAGTTTTGCTGTTCAGTTTGTCTGCCTGTGTACCAACATCTGCCTGTTTGCTGATTTTGACCCTGCACTGCCTGATTTCATCTTAGCCTGTTTACCATAGTGGCCCTTGCTGTATGTCCTTAAAGAGGACCTTTCACCGATTATTACACTATGAACTAACTATACAGACATGGAGAGCGGCGCCCGGGGATCTCACTGCACTTACTATTGTCCCCGGGCGCCGCTCCGTTCTCCCATTATGCCCTCCGGTATGTCCGCTCACTAAGTTATAGTAGGCGGAGATTCCAGTCACTAAGTTATGGTAGGCGGAGTCTGCCCTTGTTCTGCTCTAGCGCTGGCCAATCGCAGGGCAGAGCTCACAGCCTGGGAGGTTATTTTCTTCCAGGCTGTGAGCTCTGCAATGCGATTGGCCAGCGCTACAGAAGAACAAGGGCAGACTCCGCCTACCATAACTTAGGGAACGGAGCTACCGGAGGGCACAGCAGGAGAACGGAGCGGCGCCCAGGGATAATAGTAAGTGCAGTGAGATCCCCGGGCGCCGCTCTCCATGTCTGTATAGTTAGTTCATAGTGTAATAATCAGTGAAAGGTCCTCTTTAACTCTGACTAGTTTCATGGATCCACACAAACTCTGCCTGCCCTGACCTTAGCCTGTTTCCTGAATATGAGTATTGCTTGATCCTTTAGTGCTTCACACCAATGTCTCTGACCCAAGGTGGTCAGCTGCCAAACCACACTGGGACTACTCCAAGAGGTGGTGGCCTGGTGACTCCCATGCACCGAAGTCTAGATACTTGTTTAGGGATCAAAGGGTGAGCACCAAAGTATTACCAGGATAACGCCCTTAAGTCTAGACCAAAGTCAAACTGTCTAGTTGGTTCCACAGCCACTAACCATAACACCTTCCCAGATTAATGGGCACAACAATTGCTTCTCTAAGACCATTGCTGATGTCTTTTCTCCATGCATTGTGTTAACACACGCCTAAATGCTCCAGACCAGCAAACTGCCAAATATTCAGCTTTTATAGAGGTGGTCACACTAACTGATGATTAACAAACCAAGTAAGTTTGATTAGCAGTAGTGATGGATGAACATAGGCCGGGACATTTCGCGAACACGTGTTCGCGATCAAATGTTCGCGAACCGCGCATTTGCGGCGGGCCAATTCACTTTAATGGCAGGCAAACCTGAAAAACCTTCAGGTCATATTTGCAGCCACCAAATACTTTTAATCAGGGGCCATTTGTATGTGTCTTAAAGGGAAACTCTCAAAAATGTGCCCTGCTGGAGCCCAGAAAAAGTTTATTTTAGACCACAGGAGTACGGGCCCCAAAAATTAGGCATTCATCTGACAGAAAAGAACAAGTGATTATGTGGCTGGAGGTATATTAGACGGTCAGTGGATAACAATTTTATTGTAGGCCAGTGGAGTACAGGTCCCAAAAATTATGCATTCACCTGACAGAATAGAACAAGTGATTATGTGACTGGAGGTATATTAGACGGTCAGTGGATAACAATTTTACTGTAGGCCAGTGGAGTACAGGCCCCAAAAATTAGGCATTCACCTAACAGAAAAGAACAAGTGATTATGTGGCTGGAGGTACATTAGGCAGTCACTGAATAACAATTTTACTATAGGCTAGTGTAGTATATGCCCAAAGAATTATGCATTCACCTGACAGAAAAGAACAAGTGATTATGTGGCTGGAGGTATATTAGACGGTCAGTGGATAACAATTTTACTGTAGGCCAGTGGAGTACAGGCCCCAAAAATTAGGCATTCACCTGACAGAAAAGAACAAGTGATTATGTGGCTGGAGGTACATTAGGCAGTCACTGAATAACAATTTTACTATAGGCTAGTACAGGCCCCAAACATTAGGCATTCACCTGACAGAAAAGAACAAGTGATTATGTGGCTGGAGGTATATAAGGAGGTCACTGGATAACAATTTTTACTGCAGGCCAGTGGAGTACAGTCCCCAAACATTAGGCATTCACCGGACAGAAAAGAACAAGTGATTATGTGGCTAAAGATACATTAGGCGTTCACTGAATAACAATTTTACTGTAGGCCAGTGGAGAACAGGCCCCAAAAATGATGCATTCACCTGACTAAAAAGAACAAGTGATTATGTGGCTGGAGGTATATTAGGCGGTCAGTGGATAACAATTTTACTGTAGAACAATGGAGTACAGGCCCCAAAAATTAGGCATTCACCTGACAAAAAAGAACAATGATTATGTGGCTGGAGGTACATTAGGCAGTCACTGAATAACAATTTTACTGTAGGCCAGTGGAGTACAGGCCCCAAAAATTAGGCATTCACTTGACAGAAAGGAACAAATGATTATGTGGCTGGAGGTATATTAGATGGTCAGTGTATAACAATTTTACTGTAGGCCAGTATAGGGCCCAAATATTAGGAATTCACCTGACAGAAAGGAATAAGTGATTATGTGGCTGAAGTTACATTAGGCGGTCTCTGAATAACAATTTTACTGTAGGCCAGTTCAGGCCCCAAAAATAAGGCATTCACTTGAAAGAAAAGAACAAGTGTGTCATGCCCTGCTCAGGCTATGTGCGGAGGTCTGACAGGTTAGCAGCACGTTTGTAGCCTTTTGTTTTGGAGTTGAGCTATATCCGCCTCCCTTCAGGTGCACTGGGTGGGGTCGTTGGTTAGAGTTTAAATTACGCCCACTCCCAGTTTCCTGTGCAGGTTATAGCTTCTGTCTGGCTCAGAGGAAGGAAGGAAGGATTTGCTGTTCCTGCTCAGAAAAAGATAAGTTGGTTTTGTTTTCTTGTGGTTGTCTGTCTAGGCTGTTAGAGAGACGCCGGCCCCCTCCAGGTCTGAGGGAGCAGACTGCCTCTTTCCCCCATTCACCATCTTAGGGATTTTAGGGAATATTCAGCCTAGGCAAGGGGACACGTTTATTACCACCTTCAGGGTCTGAACATGGGCTTAGAAGTCTAGGGAGAGCTGGTAGGGATTGTCAGGAGGTGACCTTTATCCCCAGCTTCTTGCCTAGACACTTGTTTGTTGATTTTCTGTGTATCTTGTATCCTGTACCGCCGTGACATTATAACCCGCCAATACTTTGACTGCCATTTCTCAGCTGTTTTGAGATGGAGTCATTTGATGCGCTAGTTGATCGCATGCAGGGATTATCCCTAGAGGTTGCGGATCTGCGTAATTCGGTCACACGGTGTCAGAATGCTTTGGCATCAGGTGCAATAGGAGGAAGTCAAATTTATGGGGAGCCTAAAGCCGCTCTCCCTGATAGATTTGCAGGGGGTGTGGATGACTTTATCCGCTTTAAAGAGTCATGCAAGTTGTATTTTCGGCTGCGTCCATCTTCGTCTGGTGATGAGAGTCAGAGGGTAGGGATAATCATTTCCCTGCTTAAAGGGGACGGTCAATCCTGGGCCTTTTCTCTGCCGTCCGGTTCTCTGGCCCTCCGGTCGGTGGAAGAATTTTTTAAAGCCTTCGGAATAGTTTATGATGATCCAGATCGGGTCTCGATGGCGGAATCTAAATTGCGTAATTTATTACAAGGTGAACATACTGCAGAGGCTTACTGCGTTGAGTTTAGGAGATGGGCTACCGAGTCAGAGTGGAATGACCCCGCGTTACGTAGTCAGTTTTGTCAGGGGTTATCTGAGAGATTGAAATATGTCCTTGCTTTTCATGAGTACCCGGATACATTGGAGAATGCTATGTCTTTGGCAGTACGGTTAGATAGACGTATTAGAGAGAGGTGTAAGGTTCCCTCCGCGCAAGAGATCCCTTCTGTGAGTGGTTTTGTTTCACCTGCTCCCCAGGGTGATATGACATGTAACTCTGGGGTAGGGGAGGAACCCATGCAGGTGGGTCAGGTATCTTTCCATTCTGGTAGTAGGAACTTTAGGAGGTTGCATAAACTATGTTATTACTGCAGAAAAAGTGGTCATTTTATTTTTGCTTGTCCTTTTGTGAAACCGCATGTTGATAAGAAAGAATCACAAAGAGGTTTACTTAAAGAAAAAAACAAACATCCCTGACTCTTGGTAGTGTGAATGCAGTGGTGGAGCAAGCAGGTATGCAAGCTCCCTGTGGTACTCGTTTTCTCCTTCCAGCTATGGTGACTCAAATTTTTTTGTTGACGTATTCATTGACTGTGGTGCTGGGGTAAACCTTATTGATTTTCTTTTTCTTCAAAATCTGGGTCTAAGTACTTGCACTTTAGAAAGATTCCTGTTTTCGCAATTGATTCTTCCCCTCTTTCTCAAAGGAGTCTCACTCATATTGCTCATGGTATTCTGTTAAGGGTGGGTGATTCACATGTTGAGATCATGTCTTGTTTTGTCATGAAGGACTTGCCCGCTCCTATAGTCTTAGGGTTACCGTGGTTGACAAAACATAACCGAATTATAGATTGGCAAGCAAGACAGATCATTGGTTGGAGTGAATTTTGTTCGGACAATTGTCTTGGCACATCTATCTCTGGTGTCTACTACGGATTTACCTCAGTATCTCTCAGATTTTGCGGATGTCTTTTCGGAGGGTGGGGCTCAGGAATTGCCCCCTCATCGTGACTATGATTGTCCAGTTAATCTCATCCCAGGGGCTAAGTTGCCAAAGTCTTGGCTTTACAATCTTTCTCAGCCTGAAACAGAGGTCATGGGGAAGTATATTGTCGAGAGTTTGGCAAAAGGTCATATTAGGCCATCTAAGTCTCCGGTGGCAGTAGGTTTATTCTTTGTAAAGAAAAAGGATGTATCGCTGAGACCTTGTTTGGACCAAAAAGGAGAACCAGAAACGCAGAGGCAACGGGCAAACGATACAGGAAGAATTAAATGTAATCAATCTCTCCACATACAAGCTTACTGACACGCAGTTCCAGATCCTTCAAAAGGGACTTACCTTTGCCCCATCGGGCAAGTTTGACTATTTTACGGCTGTGAAGGACATTGAGCTGTTTGGTAGGAAGCTTCTTTTCAAAAAATATTTTGGCAGAAGTGAGAGTACCACTCAATTTTCCACTGAGGCCGAGAAACAGGCACTCAGTGACTTACAGGCGTTATTAGATGAACAGGAGGCATCACCATCTGCCAGTAAAGTACCTTGGCATCTGTGCCGCTGATCACAACATTTCCCCCAAAAATATTTATGCCCCAATGTCGATATCTTTGTCAAGTTCGTCAAACATGATTTTGAACAGCCGGCGGGATATTATGGCCATAAGAATTTGACCTATGACCAACATCGAGCGATAAAAGAACTCCGGGATTTGAAAGATATTGTGATTAAACCTGCGGATAAAGGGGGAAATGTTGTGATCTGGCCCGCACAGATGTATGAAAAGGAGGCATTTAGACAGCTAGGGGACAAGGGTTGCTATAAACGCCTCGATTGCAATCCTACCGCCAGATTTAAGGCTGAATTAGATTGCATTTTAGACTCCGGGGTAGAAAATAACATTCTGCCTACACGACTTAAGGAGGGCCTGGTGGTCGATCACCCTGTAACTCCTACCCTGTATCTGCTGCCCAAAATCCACAAACAGTTACAAACCCCCATCCTGGCGCCCTATTGTGTCCGGGGTGGGTAGTCTCTGTGAACGCGTCAGTAGGTTTGTGGATTTCTACCTAAGGGGATGCGTGGAGACCCTGCCGTCCAATGTCAGGGACACCTCTGATGTATTGAGGAAACTCTACAAATAGGAAAAAGAGGCTACAATTTGCACGAGCTCACCAAAATTGGACTGTTGAAGACTGGAAAAATGTTGCCTGGTCTGATGAGTCTCGATTTCTGTTGAGACATTCAAATGGTAGAGTCCGAATTTGGCGTAAACCGAATGAGAACATGTATCCATCCTCTGATGGCTACTTCCAGCAGGATAATGCACCATGTCACAAAGCTCGAATCATTTCAAATTGGTTTCTTGAACATGACAATGAGTTCACTGTACTAAAATGGCCCCCACAGTCACCAGATCTCAACCCAATAGAGCATCTTTGGGATGTGGTGGAACGGGAGCTTCGTGCCCTGGATGTGCATCCCTCAAATATCCATCAACTGCAAGATGCTATCCTATCAATATGGGCCAACATTTCTAAAGAATGCTATCAGCACCTTGTTGAATCAATGTCACGTAGAATTAAGGCAGTTCTGAAGGCAAAAGGGGGTCCAACACCGTATTAGTATGGTGTTCCTAATAATTCTTTAGGTGAGTGTATGTAGCTTGGTATTTTATGTTACTGCTTGCACTTGGCACACTCGCCCTGTCTGTATTACAGTCTCTTGGCTATTTTTTGTGGCCATCCCAGCTATTCTGGGTGGGCTAGTCTGCCATGTGTGACCAAATGCACTCTTTGTATGCATGCAGCATATATAGCATTATATGTTACCTTTATTGAACTTACAGTTCTTACTATCTATGCTGCTCTATACCCAGGACTGTGACCCCTTTCCCTGTCAGCTTGGTTTTGTGAGGGAGGTTGTATATGACCCTCTGTCATGAGGTCTCCCCTCCCTCCTCTACCTTTGTGCCTTATGTTATATTTTGTGTATTTTGATTATGTCTCAATAAATTACATATATTTTATATGTGTGTTTTCCCTATTTTTCTTGTCTCCATCAATTCCTGTAAAGATCTTTGGGATTAAATTCTCCAGGTGGAGCACAAATTTGTTTAGTCTTTTGTGTAAGCAGTGTGGCGGGTGTGAGAACTGTTGGGTCATCAGGATCGCTAGAAATCGGAGTCAGCGGTCTGGCATTTATGATAACCAATACTTCCGCCATGAAGGTAGTCAAACTTTCATGAGTCAGCTTTGAAGATCTTTCTTGTAAGAAGATTGAGTTGAGGATTCTCCGTGCGAATGCTATCATCCTCTCCCAAGCACCTCCCATGTGTGAAGAGTGTGGTGGGTTGATGGTCCAAGTGCATCCTCGTTCACTGAGGTATCTTTCCATACTGTTAACGTCCAAGTTGGAAGAGAGTTGTAGTTCCCTCGCTGCTCCGACGAAGTTTGTGCCTGGGTCAAAACGAATGTATCGAATGTATTTGATCGGTCCTCTAATGGCGATGAAACGTCGGAAAGCAGGAAGTATCCATAGATTCAATTACTTCAATATGGACAGCTCTGATGGACAGACAAGTGAACATAATCGCCCAATGTTTCCCATGCCTCCCCTGGTTTGCCGGACAACCACAGACCAAGGACCAAACACGTCTAGGCCAACATTGGTAAAGCGTGGATCCATACTTAGTTGGTCACACGGGAGGTTTGCCATCTTCGGTGCCTGTGACATACCACAAAGTTTCCGACAGGTAACACATTCAAATATGAATCTGCATGCACATCTTTTAGCTCCAACTATCCACGGTCTAGCTGCTCTTAGAGCTCCTTCAGTGAACAGACGACCTTGGTGCTTTGTCTGTTCATGGTAATGTTGCACAAGCAGAGTAGCTATATTATGCTGTCCAGGAACTATCACAGGATGTTTCTCTGCCAGACCTACATTGGCTTCTATAAGGTGTCCACCTACTCTTAAGAGCCCATCTTCATTGATCACTGGGTCAAGTTTCCTTAAAACACTACATTTGGGCATGGGTCTTTGGCTGACTACACAGTCAATTTCCGTTGTATAGGTTTCATGCTGTACAGCTTGGATGATTAAATTTTTTGACCGCTCTAGATTAAGAGCTGTGTAAACATGTTTACAATGATGCCAACCTCTACAGATACTTTTATCTGCTGATGAGGTTGCTTTGTATGTCCGAGCAATGTGAGTCAGGCAAGTGATGGCTCGGACAAGAGATCTCCAAGTAGAGAACCTACAGAATCTATGGGATTTTAGGTGGTGGTCCAGAGTCTCCGTATGTAACACAGATACCTGAGGACGTATCTCAACATCAGCATGTGGGTCTACTTGTTCAAACATGGCAGTTTCTGCTGTGTTGGGCGTCGGCCTATACAAAAAGGTGGGGCCTGTAAACCGAATTGCATCCTTGAGACGGTCAGCAGCGACGGATCTAGTTGCTTGGTCTGCAGGGTTGAGATGCGTAGGTACATATTTTTATTGTTCAGGAGAGGTAGATCTTCTGATCCTTAGCACTCTGTTGTTGACGTAGACATAGAAGCGTCTAGCTTCATTACAGATATATCCTAGTACTATCTTGCTATTGGTATAGAACTCAGAGTCTTTAATCTCCAGGTCCATTTCTGTAGCGATGAGTTCTGCTAACTCTACCGCTAACACCACGGCACATAGTTCCAGACGTGGTATTGTGTGTTCATGGAGTGGTGTTAATTTTTCTCTGCTCATGACGAACCCTACATGGCATTGTCCGCTGGTATCTAACGTCTTCAAGTAAGCTACAGCCGCAATTGCTTTGACTGAAGCATCGCAGAAAACACTAAGTTTTTGTGTCTTAACCTTGGTAGTTGGAACAGAAACATATGGACAAACTATGTGAAGATCAAGGGAATTTTTCCAGGCCATCCACATAGCTCTTTCCTTCATGGGAAGGGGAGTGTCCCAGTTCGATGCTTCTCTGGTGAAGTCTCTAAACATAGCTTTACCTTCGATGAGTATAGAGCTGCAAATCCCAATGAGTCATTTCAACTGCCTATGGCTGACAGTACTCCTCTGAGAGTAAAGGGTTTTTCTTCTCTGCTAACCTGGAAAGTGAAAGTATCAGCTTTTATATCCCAGAGTAGACCAAGGCTCCGTTGCATCAGAAGTGAGTCACATTCTAGATCTAAATCCTTTAAGTCTTCTGAATGGTCCTAAGAAGGAAATGCTTCTATCAATTTCTGGCTGTTAGAAGCGATCTTGTGTAACCTCAGGTTAGACAGAGAGAGCATCTTGTGGGTTCTTTTAAGAAGACTGATTGCAGTCACCCATTTAGAAGTCCTTCCCTACAAAGTCTCTAACATCCGCTCCGTACTTCTCTTCTACTTTCTGAGCTGCGCGTCTTAATCCATAGATGGCAACTGCAGGAGAAGGACTATTGCCGAAGATGTGAACTTTCATAAGATACTCTGTAACCTTTTTTAGAGGGATCGTTGTCCTTGAACCATAGGAATCTCAAGAAATGTCTATGTTCCTTTTTATCTAGGAAGAAATGGAACATCTGTTGGAAATCAGTCGTGAATGCAACAGAGTCTCTGCGAAAACGGAGAAGCACTACTATGAGCTTGTTGTTTAGGTCTGAGCCTGACAGCAAAATGTCGTTCAATGATATGCCTTCATACTTGGCACTTGAGTCAAACACTGCTCTGATCTGACCTGGCTTCTTCGGGTGATACACCCCAAACATAGGTAGGTACCAGCGCTCTTCCGAGTCTCGAAGTACGGGTGCTAGCTCTGCATGACAGTTCCGGAATATCTTTTCCATGAAGATAAAGAAGTGATCTCTCATCTCAGTTTTACATCGTAGGCTGTGCTTGAGAGAGACAAATCGTTTGAAAACTTGTTCTCTATTGTTGGGCAAGCGTTGTCTTTGAGGCTTAAAGGGCTTCTGTCAGCCCACTAAACCGTTTTTTTGTTTTTGTTTTTTTGTTTACTAATAATCCCTATACTGCGAGCTCTGCATACATAAGTTAAATAATCATTTAGGTTCAGTAGAATTTGATAAAAAGCTATTTTTAAAATATGCAAATTACCTTGCTACCAGCAAGTAGGGCGGCTACTTGCTGGTAGCAGCCGCATCCTCCGATCCTAATGACGCCCCCTCCGCATTGTGATTGACAGGGCAAGGGAACGAATCGTTCTCTGCTGGCCCTGCCTGTTAGCATTCAAAATCTGGCGCCTGCACCGCGGCCGTACCTATCTTCAATATGCGCAGGCGCACTGAGAGGCGGCCACTCGCTCGGCCGCTCATCCTCAATGCGCCTGCGCCGATGATGTCACATCTACACCCGGCGCAGGCGCATTGAGGAGCGAACGGCCGCCTCTCAGTGCGCCTTGCGCTGATTGAAGATAGGTACGGCCGCGGCGCAGGCGCCAGATTTTGAATGCTAACAGGCAGGGCAGCAGAGATGATTCCGTTCCCTGGCCATGTCAATCACAATGCGGAGGGGGCATCTTAGGAATCGGAGGGATGCGGCTGCTACCAGCAAGTAGCCGCCCTACTTGCTGGTAGCTAGGTAATTTGCATATTTTAAAAATAGCTTTTTATCAAATTCTACTGAGCCAAAATGATTATTTAACTTATGTATGCAGAGCTCGCAGTATAGGGATTATTAGTAAACAAAAAAAAAAAAACGGTTTAGTGGGCTGACAGAAGCCCTTTAACCCCTTAAGGACTCAGCCCTATTTCACCTTAAGGACTTGGCCATTTTTTGCAAATCTGACCAGTGTCACTTTAAGTGCTGATAACTTTAAAACGCTTTGACTTATCCTTGCCGTTCTGAGATTGTTTTTTCGTCACATATTGTACTTCATGACACTGCTAAAATTAGGTCAAAAAAGTTCATTTTTTTTGCATAAAAAAAATACATATTTACCAAAAATTTGAAAAAATTTGCAAAATTTCAAAGTTTACAGTTTCTCTACTTCTGTAATACATAGTAATACCCCCAAAAATTGTGATGACTTTACATTCCCCATATGTCTACTTCATGTTTGTAGCACTTTGGGAATGATATTTTATTTTTTGGGGATGTTACAAGGCTTAGAAGTTTAGAAGCAATCTTGAAATTATTTTCAGAAATTACAAAAACCCAATTTTTAGGGACCACTACAGGTCTGAAGTCACTTTGCGAGGCTTACATAATAGAAACCACCCAAAATCGACCCCATTCTATAAACTACACCTCTCAAGGTATTCAAAACTGATTTTACAAACTTCGTTAACCCTTTAGGTGTTGCTAAAGAGTTATTGGCAAATGGGGATGAAATTTGAGAAGCCTAATTTTCCATTTTAACCCATTTTTTCCACTAACAAAGCAAGGGTTAACAGCCAAACAAGACTGTATCTTTATTGCCCTGACTCTGCCGTTTACAGAAACACCCCATATGTGGCCGTAAACTGCTGTACGGGCACACGGCAGGGCGTAGAGGGAAAGGTGTGCCGTATGGTTTTTGGAAGTCAGATTTTGCTGGACTGGTTTTTTGACGCCATGTCCCATTTGAAGCCCCCCTGATGCACCCCTAGAGTAGAAACTCCATAAAAGTGACCCCATCTAAGAAACTACACCCCTCAAGGTGTAAAACTGATTTTACAAACTTTGTTAACCCTTTAGGTGTTGCACAAGATTTAATGGAAAATAGAGATACAATTTCAAAATTTCACTTTTTTTTGGCAGATTTTCCATTTTAATATTTTTTTTTCCAGTTACAAAGCAAGGGTTAACAGCCAAACAAAACTCATTATTTATGGCCCTCATTCTGTAGTTTACAGAAACACCCCATATGTGGTCGTAAACCGCTGTACGGGCACATGGCAAGGCGCAGAAGGAAAGGAATGCCATACGGTTTTTGGAAGGCAGATTTTGCTGGACTGTTTGTTTTTACACCATGTCCCATTTGAAGCCCCCCTGATGCACCCCTAGAGTAGAAACTCCAAAAAAGTGACCCCATTTTAGAAAACTATGGGATAGGGAGGCAGTTTTTGTTGGTACTAGTTTTGAAGGTATCATATAATTTTTGGTTGCTCTGTATTACACTTTTTTGTGCGGCAAGGTAACAAGAAATAGATTTTTTGGCATGTTTTTATTTTTTGTTATTTACAACATTCATCTGACAGGTTAGAGCATGTGGTAATTTTATAGAGCACTTTGTCACGGACGTGGCAATACCTAATAAGTATACAATTTTTTTTATTTATGTAAGTTTTACACAATGATTTCATTTTTAAAACAAAAATAATGTTTTAGTGTCTCCATAGTCTAAGAGCCATAGTTTTTTCAGTTTTTGGGCGATTATCTTAAGTACAGTCTCATTTTTTGCGGGATGAGATGACGGTTTGATTGGCACTATTTTGGGGTGCATATGACTTTTTGATCGCTTGCTATTACACTTTTTATGACGTAAGATGACAAAAAATAGCTTTTTTTACACCATTTTTATTTTTATTTTTTTACGGTGGTCACCTGAGGGGTTAGGTCATGTTATATTTTTATAGAGCCGGTCGATACGGACGCGTCGATACCTAATATGTATACTTTTTTTATTTATTTAAGTTTTACACAATGATTTCATTTTTGAAACAAAAAAATCATGTTTTAGTGTTTCCATAATCTAAGAGCCATAGTTTTTTCAGTTTTTGGGCGATTATCTTGGGTAGGGTATGATTTTTGCAGGATGAGATGACGGTTTGATTGGTACTATTTTGGCGTACATGCGACTTTTTTGATCACTTTTATTACCTTTTTTGGGAAGTAAGGTGGGCAAAATTTAAATTTTCTCATAGTTTTTATTTTTTCATTTTTATGGCGTTCACCGTGCGGGGAAAGTAACATGACCGTTTTATAGATCAGGTCGTTGCGGACGCGGCGATACCTAATATGTGTAGTGTATTTTTTTAATTTTTTTTTATTCAGTGATAAATGTGTTTTTTTTTTAATCTTAACTTTTTTCACATTTTTTTACATTTTTTTGACCCAGACCCACTTGGTTCTTGAAGATCCAGTGGGTCTGATGTCTGTATAATACAGTACAGTACAATATATATTGTACTGTACTGTATTTTACTTACACTTTGTCTGAACAGATCTCTGCCTTTAGCACAGATCTGTTCAGCACCATGGACAGCAGGATGCCTGAGACGGCGTCCTGTTGCCATGGGAACCTTCCCCGTCTGCTCAGTAGTGATCAGAACTGCGCAGACGGGGAAGGGTAAGGACGGGGGTGTCGGGGGGCTGTCTGGGGGCTCTCTCCCACTCCCATCGGGGGGGTGCAAAGGCACAGCAGCCCCCCGATGGGAGAGCGAGGGAGCTCCCTGAGCTGTTAACCTTTTCCATACAGCGGTCCGCATCCCGTTCGGATTAACCCCCGGGGCGCCGCAATCCTATTTTAAACTCATGACGTACCGGTACGTCATGGGTCCTTAAGGACTCGGGACCCATGCCGTACTGATACGTCCTAAGTCCTTAAGGGGTTAAAGGGTAGAGGTGCAACCCAGCTTTTTGTTTTGTCCTGCACCATTCCCTGCTCCATTATATCTAGGAACAGGCTATCTTCGAATGACATCGCCATACGATTGTCCTCTTTAGTCTTGCAGAAGACTGTGAATCCCAGGTGGTCTTGATTGCCATCCCAGATTAAGTCATCGTAGGTGGGACCTGCAAAGGTACCTGGTGATGAAGTGTTTTGAGGCAGTTTCTTGATGAAGAAGTGATTTTCGGTTGGTTGGAGAAGAGATGGGCGTCCATTCTCAAGTGTGCTGGTAAGCATGCTGTTGACTGTTGTTAACTGTATGAAAATAAGACGGGATGTCCAGCTTTCCAAAAAAGTTGTTCTTTATTCCAAAATGTTGACTGTTGTTGGTTTGTGTACATCTACCAAACAGACTTCTCCTCCAATCACCCATCCTAGGTCAAGTCTCTGGGCGTATGGAGCGTTATGAGGTCCATTGATCTGCTGTCTAACCTTGTGGACCTGTAGGATATCCCTCCTGAGGAGTAAGACTATCTGAGCTTCAGGATCAAGGTTCGGGATCAGGTGTCTTATACGCTTCGGGTGAGGCTTGTGCGCTGCTACTTCTGGCGTGGGTATCTCAGATAGAGATGGCCTTGCGGTTCGCCTGGCTGTCGTTTCGCGGCGAACTTTTGCATGTTCGCGATTCGCCGAACATGTGAACAAATGGAGATATTTCCGCCCCACTATATTCTTTTACACTGTGAAGAACTTTGACCCATGACACATCCATCAGGTGGTACAGGACAGCCAATTGAGACGTTTCAGCACATGGACATACCCTCTACCTTATAAATAAACCTGATCTGGCCGCTATTTTACATTCAGTGTTTTGCCAGTGTAGAGAGAGGTTGCTGTGCGGAGCAGGGACAGGCTGTTAGGGACACCAAACGCTAGCTAATAGGGCCACAAAAGTCCTTTTAACCTGTTATGGACACAGGGCTTACAGGTACGCCCTGATGTCCTGGTACTTAAGGACACAGGGTGTACCTGTCCGATCACCGCCTAAACTTCAAAATGCTTTTTTTTTTGTGCGGGGGGGAGGTGCGTGCGGTGCTGGGGGGGGCGGGCAGGCACGCGATCATCTGCCTGCCCCCTCTCTCAGGATGGGCAAGCTTGTAAAGCAGAGTGTCACCATATTGCTGACACTCTGCTTGAAACAGCTGACATCATCACACAGATGTCAGCCGTTTAACCCCTTCCATGCCGCGGTCCGTAGGGACCGCTGTATGGAAAGAGTTAACAGGGAGGGAGCTCCCTCCCTCTCCCATCAGGGGCTGCTATGCCTTTTCAGCCCCCGATTCTTGACGGGATCACAGAGGGAGGGGGCCCCCCTCCCTCCCCATCACCCGCTGCTCTGTTGCGTCAGTGAATGATGGTTACCATGGCAACTGGACACCTTCACAGGCTTCCGGCTGTCCATGGTGCTGATCAGACTTCTGCTAAAGGCAGTAAAGTGAAAATACAGTACAGTACACTATATATTGTATTGTATTATACAAACATCAGACCCACTGGATCTTCAAGAACCAAGTGGGTCTGGGTAAAAAAAAAAAGTGATTTTTTAGGAGTTTCTTCTTTAGGAGTGCATCAGGGGGCTTCAAATGGGACATGGTGTCTAAAAACCAATCCAGCAAAATCTGCCTTCCAGAAACCATATGGTGTTCCTTTCCTTCTGCACCCTGCCATGTGGCCATACAGCAAAAAATGGATTAAAATTCAGAAATTTCATCTCCATTCGCCAATAACTCTTGTGGAACATTTAAAGGGTTAACAAAGTTTGTAAAATCAGCTTTGAATACCTTGAGGGGTGTAGATTCTTAGATGGGGTCACTTTTATGGAGTTTCTTCTCTAGGGGTGCATCAGGGGGGCTTCAAATGGGACATGGTGTAAATAAACCAGTCCAGCAAAATCTGCCTTCAAAAAACCACATGGCGCTCCTTTCCCTCTACGCCTTACCATGTGCCCATACAGTAGTTTACGGCCACATATGGGGTGTTTCTGCAGACAACAGAATCAGTGCAATAAATATTGAGTTTTGTTTGGCTGTTAACCCTTGCTTTGTTACTGGAAAAAATGGATTAAAATTGAATATTTGGCCAAAAATCTAAATTCTGAAATGTTATCTCCATTTGCCATTAACTTTTGTGGAACACCTAAAGGGTAAACTGTAAAATCAGTTTTAAATACCTTGAGGGGTGTACAGTAGTTTCTAGAATGGGGTCATTTTTGGGTGGTTTCTATTATGTAAGCCTCATAAAGTGACTTCGGACCTGAACTGGTCCTTAAAAAGTTATTTTTTTTTATTTATGAAAAATTTCAAGATTTGCCTCTAAACTTCTAAGCCTTGTAACGTCTCAAAAAAATAAAATGTCATTCCCAAAATGATCCAAACATGAAGTAGACATATGGGGAATGTAAAGTAATAACTATTTTTAGAGGTATTACTATGTATTATAGAAATAGAGAAAAAGAAACTTGGAAATTTTAAAATTTTTCCAAATTTCTTGTAAATTTGGTATTTTTTTATAAATAATTTTTTTTTTTTACTCCATTTTACCAGTGTCATGAAGTACAATTTGTGATGAAAAAACAATCTCAGAATGGCTTGGATAAGTCAAAGCGTTTTAAAGTTATCACCACATCAAGTGACACTGGTCAGATTTGGAAAAAAATTGCCTGGTCCTTAAGGTGAAAATGAGCCCGGTCCTTAAGGAGTTAAGGACTGGTATAGGTGTGCTATCGATAGGTGTGATACACAGAGGGGTGCGATATATACTTATAATATACTTTTATAATGAGTCAAAAACACATAGATCTATATAGTGATCACCTGGAAGTCAGGGGCCTAGGGGCTTACTAGGGTCATTTTTATATAGGGTAAGGTTCCGGACTGGATTGCTCTTATCAGGGCGGGTGGTCTGTGGTTAGGCTATCAGGGCCAGAATAGCACCCCCCTGTAGGGCAATATCAGGGACAGTTCTTTGCCCACCCTGTCCTTCAATACCACATCATCATCTAGCCCAGGGATAGATGTTTTTTGCTTTCCCTCCGGGATTCTTGGATGTGCACTGGAACCCCCCGGATTGTGGTAGGACATATGGTTTCTGATTTATTTTGTTATTGCCTACCACATCTATGCTTTTTGCTTAACTTCTGCTGGGTAAACTCTCACTAGGGAGATTTTAGAGCAGGATCTGCCTCCTCTGAGGTCTCTGCAAATCTCTGTACATTTAGAAGTAACTGCCAAAGTGCCAGTATTTGTGTCCTTCAGCTCCCCGCTATGCTCTTGGGTTTTGGGTGAAACCCCCCAAAAAAAAAGCTGTGTTATGATCTGTGCTGTCACATTCGGTACACTTTGTACTAACCTCACAGTCCCTGGCGAAGTGTGAAGTTGCAGAGCAGCATTTAAAACAGATGTTGTTCTCCTTGAGGAAGGTCTTACGGTCTTCCAATGACTTTTCCCTGAATGTTCTGCACTTAAGTAGGGAATAAGACTTCCTGTGTAAGGGACACTCTCTGCTCGGGTCCCTGGGTTTGTCTCCTCCTTGATAGGAGCTGAACTCTTTATGGACTGAAACTGTGAAAGAAACTTTAATTTTGTGGACCTCCACCGTTGCCCTACAAGGTTTACTGACTGAGGTGGTGGCACATGGCATCATGAAATCAAAGCTAGGATCATTTCAGATTTTTGCTTGTTCATATACAAAATCTACAAACACATTAAATGGTACATTGTAAGTCTGTTTATACCGAGAACCATACATGACCCACTTCTCTTGCAGGTTGTATGGGATCTTCTGAACTATGGGAATCACACCTCTCTCAGTGTCAAGGAATGTCAATCCCACCAGATCTCCTTCTGCCTTTGCTACACTCAGTTCTATTAATAAGTAACTTAACTCCCTAAGCTTTGAATAGCCTTTGTTCGCTATTTTAGGAAAGTCCTCAATTCTCTTAAATAAGGTACTTTCTATGACCTCTGCTGCACCATAAACCTCATCAAGTCTATCCCAGACCCTTCTTAGACCAATGTCTGGATAATTTACATTGATGTCTCTAATCCTTTTAGTGTGTTCGGGGGACTCACTTCCCAGCCATTTTACCAGGAGATCCAATTCCTCACTACATAAAAGACCTATGTCTCTGATGGCATTTTGGAAGGAAGCTTGCCAAGCTCTGTAGTTCTCAGCGCGGTCACTGAACTTTACAAGTCCCTTGGTGACCAGCTCACGTCGAACAAGGAACCTGACAAAGTCCATTGTGGATTGATTGGCGCTGGAACCGGATGATGTGTTGTCAAAGTGAATGTGTGGTATACGACCATACCTGTTGGAAGTCTCTGGTTTAATCCGGTCTGTGTAATACCGTTCTGAAGTGAAGGACATCTCTCTTAGCAGGGGCGGATTTCTGATTCTCTGTTCTGGAGAGAAGTTGTTGAAGCCGGTTTCACTCTGATGTGTATTCTCTAGTTTGCTGCAAGGAGACTGAGACTTGACTTTCTGATGATCCGAATAAGCATGTTGGCTTGGCTTGTCAACAAACTGCTTTGTATTAAGCTGTGGATCTGGGTCGTCGTCTGACTTGGAATGTTGATAGATGTATTGTAAGGTACGCTGTTCTGGATCTTGGAATTCAAGTTGTGGCTGGACGATGCTGCAATGACTCTTGGTTTTTAGATGTTCCGTGGCTTCTAGAAATTCTGCTTCTGCTATGGCAGCTGCTGTCTCTTTATCAGTGCCGAGTTTTACTAGATTTGCTTCAAGTTGTGCTTTCTCCATACTCAGGGAAGCTTCTCTTAGCTTTATCTGTATTTCTTGTTCTGTAAAGCTGGATTTTGTCTTTGCAGTTTCTGCTTTTGCCCGGGCAATGGCAGCAGCTTCTCTGATCAATGTCCTGTTAGAGGCACTTTTCTGAGACCTTGTCTTGACTGAAGATGCTCGACTGTTAGACATGTTGTGACTGCTAGGAGACTGCTGCAATATCCGTAAGTAGGCTCTGCGTGGATAATGGCGGGCTCCGTAAAGTCTGATATTCGGTGTGACTGTTAGGAGACTGATGCAATAGCTGTGTGCTGGCTCTGCGTGGATAATGGCGGGCTCTGTCTAGTCTGATCTTCTGAGCTTGTTCTCAGCAGTAATTTCACTATACTGTCCTCATACACGTTAGCACGGTGTGTAATCTGACATGTAGCTAAACCCCCTGTCTTCTTGAGAAAAAAAAAGACTGTTCAGCTATAACCTTCTTTTTATTGCTAGTAGACTGTGACAGGAAAGGTGAAACTACAGAACAAAACAGTAGTATTTCAGAACATAAATATCCGTAGTACATTGCATGAATAAAGATTATCTGCTATACATACAGTACATGAGGTAATACAATCATAATGAACTATCAAAGTGGATGATGAGGCCGAGACTGCAGCAGAAGAGGAAGCAGGAGGAGCCAGATACCTTTCTTGGTTTTTGAGGTGTCTACTCCACTGCAGCTTTTGCTTTGCACTTAGATGCCTGGTCATGCAGGTTTTGCTCAGGTTGAGAACGTTTATGCCTCGCTTCAGGCTCTGATTGCACAGCATGCAAACCACTCGTGTCTTGTCGTCAGCACATTGTCTGAAGAACTTCCACGCCAGGGAACTCCTTGGAGCTGGCTTTGGTGTGCTCGATCGTAGCAGGCATACTGTCTAGGGGACGGCCGCTCCGCTTTTGCAGCCTGCTCCCTCTTCTGCTGTGATGGTGGCTCTGTGCGACCACCGCCTTTTCCTCCGAACTACACAGGTCACTCGCATGACCTTGATTCCATGTGGGGTCAAGGACCTCATCGTCCTCCACATCATCTTCCACCCAGTCTTCACCCCTGCCCTCCTTGTTGGACTTTCGAAAGAACCAGTAGTTGGCACCTGTGTTTTGTCATCATCGGAGACGTGCTGCGATGGTCCTCCCATGTACTCATCTTGAAACATAAGTGGTTGGGCATCGGTGCACTCAATCTCTTCCACTTCTGGGGCAGGGCTATGTGGATGGCCCTTGGAAACCCTGCTAACAGAGTCATCAAAAAGCAGAAGAGACTGCTGCATGACTTGGGGCTCAGACTGCTCTCCTCATATTTCTCAAATTTAGGATCTTGCCCTAAATGGGTGTTTTTTTTATTAGCAGAAAAGAACCACAGTAGCTAAATGGTGTATCTCACATGTACAGATGTAGACTAGGCCGCAATTTAAGATTTTTGCCCAAAATAGGTGTTTTTTTAATAGCAGAATAGAACAGTATCTAAATGGTGTATCTCACACGTACAGATGTAGACTAGGCCGCAATTTAAGATTTTTGCCCAAAGTTTTTTTTTTGTGTGTATCTCACAATGACAGATGCAGCAAATGCTGAAATATTAAGTATTTTGCCCAAAAAGGGTGTTTTTTTACTAACAGAATATGACAGCAGTATATAACGCTTGAATTTCACACGTGCAGATGCAGCAAGGGGCTGTAAAATTTTATATTTTGCCCAAAAAGGGTGTTTTTTAAAACCCAGAAAATTATAGCTGTATTTCTAGCATAAATTGCACAGTGACTAATGCGGCAGAGGCCCAAGATGAAGGTTATTGCCAAAAATAGGTGTTTTTTCAATGCCAGAAAATTATTGAAGTATTTCAAGCTTGTTTTTAACAATCACAGATGCAGTAAAGGCTGCAATATTAAGTATTTTGTCCAAAAATTGTGTTTTTATATTAACAGAATATGACAGCTGTATATAACGCTTGAATTTCACACGTGCAGATGCAGCAAGGGCTGTAAAATTGTGTATTTTGCCCAAAAAGGGTGTTTTTTTAAAACCCAGAAAATTATAGCTATATTTCTAGCCTAAATTGCACACTGACTAATGCGGCAGAGGCCCAAGATGAAGGTTATTGCCAAAAATTTGTGTTTTTTCAAAGCCAGAAAATTATTGAAGTATTTCAAACTCTTCAGCCTTTTAAAAAGCGCCAAGAAATCGCCGAGCACCGAACCCGAACCCAAACTTTTACAGAAATGTTTGGGTTCGGGTCCGGATTCCAAAAATCCTAAAGTTTACTCCCCGGTGTAACTTCCATGTTAGCCAGTGGCAGCTCATGCGTGACATGGGGGGTTTGATCATGGTTTTTGAGGAGGCCACTTTATTTGTTAGTCAGCAGAACTATGGGATGCTGAGAAATATGATTAGTGAGGGTACAGAAGATCTGGGGTTTAGATCTCATGGCCACCTGAGCCCTGAGTAGGATGAACTGGCAAAGGAGGGATGAACTGGCAAAGGAGGACATAAACACCCAGGAATTTTATACACAACTCAGTGGTTTATCTACCCAAGCAAAAGTAGAGGAGCAGGAGTAGCAAGAGGAGAATGAGGGTCTTGAGGCCAATTACGAAGACAATGCAAATGACCCCAACAGACAATGGCAGTGTGCAGTGGACATGGAGACAGGTAAGCCCTCCAAGTCCATTGAGCAAGGGGCCAGATGCATGCTTTCTTTTTTGCATAGTGACAACCACATTATTAGGATTCAGCAAAGGGATGCATGGGTGCATTTTTGAGACCTTCTGAGAGGGATGCAAAAATGGACTACTATAGAGACATGCTATGTAGTTTGTTGGTCATTGCCTATGAGCACCATCGCCCGTCCTCAGGAAGATCTGACCGGGGGGACCCTCTGCACTTGAACTCCACTGACATGACTGAGGGGTGGAAGGAGCAGTACCAGTACTATGTAAGCAGCCAGTTAAAGGGGTATTCTCATCTTGCTACTTCATCCTCAATTGCTGCCAGCTAGCTGTTCACTTCCTGGTTTTCTGCTGATAAGGCTGGGCGGGCCTAGGCAGCTAGAGTGAAGGCCGGCCACACCTCCTTATGACATCACACTGAGAACTGAGTCCTGCGTGCTAGTTCATGTGGATAGTATGACTCATCAGTCTAGCAGCCTACAGTGTGTGTGAGGCCCCTCCCCCTGCTGGGGAATCAGAGAGCCATGTGAAGTGAGCTCAGTGTACAGTAAAACCTGGCTGTTCTGCAGTTTTACACACAAAATCTCTGTCTGATCTTTTACAAACCCATTCTGTGCATCAAAAACTATAATTCCATATTATACATTAGCTCAAAAGCCTGACCAACCCCCACCCACCAGCACTGATGATTTGTTTCCATTACAGCTGTACTCCAGTTGTGTATAAACCTTACACTATGTATCTTTATAGATGCATATACAGCTCAGCTACATGTGTCTTCTCCAGTCCCCTAACATCACTTTGGCTGAATTGCTTCCTATACAGCCCTGCTACATCTTTATTCTACTACCCCGCTAGCACTGGGTCTGAAAAGTTACATATACAGCCCTGCTACATCTGTCTGTTTATCTCTTCAACCAGCACAGTGTCAGAACAGCCGCATATACAGCTCTGCTACATCAGTTTCTCTCTTCCCCTAGCATTGATGCTGACCCGCAACATATACAGCACTGTTACATCAGTTTCTCTCTTCCCCTAGCATTGATGCTGACCCGCAACATATACAGCCTGCTACATCTGTCTATTCCCTTCCCCACTATAACTATGGCTGAACAGCACCATATTCAGCTCTGCTACATCCATCAGCCCCCAAGTGCCTCCTTCAGCCTCAAACAGCTCCCATCAGCCTCAAACAGCCCCCATATGCCTCAAATAGCCCCCCATATGCCTCAAATAGTCCCCCATATGCTTCAAACAGCCCCCAAGTGCCTCCATAAGCCCCTATATGCCTCAAACAGCCCCCCATATGCCTCAAACAGCCCCAAGTGCCTCCATCAGCCCCCATATGCTTCAAACAGCCCCCCATATGCCTCAAACAGTCCCCATATGCCTCAAACCCCCCATATACCTCAAATAGCCCCCCAAGTGCCTCAAATAGCTCCTCATATGCCTCAAATAGCCCCCGATATGCCTCAAATAGTCCCCCATATGCCTCAAATAGCCCCCAAGTGACTCAAATAGACCCCAAGTGCCTCAAATAGCCCCCAAGTGCCTCAAATAGCCCCCATATGCCTCAAACCCACCATTTGCCTCAAATAGCCCCCCAAATGCCTCAAATAGCCCCCCATATGCCTCAAATAGTCCCCCATATGCCTCAAATAGCCCCCAGGTGCCTCAAATAGCCCTCAAGTGACTCAAATAACCCCCATGTGCCTCAAATAGTCCCACAAGTGCCTCAAATAGTCCCCCAAGTGCCTCAAATAGCCCCCCAAGTGCCTCAAATAGCCCCATATGCCTCAAACCCACCATATGCCTCAAATAGCCCCCCAAGTGCCTCAAATAGCCCCCATATGCCTCCATCAGCCCCCAAGGGCCTCAAATAGCCCCAATATGCTTCCATCACCCCCATATGCCTCAAACCCACCATATGCCTCAAATAGCCCCCAAATGCCTCAAATAGCCACCCATATGCCTCAAATAGCCCCCATATGCCTCAAATAGTCCCCATATGCCTCAAATAGCCCCCCAAGTGCTTCAAATAGCCCCCAAGTGCCTCAAATAGTCGCCAAGTGCCTCAAATAGTCCCCAAGTGCCTCAAATAGTCCCCAAGTGCCTCAAATAGCCCCCAAGTGCCTCAAATAGCCCCATATGCCTCCATCAGCCCCATATGCCTCAAACCCCCCATATGCCTCAAATAGCCCCCAAGTGCTTCAAATAGCCCCCCTTATGCCTCAAATAGCCCCTCATATGCCTCAAATAGTCCCCATATGCCTGAAATAGCCCCCCAAGTGCCTGAAATAGCCCCCAATGCCTCAAATAGCCCCCATGTGCCTGAAATAGTCCCCCAAGTGCCTCAAATAGTCCCCCAAGTGCCTAAAATAGCCCCCCAAGTGCCTCTAATACCCCCCAAGTGTCTCAAATAGTCCCCCAAGTGCCTCAAATAGCTCCCCAAGTGCCTCCATCAGGCCTCAATCGTTGGTGGAATTGGTGGTGCATGTAAAAATAGTACTTACCCACCGCTTATGAAGTTGTCTCCCGATCCTCCTCTCCGACGCTGTCCGAACTCGTCTCGGGCGGCCGCGCGTGCTCAGAAGTATATTCTTTTGTGCTGCGTTGGAGCCGCGCATGCGCGGCTCTCTTAGACGTGGCTCAAAAGACTATGGATCCGCGCATGCCCATGGATGCGGTCGGCGAGCAGTGGCCGTATCCATAGGCAGCCAAGATAAACAATGAATTATGAAAAGTGGATTTTAAAGAAAATAGTAATTTTTTTTTAATAATATATATTTAGAAAAAACTTAAATGGGGGATAAATAATTTAATAAAAGAAGATTAATAAGATGAGAATACACCTTTAAGTCTGGAGTCTCTGTTTTTTTCAGCGGCCTTATGAAGAAACCACCCAGCAGCAGCAGCAGCAGTGGGATATACAACAGGTGGCATAATTGGACTGTACCCTGTCACCCATGATACAAAATACCCTGGACTACTGGGCATGCAAACTTGAAGTGTGGCCGCAACTGACCGATTTTGCCATGGACATGTTTTTCTGCCTGGCTAGTAGTGTGGCATCAGAGCGGGTGTTCAGTGCACGGGGGGCATATTTACCCTTAAGAGAACTTGTCTTTCCTCCTAAAATGTTGAGAGACTAACATTCATAAAGATGAATCAGGCGTGGATCAACCCGGATTTCCAGACATACAGTCATGGCCAAAAGTTTTAAGAATTACATAAATATTGGAAATTGGAAAAGTTGCTGCTTAAGTTTTTATAATAGCAATTTGCATATACTCCAGAATGTTATGAAGAGTGATCAGAAGAATTGCATAGTCCTTCTTTGCCATGAAAATTAACTTAATCCCAAAAAAAACTTTCCACTGCATTTCATTGCTGTCATTAAAGGACCTGCTGAGATCATTTCAGTAATCGTCTTGTTAACTCAGGTGAGAATGTTGACGAGAACCAGGCTGGAGATCATTATGTCAGGCTGATTGGGTTAAAATGGCAGACTTGACATGTTAAAAGGAGGGTGATGCTTGAAATCATTGTTCTTCCATTGTTAACCATGGTGACCTGCAAAGAAACGCGTGCATCCATCATTGCGTTGCATAAAAATGGCTTCACAGGCAAGGATATTGTGGCTACTAAGATTGCACCTCAATCAACAATTTATAGGATCATCAAGAACTTCAAGGAAAGAGGTTCAATTCTTGTTAAGAAGGCTTCAGGGCGTCCAAGAAAGTCCAGCAAGCGCCAGGATCGTCTCCTAAAGAGGATTCAGCTGCGGGATCGGAGTGCCACCAGTGCAGAGGTTTCTCAGGAATGGCAGCAGGCAGGTGTGAGCGCATCTGCACGCACAGTGAGGCGAAGACTTTTGGAAGATGGCCTGGTGTCAAGAAGGGAAGCAAAGAAGCCACTTCTCTGCAAAAAAAACATCAGGGACAGATTGATCTTCTGCAGAAAGTATGGTGAATGGACTGCTGAGGACTGGGAAAAGTCATATTCTCCGATGAAGCCTCTTTCCGATTGTTTGGGGCATCTGGAAAAAGGCTTGTCCGGAGAAGAAAAGGTGAGCACTACCATCAGTCCTGTGTCATGCCAACAGTAAAGCATCCTGAGACCATTCATGTGTGGGGTTGCTTCTCATCCAAGGGAGTGGGCTCACTCACAAATTTGCCCAAAAACACAGCCATGAATAAAGAATGGTACCAAAACACCCTCCAACAGCAACTTCTTTCAACAATCCAACAACAGTTTGGTGAAGAACAATGCATTTTCCAGCACAATGGAGCACCGTGCCATAAGGCAAAAGTGATAACTAAGTGGCTCGGGGACCAAAACGTTTACATTTTGGGTCCATGGCCTGAAACTCCCCAGATCTTAATCCCATTGACAATTTATGGTCAATCCTCAAGAGGCGGGTGGACAAACAAAAACCCACTAATTCTGACAAACTCCAAGAAGTGATTATGAAAGAATGGGTTGCTATCAGTCAGGAATTGGCCCAGAAGTTGATTGAGAGCATGCCCAGTCGAATTTCAGAGGTCCTGAAAAAGAAGGGCCAACACTGCAAATACTGACTCTTTGCATAAATGTCATGTAATTGTCGATAAAAGCCTTTGAAACGTATGAAGTGTGTGTAATTATATTTCACTACATCACAGAAATAACTGAAACAAAGATCTAAAATCAGTTTAGCAGCAAACTTTGTGAAAACTAATATTTGTGTCATTCTCAAAACTTTTGGCCACGACTGTAGATGCCTGATGCAACACAGTAGATTATTCTGCAATTAATGTTCACACTGTAGTGTGCTACAACACCAGACTATTGGGCAAAATAGGTTGATTTTTCTGGCCACTTGCTGCTGCCACCATTCTTTTGCTTGCAACCTGCCTGATGCCATCCGCCTGCTGCCCCTACTGCCTTTCCTACAAAGGAGCTTCTTGGCCTACTGATAAGTACATGTTGCATATGCATACCACTGGTCCTTGTTTTTAAATTGCTGTTGTTGAGTTCTGCTAATACTGTGATCTGCCACCATCTTGTGCTGTATGCCACTGCTGCTGCTGTCACCATCCCCACTCTGTCATGGGGTCATTATTGTCACTGTTACTGCCACTGCTGCTGCCCCCCTCCCCACTCGCCCCCCTCCCCACTCTGTCATGGGACCACAATTGTCACTATTACTGCCATTGCTGCTCCACCCCCCCCCCCTCCCACTCTGGGCCATTATTGTCCTTGTTTAGCCGTGACCCATCAGAAGAACAGAAAAATAATAATAATCCTATATTTTGAGCATCTGTAAGGCCTCTTTCACATGGTGCATCAGTATTTGATCAGTATTTGTAAGCCAACAGCAGGAGTGGGTCCAAAATACAGAACAGATGCAAATATTTCCATTAAATTTTATCTCTGTTTTGGACCCACTCCTGTTTTTAGTTTACAATTACTAATCAACTACTGATGCAAAATAATGGCAAATTACTGAATGTGTGAAAGAGGCTTTTTTCTGTGCAGGACTTTTTTCTGTGTAAAAAATGTTGTTGTTTTTTGAATTGTCTGTTTTTCTTTTTTTTCTTTTCGTTATGGCGTTCACCATACAGCAATTTTCTTTTTATATTTTAATAGTTCTGACTTTTCTGGACATGGACATGGATATTTTTTTTTATTGTTTAGACATTTTTATATGTAAAATTGGGAAAGAGGGATGATTGAAACTTTTTATATTTTAATGGTTTCTTTTTATACTTTTTTAATAATAACTTTTTGCCTACATATCACAACTTTCAGGCTATATATCGCATCATCCACTACAGCTTTGAATGTGAAACTACCATCATTTAATAGACAATCATCTTGGCTACTTCCTACATAAATTGCACTTGCAATTATTTAGCATATGATTAGTCATGCAGATTCTTGTCAAGTAACTGCATTGTTACTGTTTTGCTCCTAAAATCCTAAATTAAAATCTTTTGTATTTTGTTAGTATTTTGTAAATCCACCTTTGGCTTTCAAAACTGCCTAAATCCTTCTGGGCATGCTCTGAATCATATTCAAGCATGTCTTGACCAAAATTTGTTCCCAGGCCTCTTCTACACATTCCTAGTTCGTACATACAGGTTAACTTACTTGGGTACAAATATAGCTTTTTCTTCGAATCTACCCACAAGTGTTCAATTGGGTTGAGGTCTGGGGTGTGGGCCAATCCAGCACCTCTACTCCATTGTCATTGAACCATTTCTTTGCCAATCTCGACGTGTGCTTTGGGTCGTTGTCCTGCCGGAACACTATGTTATCCTTTCATCGTAACAACAGTTTCTTTACTTTATTTTTTATTTACTGATTTGAACATTTAATTAGATATAGGCTGATGATTTTAAGTTTCCCACATTTATATAGTAAGTTTGTAGCAGAGTTTGCAGTTAGACTATTGACGTTATTGACCTATGCAATCACAGACAATGTTTTGACCTTACCGAAACCACTATTTCAAATCACAACGAGTATTATAGTGTTTATCCTTGTTTAGATAAAAGAAACATGGTGCTTTCTAAATGAGATTGCTACTTATTTTTGAGCTTCTTAATTATTATTTTAAACCTTTCACTGTGACCTTACATGGAGTATTCATTAGAAAACTTTTAGCAGATAAATGATAAAATGTAAACAACATACTTTTTTTACATTTGTAAGTGTTTTTTTGGGGCGGTAGGGTCATGTATGCAAAAAAAAAAAAGGAAAAAAGGTGGTTGTGCCATATCTGAAAAGGGAAGATGACTTACCTGCTTCCCAGTGCTGGCTCCCGGCTCCATCTCCTGTAGGCCAGCAATGCTGGGGATTGATGAATATGTCAAAAGAAGAAGCTAGAGGATAAATGCCATACTGAAATTTACTTTAAAAAGGTTGTGTGTGCAGTAATATATGGAAACTGAAACGAACTGAGATGATGATCTCAGGGATAAAGCCGTATTTCAGGTACACAGGTTAGTGATTCTACTGAGAGCATAGACTGTGTGTGGGGAGTGATGGATGAGTATTTGAAATCATTAACCTTTGTCCCTGTTAGCAGCTCTCTCCACCAGATCTTCATCATCATCTCCTTCATTCCTACTGCTGTCCTTCACTGTACACAGCCTCTGAAAAGTAAATGGACTATGGCTTTTATCTCCTGGTTTCTTCACTGGATATACTGTAACATAGCAAAGTACATATAGGCATGACAAAGAGATGGGCTTCCTCTTCAGGGCTTGAATCTGATAGGAGGTCAGCACTATGGGCAGGATTTGTCATCATGTGTAGTACTGGCCGACGTCAGATTTGTGGCTCAGAAGTCAAGTGAACTGCAAGTGAGGATGCTGCAGGAACTGGACTGTCAGACAAAAATAAATAAATGAAAAAGGAGCACTAAAGTACATTTCTAAACCAAGAGGACCGTGTATACTACAATTGCATGCCTTCATTTTATATTCTGAAGAAAGTATAGATACACTTTAAGCATTCTGGATTTTTATCATCTAAATAAGAAGAAAGTACACCTGACAGGCAAAACTGTTTCGTTTCACTGCTCTATAATGCAAAATTGCAGTTGTTTCCTCCTGTGACACAGCTACATAAAGTTTGGTAAATAAAAATACATTTTATCTACTTGTTACATTTAATTTAACAACATAACCAATGTGACTAACAAGATCAGCATACCAACCTGAAAAGGCTTTTTACCAACCTCAATATTTTATATTTATTATGAACTACTTCTGCTAGTTTATCAGTTCTATGACTGATCTTGATAGAAATACACTAGAGATGAGTAAATCAATTCTAAGCAAATCAAATTTGTTACAAATTTCACAAAAAGTATGCTGCCTAATGAACCCAAAGTTTTGGTGATTCTCTTCAGATGAATTGTGCAAAACAGCATGCCACGTTACTGAATTACTGTGAAAAAACTAGAGGCTAATGGGACAAGGCGGATGAAGATGGAGGATGACATGACCTTGGGGGAGGGGGGACTTGCCCTGATTGGCTCACAGGATGACAGATAGCCCATGAGCCAACTAGGGAGCAGGATTTTGACAGGTCTTTCAGGCTCTGGGCTGTAGCTCAGAAGCACAGATGCCATTCTAAGCTTTGTCAGATATGTGAAAGGACATATGTTTGATGTGTCTGACAGACAGCAATTGCCGGCATGAGCCAACAGTCTTAGAGTATTGTAGGGATAGTTTAGGGGCATATTTAGTTAGATAGATTGAATCAATTGGTAGAAACGTCAGGGATTTATCAGAGAGAGGAAGCATAGGGTCAGTCAGAAGTCTGTGTGTATTTTACATTGAGGGCAGCTGTAGGCAAGTGGAAGGCTTCATGTAGTGCACTGCAATCACCAAAATCCTGCAAAATGATCCTGGACAAAGCTAAATATTTCTGTGCATGAACAGCCAGCCCACCCACCATAAATATATAATATAGTGCTATATATTTGTAAAATCGAATATGCGTATTTTTTTTTTAACACAGTACACATCAGGTGATCATCCCTCCCTTCTTATAGCTTGTGGGCCAATGAGAAGGCTTTGTCACAGCTTAGCAACATCCCTAGCAAACAATAGAAAAGTTGCCTACACCTTACTATTGCTGAAAATGTGCAAGTGCAAATATATTGGATATATCTGCATATAAAGCTATTCTAATTTTCAGCTGTGCCAACCATTTTCTCCAGTCTCAGGAAACTTATACCAGCTTGAAAAATTTAGCATAAGTGACCCACGCCGGTATTTCGCGCGAATTACGCAAATTGCCTATTTTTGCAATCAAGAATATAATCTCAAATTCGCTAATATATGACGAATATTCTACAAAATATTTGTGAAATATCACAAATTCGAATATTGCCCCTGCCGCTCATCACTATTCCTAAGTACCTTTCTTTTTTTTTATTTCTTTTTTTTATATTCTTTTTATTGGAATGAGAATTTCCATGAATTACACATATAGTTAGCAAGTCATAAATGGCATTTTGTTGCAAACATCATTATACAACCAAAACCACTAGATGACTTTACATGGCTCTCAAGTCACAATTTTACAATTTTCACCCCAAACCTTACCCTTTCCCCACGCCCTTCCCCCAAACCATCCCTCCCAATTATACCCCAACCCTTGAACACTCATCTGGGACTATGCCGGTGTCTTTTCTATGTTAGTACAAGTTATATCATACCTTAAGCTTGAATCTCACTTATATCTAAGTTTCCAACTTCCCCAATCTATTTGCTAATTGTGCTTCCAGGTACCACTTAGTCAACTTGAAGGGGACCATAAGTTCCTGAATTTTGCAATTAGACAATCGCTTCTCTATGAAATCCCTCCACTTCTTGATGAATTTTTCAATTAATCTTTCCTTATCCTGTTCTCCCTCCAATCTTTCAAGATATAGTACATTCTTCATAGTCCCTACTACCTCATCCCATGACGGTACTTCTGCTTCCAGCCAGTATTGTAGAAGAGATTTCTTCACTGACATCAATAGTATATGTACTCCTCCTTTCGCCACCACTGCCCCTAATTCCTCTTCCTGATTTTTAGGTATGTGATGAAAAATGCATTGTTGTGGTGTTAGTCCCACTACCTCTCCCCAGATCTCCTTTATTGTCTCCACTGCTCGTTGCCACAATGGTTGTACCTTTGGGCATTCCCACAAAGCATGAAGAAGTCCAGCTTTCGGGAGGACACATTTGGGGCAATGCCATAAGTAATGGGCAGAAGCATCTTGATATGACAAATTAAAGGCGTACGTCGCCCTATGCATGAGCCTTAGTTCTGTCTCTCTCCATTGTTCGTTGTAAACTGCTCGCCTTACTAATTCAAGACCTTCCCTCATTTTTTGGGCTATGTTCTGATCCTTTAGTTCCCTTTCCCAGGGCTTAAAGGCTCCTTTTACCAAGCCTATCGTCTGTATGGTATGTAACTTTTGGTGCAATTCTGAGAGGGACATGTGCGAGCCATCCTTGCCCAGTACAGCCGTGAACCACGCAAGCTTTTCTGGGTCACCCAAAGAGCCTGCCTGTGCTTTGCAGTAGCTCTTAATTTGCTGGAAAGGGAGATAGTGTTCGTCCGTTAGATCATACTTTCCCTTCACCTGTTCCCATGACAGCAGTTGATGGCCATTGGTTTCCAATAAATCACTGAGTCTCGTAATGTTTTTATTCTTCCAGCCTTGAAACAAAATATTCTCTCTGCCTTGTGGGAACGCAGGTAGCGACCACAATGGCATCCTTGGTGATATATAGTAGGGAAGTCCATAGATCTTCCTAATCGACTTCCACACCATTATGGTGTCTTTTAGCAAAATGGACTGTCTGGTAGGTATGGGAATATCTCTTAGTTTTGTATGTAATAAAGCCTCTAAGTTCCACAAACCGGCTAGTTCCTGCTCTATCTTAATTGCCGAATAATGTCCCGTCCCCCACACCCAATCCCGTACATGCCGGAATAGGGCTGCTAGATTATAATGGCGAATATTTGGCATTTGTAGCCCTCCTTCCCCCTTCAGAAATGTCAGTTTCGCATAAGCAATGCGGGGCCTTCTAGTTTTCCACAAGAAGCGGTTAAACGCCCTCTGCATCCTTGTAGTATCTGTGTGCTTTAGTAGTAACGGAATTGTTTGAAGTGGATAAAGCAACTTCGGGAAGCTTACCATTTTAATTAAGTGTGCTCTACCGCACAAGGACAAGGGCAACTCTTTTTCCAATTCGCGCTCTATCTTTAGGAAGAGAGGGGGGTAATTCAGTGTGTATATTGACTTTGGGGTGCACCCTATTTTGATACCCAGGTAAGTTAGATAATCTTTCCGGATTTCATCCCAAGTTTGCATTTGACTTTCCTGGTAGGTCCTCTGTCCCAAGAGCAACAGTTGGCTCTTGTCTACGTTAATCTTATAACCTGTCACTCTTCCATATGCGATTAGTGTCTCCAGTACCCGATCTAAATGAAGCTCTGGGGCTCCTAGGTATATCAGGATGTCATCCGCAAAACAACTCACTTTCAACTCCTTTTTACCCACTTCAATTCTTTCAAAGGTATCAGATTTTGCCAACAATCTCGCTAGGGGTTCCATTGCCAGGTTAAAGAGCAAGGGAGACAAGGGGCATCCTTGTCGCGTGCCTTTGCTGAGTACAATATTTTTTGATAAAAAGCCCGGTACATAAACTTTCACTTGAGGATTTTCATGTATCGCTTTTAGGTAGTTTCTAAAGTTGCCCTTGATGTTGACCCTATCCAGCACCATATCCAACCACTGCCAGCTAACAATATCGAAAGCCTTCTCGACATCAATTGCTAATAGCGCTGGTTTGTATTCACTTTTACTATTTCTGTCGTTGCTTAAAATTGCTAGAACCTTACAAATGTTGGTCACCGCCGATCTACCCCTCATGAACCCCACTTGGTGCGGGCCTATTAACTCAGACACACAGATGGCCAATCTATTAGCTAAGATTTTGGATAGGATCTTGATATCCTGGTTGATTAAGGATATCGGTCTATATGAGCCCGGCTGTGTTAAATCCCTTCCTGGTTTTGGAAGTATTTTTATATAGGCTACTTTGCCTGTGTCTGGCAGGCCCCCTCCATTCATGATGGTATTAAATAGACTGGTCAAAGTTTGGGACAATTCCTGACTCATTGCTTTATAAAATTCCACGGGGAACTCATCGGGGTTCGGCGCCTTGCAGTTTGCAAGCGTTTTTATGGTCGCCACTAACTCCTCCTCACTTATGTCACGATTCAGCGTTTCCAACACATCTATAGAAAGTTGTGGCAGTTCTACCTTAGCCAGGAGATCATTAGCTCCCTGGGTATCAAAGGGGTCATTAGTATATAACGTCTGAAAAAATTCACCCAGTGTTTCTATTATATCCTTCGGTTGGGTACACAATCTTCCCGATTTGTCTTTTAAGGGATGTAATGGTGACTGTTTGACAAACGGGTGAGTTAAATTGGCTAACAACCGACCTGCTTTATTACCATGGTGAAAAAACTTCGCCCTTTGATAGTCTCCAAACCATTTTTCCTGTCTCTCCAGGCAGTAACCGAAATTATGTTTAGCAGTTACCCAAAGTATTTTATTGGCATCTGTGGGATTTTGCAGAAAATTTGCGTATGTCTCCCGTACCTGTATAGTAGCCTCTTTATACTTTTTCCTCGCCTCTTTTTTTTCCCTTATCTTATGTGACATTATACGATCCCTTAGTACTGCTTTGGCCGCATCCTAAAATAGAGCCCGATTGGTCACATGTTCTTCGTTATCTTGCGAGTATTCCCACCACCACCCTCTCATTTTGTCTATAAATTCCTTGTCCTTGGACAAGTGCTGAGGCATTCTCCATATATATTCCTGTCCCCTGGGAACAGTGTCCATGATCTCCATAATCACTGGAGTATGGTCAGAGATTAACAAGACAGAGATCAACAAGTCAGAGATCTCAACCATTTTAACTCTTGTTAACAATCGTGATGACGTTAAAAAATAGTCAATCCTTGACTATGATCCCCCGGCATGTGAGAAGTGGGTGAACTCGCGGTCCATTGGGTGATGGTACCGCCAAACATCAAACAATCTGGTGTTCTGTAGTAGAGGGAGTAAAGTCTGGGCGCGACCCTGATTATTAATAATCCCAGAGACCCCTCGTTTCCTATCTTCCTGTTCATTATGCACCCTATTAAAATCTCCCGCCACCATTATCATTTGTGAATCTTCTTTTAGAATATCCATCTCTAATCCCTTATAATAGTCTGCCTGAGATGTGTTGGGGGCGTAGACGTTGTGTATGACCATCTGGCCTGCGGAAGAATCAAGACATATACGCATCCTCCCCCCTTGGTCGTCCGTTGATGTGGACTTAATAACATATTATAAACGCTTATGCAATAGGACGATGACTCCCGCCTTTTTACCCACAGAGGATGACCCTATCACTTGCCCCACCCATAATCTCTGCATCCTCCAATAATCTGTTTCTTCCAGGTGGGTTTCCTGCAGAAATGCAACATCAATCTTAAGTTTTTTAAGGTGGCGTAGTACCGCCATACGTTTAGAGGGGGATCGGAGGCCTTAAACGTTCCATGTGGCCACTCTCATAATGTTTTTGTTCTATAGATCTCTGCAGGAGAATTAACCCGGAACAGACAGTCACAGTATCTCACATAATGTTGCCTAGGCATCATACCCCAAACCAGTCCCAGCTTAGTGAGCACCTTTCACTAGCGGCTATCCATGTGCGCGCCTGAACCGGAAGTCCTCCCAAGTACCTTTCATTAGTTATAATGCCTCGTTTTGTCTGGGAAGCAATCATCAAGGGAAATAAAATGGCCACCGTACTATTAGTACACACTAAACCTGTCCTAATAAAGAGATGCCTTATCCTCTTCTCTGCTCTTCTTGGAGATACAAAGTACAGAGAGAATGGACAGGACTTGGTAAGGTGTTGCTGTGGTAATGGAGACTGCATACAAGTTCTGAGGCTCATTAGCCACACCCCCACCTCCTCTCTGTACTTCATGTCTTCTCATGAACTCCATTCCTACAGAGAGTCAGCTGAAGAATATATTAAACTGTATTCTGGATCATAATCCCTGACAAGCAGAGCAGAATGGAGGACGAGGAAGCTCTTTACCTCATTGTTCTGAAGTAACTTGTCCTCCTGTGTAATTAGGACAGGTTTTGTGCGAACTAATAGGACAGTGGCCATTTTGTTTCCCCTGATGATTGCTCCTAAGACAAAATGAGCCATTATAACTAATGAAAGGTATTTGAGAATATCATTGTAATGAAGTAATATTTAAGTATTTTTGTTTTCTTAATTCCTGGAGAACCCCTTTAAAGAGCTTAAAAATGTGGTGTGAGAGAGAGACAGAGAAAAAAGTAAAAGGAAAGACAAAAAACAACTTTGGATCAACAAAATTAAAATAGCAATTGAATATAGTGAAACACAGCTATGTTTCTTTGCAAGCAGTTTGACTAGTGACAGATTACCCCTGACAATTCTGCAAATTAGTCTTTGACAAAAATTCTTCACATAGATGTGAAGTACTGATTTCCATAGTGAGGTATTAAAGATACACTTCCAAAAAAATTTGAATTCTTTGACCTGTTAGAAAGGTGCATGATATAATCTGTAGTGAAGATAATCTTCTTATCAGTGACTGTATTTGTGAATTATAACCTCCCTTCTGATTCTTAGCTGTGTGTAGTGACCAGCAGTCTGATTTCCAACTGACACAGGATAGGAAGTCAGTTATATCTCTATTCATTCCGATGAGACTGACATTGAGGCTTCCATAGGAATACATGGAGAAACTGGCTTCCTGTCCACACATAAGATGCTGTTTTATTTGGAAAGTCAGACTGTTGATCACATGACATAGCTAAGGATCAAAAGGGAGGAGATAACTCACAAATACAGTCACTGGTAAGAAAACTACTCTTATTACAGTTCACACTATGTACCTTTCTAACAGGTTAAAGAATAAAAACTGTTGTGGCAGTGCTTTTTTAAGTTTAGGGGAGGAAAATTTATATTACAGTTGGGTAATCTGTTTTTCATCAGTAAATTGAATTAAAATTTTATTTTCAAATTTTTATTTATATAAAATTTAGTTTAAAGGTTTAAAAGGTTTGATCAACATATGCAAAAATACATTCAGGAGGGGAGATATCACTGTATTTTGATTTTATATACATACATCTAAAAAATATTGCCTAACTATTCTATCCTTACATTTTTTTTCATTTGTATATAACGTTGTTAACACAGAAATTTCATCAGCTGCTTGGTATATGCCAAGGTTTGAAGAAAAGGCTTATTATTAACAGGTCAGCTTACAAGAAAATTACTTTTTTTGGGGACAGCTACAAAGGGGCATATAGAATATAATATCTTTTCAAAATCAGACAGTAATAGAATAGCTGGTAATAGGTGAACACTTAGCCTGACCCTTTCATAGTAATTCACCTTTTGAGCTTGCTGCTGTGGTGTAGCTAAGATATTTAGAGATATCTAATAGCAGTATATTTCCGGAACATGCATTCCTACAAAATACATATCTATATATTACTTTCCTGCACATGAATACAATACCAAAACACTATCAAATAGTTTACTGAAGTTGTGTTCTTCTTATTACAGTATATGACTCTCTTTTCCTTGTGTTGTTTATTATTCTTAAAGGCTATGGACACCCTTTTTATGTTTGCATTTTTCTCATGGATAAGGGTCAGTGCATCTGCAGACTGTCACTTTCTGCTTTACACTGACTCTCGTCATGTAGCTGCACTGATTCCTAACAGCTCATGCACAATCATTTAAGCCACATTCTTAGTAAGGCCACATGCACACGACCGTGGTGTGTTTTGCGGTCTGCAAATTGCGGATACGCAAAACACGGATGGCGTCCGTGCGCATTCCGCAATTTGCGGCACGGACAGCCTTCAATATAAATGCCTATTCTTGTCCGCAAAGCGAGGACAAGAATAGGACATGTTATATTTTTTTTAGCGGGGCCACGGAACGGAGAAACGGTGCTGTCCGCATCTTTTGCGGCCCCATTGAAGTGAATGGGTCCGCATCCAAGCCGCCAAAATGGCGGCTCGAATGCGGACCAAAACAACAGCCGTGTGCATGAGGCCTAAGTGTAAGAGCTGCTAGACGTTTGGAGATAAGGGATAGAACGTAAGCCGTCAGATTAACAACATGATGGGACTCAATATAAAACAAAAAATGAGAGTCTACAAATACTGTAGACTTCAACTTAACCACGTAAGACAAAAACTGCTGAAAATTTTTAATAAAGACCAATAGAAAAATAATTTATAGCCCAAATTGAGTAAAATGCAATCATAAAAAATGCCCCCAAAAAGATATTGATAGCATTGAGTCATGGAGAATCTTGAATTTTTGCATTTTGTTTTTTTCTCTATCCTTTCCCAGAGCTATAAAGTTTTAGTTTTTTCATTCACATTGGTCTTTTGTTTGACAAGTTGTACTTCGTAATGGCAGCACTAAACATTGCATACAATGCAAGGGGAAGCTAGAAAACACAGTTTTATGGGTTTTGTCTCTAAGGTCTTCCCTATGTGGTAAAACTTACCTGTTACTTTTATTCTCGGGGTAAGGGTGGGTTCGCACTAGCGTTATGCCATTCCATTATAGGTTCTGTTTATGGGCAAGCATAACAGATCCGTCTGGTTTACGTTATGCAGGACAGGAAACAAAGTCTTGTGGACAGAACTTTTTTTTTCATCCTGCATAACGGAAACCAGACGGATCCGTTATGCTTGCCCAAACGGAATGGCTCTTAAAGGCTTCTGTTTTGCATTACATCTAGTCATTCTGTTACATTCCGTTATAAACAGAACCTATAATGGAATGGCATAACGCTAATGTGAACCAACCCTAAGTAAGATTTCAACAATATCACCTTTATATATTTTTTCTTGTGCTTTAATACTGAAGAAAAAAAACTTTGTGGGGTCTTATTTTTTGCTGGATAGATCTTTTGTTTTAACTGATACCATTTTGGATTGTTTGTGACTTTATATTCACATTTTATTCAAATATTTTTTGGCTAAGTGAAGGAATGTAAAGATGTCAAATCGGGCATTTAGATTTTTTCTTTTGTTATGCCATTCACTGAATGGGATAAATAGTTTTTTATATTTTAATACATCAGGCTTTTTAGAATGCGACAATGCCTATGATCATTATGTTTTTATTGTTTATTTATTTTTATTTAAATTCTGGGGAAAGTGGGGTGATTTGAATTTTTATTTAATTTTTATTTTTTAAACTTTTTTTAGCACAATTCTTTCCATTTTTTGCTTTTGTAGCGATGGTCTAAAAACATGAATATCCAATAGTCATCCCTTTGCTTGATGCTAATATGTTAAACCGTTTGTAAGCAACCAAGCATGATTTCTTTGCTTACCCCTGTCTGAAGTCATGGGCAGCATCATTGGCATGCCACTGGCATGTCATTCTTATTATCACGCTTGACACAATGAGTATCATCCTCATTCCTTAGCTGTATCAGTGAAAACTCCATGTTCCCCTCCAACACTAACTCTTCTTACTGACTGTACCCATCCCCTTCTCATTAATTTCAAGCTCCTCATCCTCCTTCACTTCCTCCTGTATATGACATTGTCCATGGAGGTCCCCAATAGCCACATGGCAGCAATCAAGATGTAGAAACATTTCTTTTTCAACCATTCCTTGTTGCATCAATGTGAGTGTTTGTTCCAAAATAAATATTAGATAATAAAATCATTGATGCTGCTGTTGTCCCTACTCAGAAGTCTGGTGCCTCTGTGAAGGACCTGAGTAGGTGACACATGTGTTTGTTGAGCTGCCAACACTTGGCCTTAAAATAAAACAACTTTTGTGATCTAGTGCATGATGCAATTATTGACTACTTTACACTGTTTGTATAGATGGTCCAGCACATTCAAGGTAGAATTTCAGTGAGTGGGAACATTGCAGATAAAGAAGTGCATAGGAAGACTGTGCTATAAATGCTGTGGGGATTCGCTCTGGTAGTTAGGATAAGCGGGCGCAGTACAGAGGCAAAATACAAGTCTGTAATTCAAACTTCACTGTTTATTCACACATGTTGCCAAAAACAAAAATGTCACTTTTGCAGTGTAGGTGTTACTTCACACCCAATGGCAAGTTAATATAACAAAATATTACCTTGGTGGCAGTACTGCTTCAGAAAGTCCAAATACAGGCTTTAGGCGGCCTGTTCCCCTGATAAACGGGTCTCAGTTCTCCAGCCCAGCACAGCCCTCAGATCCCAGCACACAAACATGGCTTCTGAGCCCAGCTGTCTATTTAAGGACAACCAGGTGCTGCCAAAACCCGGTCCGGCACTTAAAAAACTTGGCTGTAAATCAGCCCAACAGCATATGCTGGGAGGAAAATACCTGTTTTCCGAGACCAAACCTCTCACTGTGTCACCTTTGTTCAACCCTGAGAGGGTGAACACACGCCAGACAGTGTACCTGGGACAGGGCATCAGCTCTTCCCTGTAACCTGCCACTTTTTGTGTTCCACCAAAAACTAAAAATTATGTAGGGAGAGAAACCATCGGGTGACCTGGGCATTTCTGTCCTTGGCCTGGTTCATCCACTTAAGAGGGGAGTGGTCAGTCACCAGGCGGAATTTTCTCCACAATAATTAATAGTGGAGAGACTCGAGTGCCCACTTGATAGCCAGGCGCTCTCTCTATACTATACAGGGCTCGGCTGGGGTGAGCTTTTGGCTGAGGAAGTCAACGGGTTGCTCCTCCCCATCAACTTCCTGAGACAGTACAGCACCGAGGCCTACTTCGGAGGCATCGGTCTGTACTATAAACTCCCTTATGAAGTCTGGCGTCACCAAAACCGGGGACCCGCACAGGGCCGACTTCAAAGCGGAGAAAGACTCTTCCGCCCGTTCATCCCAGAGAACCATCATTGACTTGTGTCCCTTCAAGAGCCCTGTGAATGGCGCAGCCACCGTAGCAAAGTGGGGGCAAACCTCATGTAATAGCCCACCATTCCAAGGAATGACTTTACTTGCCTAGTGGCAGCCTCTTTGGCAGCCTCCGTTAAGGGCACCTGCCAGTACCCTTTCATGAGGTCCAAACTGAAAAATACCGGGCTTGTCCTAACTAGGGTTGAGCAAACCCGAACTGTAAAGTTCGGGTTCGTACCAAACTTTAGGATTTTTGGACCCCGGACCCGAACCCGAACATTTCAGTAAAAGTTTGGGTTTGGTGTTTTGCTATTTAATGGCACTTTTTGAAAGGCTGCACAGCAGACAATCAACAAGCGTTTAACTCTGTGCCCTTAGAAGCCATCACAGCCATGCCTACTAATGGCATGGCTGTGATTGGCCAGTGCAGCATGTGACCCAGCCTCTATATAGGCTGGAGTCACGTAGCGCTGCACGTCATATTGCTGTTACTAGTGTAGGGAGAGGATGCTGCTGCTGTGAGGGCGAGAATAGGAAAGAATCTACCTAGATTTAGTTTTGTGGGTGCAGTGCACAATCTTTTTACCCTGGCCTGAGCCCAGTGACAGAGAAAAATAACTTTTATCCGTCTGTTAGTTAGGTGGGCGGCGGCGGCCATTTTATGCAAGCTCAGTGCACCAGCACAGTATATGTGCTTTTGAGACATTCAAATCCAAGCTTGAAATACTGCAATAATATTCTGGGTTTAAAAAAACACCCACTTTTGGTGCCTTTGCAGCCATTTTATGCAAGCTCAGTGCACCAGCACAGTATATGTGCTTTTGAGACATTCAAATCCAAGCTTGAAATACTGCAATAATAATTTGGGTTTAAAAAAACACCCACTTTTGGTGCCCACTTTTGGTGCCTTTGCAGCATTTGTCAGTGTGCAATTTAAGCTAGAAATACAACAATAATTTTCTGGGTTTTAAAAAACACCCTTTTCGGGCAAAGTACTCAATTTTACATCCTTTGCTGCATCTGTCAGTGTGAAATTCAAGTATTATATACTGCTGTCATATTCTCTTATTAAAAAAAACACCCTTTTTGGGCAAAATACTTAATATTGCAGCCTTTGATGCATCTGTGATTGTTAAAACAAGCTTGAAATACTTCAAAAATTTTCTGTGTTTTAAAAAAAAAAACATTTTTGGCAATACCCTCCATCTTGGGCCACTGCCGCATTAGTCAGTGTGCAATTTAAGCTAGAAATACAGCTATAATTTTCTGGGTTTTAAAAAACACCCTTTTTGGGCAAAATTCTTAATTTTACAGCCCTTGCTGCATCTGTACGTGTGAAATTCATGCGTTCTATACTGCTGTCATATTCTGTTATTCAAAAAACACCCTTTTTGGGCAAAGTACTTAATATTGCAGCCTTTGCTGCATCTGTGATTGTTAAACAAGCTTGAAATACTTAAATAATTTTCTGGGTTTTAAAAAACACCAATTTTTTGCAATACCCTCCATCTGGGGCCTCTGCTGCATTAGTCAGTGTGCAATTTAAGCTAGATATACAGCAATAATTTTCTGGGTTTTAAAAAACACCCTTTTTGGGCAAAAATACTCAATTTTACTGTCCTTGCTGCATCTGTATGTGTGAAATTCAAGCGTTATATACTGTTGTCATATTCTGTTATTCAAAAAACACCCATTTTGGGCAAAATACTTAATTTGTGGCCTTGTCTGCATTTGTACGTGTGAGATACATTCTTTAGATAATGCTGTGCTATTCTGGTATTAAAAAGACACCCATTTTAGGCAAAATACTTAATTTACGGCCTAGTCTGCATCTGTATTTGTGAAATACACGCTTTAGATACTGCTGCGCTATTCTGGTATTAAAAAAACACCCATTTTGGGCAAAATTCTTAATTTTGCAGCCTTTGCTGCATCTGTCATTGTGAGATACACCCTTTGAATACTGTTGTTCTATTCTGCTATTAAAAAAACACCTATTTAGGGCAAAAATATTAATCTTGCAGCCTTTGCTGCATCTGTCATTGTGAGATACATGCGTTAGATACTGTTGTTCTATTCTGTTATAAAAAAAAACACCCATTTTGGGCAAGATCCTAAATTTGAGAAATATGAGGAGAGCGTCAAATAAGGGACGTGGCCCCGGTCGTGGTGCTGCTGGTGGAGCTACTGTTGCAGGGAGAGGACGTGGTCGATCTGTGCCAGCTACACGCACAAGTGAAACACCTTCCTTAGGTGCGAGTAGGCGACAGAACCTTCAAAAGTATTTGGTCGTGCCTAATGCAGCTCTACGAATGGTGAGGACAGAACAAATACAGGCAATAGTAGATTGGGTTGCTGACAGTGCCTCCAGTTCCATTACATTGTCTACCACCCAGTCTCCTGCTTAAATATCAGAGTTGGCACTTGCAGCCGATGTCCATTAGTCTTTCACCTCACCCCCTTGCAAATCAGCCAAGCAGTCTGAGCCCCAAGTCATGCAGCAGTCTCTTCTGCTTTTTTATGACTCTGCTAGCAGGGTTTCCCAGGGCCATCCACCTAGCCCTACCCCAGAAGTGGAAGAGATTAAGTGCACCGATGCCCAGCCACTTATGTTTCAAGATGAGTACATGGGAGGACACAGGTGCCAAATGCTGTGGCTTTCGAAAGTGTGCAGACCGACATGGAGGGCAGGAGTGAAGACTGGGTGGAAGATGATGTGGAGGACGATGAGGTCCTCAACCCAACATGGAATCAAGGTCATGCGAGTGACCTGTGTAGTTCGGAGGAAGAGGCGGTGGTCGCACAGAGCCACCAGCACAGAAGAGGGAGCAGGATGCAAAATCGGAGCGGCCGTCCCCTAAACAGTACGCCTGCTACTGCCCACCGCAGCAAGGGACCGAGCACAACAAAGCCAGCTCCAAGGAGTTCCCTGGCATTGCAGTTCTTCAGACAATGTGCTGACGACAAGACGAGTGGTTTGCACACTGTGCAATCAGAGCCTGAAGCGATGCATAAACGTTCTCAACCTGAGCACAACCTGCATGACCAGGCATCTAAGTGCAAAGCATGAGCTGCAGTGGAGTAGGCACTTTAAAAACAAAGAAATGTCTCTGGCTCCTCCTGCTTCCTCTTCTGCTGCAGTCTCGCCCTCTTCATCTACCTCTGTAGTGACAGTGGCACCTGACACCCCGCAAACAAAGGATCTGCCAGCAACACCACCATCCGGGTCACCAAACATCTCCACAATGTCCCACGGAAGCGTTCAGCTCTCCATCTCCCAAACACTGGAGCGGAAGAGGAAGTACCCCCCTACCCACCCGCGATCCCTGGCCCTGAATGCCAGCATTTCAAAATTACTGTCCTTTGAAATGCTGTCATTCCGTTTGGTGGAGACGGAGAGTTTTAAAAGCCTTATGGTGGTGGCGGTCCCACAGTACGTCGTGCCTTTCCGCCACTACTTTTCCAGGCGTGCCATTTCTTCCCTGCACAACCAAGTGGGGGACAAAATGAGGTGTGCACTGCGCAACGCCATCTGTGGCAAGGTCCACCTAACTACGGATACGTGGATCAGTAAGCACAGTCAGGGACATTATATCTCCATAACAGCACACTGGGTAAATGCAGTGGCGGCTGGGCCTGAGGCGGATAGCAGTTTGGCGCATGTCCTTCCACCACCGAGGATTGCAGGGTGCTTCAGTTTGCCTCCTGTTGCTTCCTCCGAACTACTCCGCTTTCTAATCCTCTACCGCCTACTCTTCCGGTCAATGTAACACCTTGACCACCAACTTCAGCACAGCGTGGGGTGTGACAGCAGGCAGTTTTAAAACTTATCTGTTTGGGGGAAAACCCCACACCGCGCAGGAGCTGTGGACGGGCCTTGAACAACAGACCGATGATTTGTTGCCAGTCAGCCTCAAGCCCGGCCTGGTGGTGTGCGATAATGGGTGATATCTCGTAGCAGCTCTGGAACTAGCCGGTTTGACGCACATCCCTTGCCTGGCGCATGTGCTGAATTTGGTGGTGCAGAGGTTCTTTAAATCCCTGATATGTCAGAGCTGCTGCAGAAAATGCAGGCTGTTTGTGCGAGCTTTTCACCCTTCTCACCCTGCTGCTGCTCGCCTGTCAGCGCTGTAGCGTAACTTCGGCCTTCCCGCTCACCGCCTCATATGCGACGTGCCCACAAGGTGGAACTCCACCTTGCACATGCTGGCCAGACTGTGCGAGCAGCAGCAGGCGATAGTGAAGTTTCAGCTGCAGCACGCACGGGTGAGTCACTCTGTGGAACAGCACCACTTCACCACCTAGTAGCGCTATTTTGAGTACTCCACCAACATGGCCAGTGCCGACGACGCCGTTCTCAGCGTTACTATCTCACTTCTATGCCTCCTTGAAAAAACGCTGCTGGTGATGATGGAAGAGGATGTGTCAAAGGAGAAGGAGGAGGAGGAGGAGGAGGAAGAGGGATAATTTCATAGGGTTTCTGGACAGTCATTCACAAGTGGCTCCGAGGGTTTGTTCCTGCACCCACAAACGCCAGGTACACAATTGTCCAGCCAGGGCACAGTTCTGGAGGATAACGAGGTGGAGTATGAGGAGGAGGAGATGGAGGAGGAAGAACCGTGTTTAAAGCACGGTGGCACCCAAACCAGCTCTTGGCCATCACTGGTTCATGGATGGGGGGATACAGAGGACACAGACGATACACCTTCCACAGAGGACAGCTTTTCGTTGCCTCTGGGCAGCCTGGCACACATGAGCGATTACATGCTGCAGTGTCTCTACAACGACTGCCGAGATGCCCAAATTCCAACTTGTGCTGATTACTGGGTGGCCACGCTGCTGGATCCCCATTACAAGGACAACGTACCATCCTTAATTCAGTCACTGGAGCATGATCGTAAGATGCGAGAGTACAAGCGCACGCTCGTAGATGCGCTTCTGGTGGCATTCCGACCTGACAGCGGGGGCGCAGTGGAAGCACAAGGCGAAGGCAGAGGAGGAGGAGGAAGAAGAGTTCGCCAACGCTGATGGGGCACCACCAGCACCTCAGAAGGCAGGGTTAGCATGGCCAAAATGTGGAAAAGCTT